>NW_027326857.1:1655428-1986513 GCF_047675955.1 Chlorocebus sabaeus
AGGTAATATCTTCCGTTCAAAACTGGAAAGAAGCTTTCTGAGAAACTGCTCTGTGTTCTGTTAGTTCATCTCACAGAGTTACATCTTTCCCTTAAAGAAGCCTTTCGCCTAGGCTGTTCTTCTGGAACTGTCAAAGGGATATTTGGAAGCCCATAGAGGGCTATGGTGAAAAAGGAAATATCTTCCGTTCAAAACTGGAAAGAAGCTTTCTGAGAAACTGCTCTGTGTTCTGTTAATTCATATCACAGAGCTACATCTTTCCCTTCAAGAAGTCTTTCGCTAAGGCTGTTCTTGCGGAATTGGCAAAGGGATATTTGGAAGCCCATAGAGGGCTATGGTGAAAAAGGAAATATCTTCCGTTCAAAACTGGAAAGAAGCTTTCTGAGAAACTGCTCTGTGTTCTCTGAATTCATCTCACAGAGTTACATCTTTCCCTTCAAGAAGCCTTTCGCTAAGGCTGTTCTTCTGGAATTGGCAAAGGGATATTTGGAAGCCCATAGAGGGCTATGGTGAAAAAGGAAATATCTTCCGTTCAAAACTGGAAAGAAGCTTTCTGAGAAACTGCTCTGTGTTCTGTTAGTTCATCTCACAGAGTTACATCTTTCCCTTCAAGAAGCCTTTCGCTAAGGCTGTTCTTGTGGAACTGGCAAAGGGATATTTCGAAGCTCATAGAGTGCTCTGCTGAAAAAGGAAATATCTTCCGTTCAAAACTGGAAAGAAGCATTCTGAGAAACTGCTCTGTGTTCTCTGAATTCATCTCACAGAGTCACATCTATCCCTTCAAGAAGCCTTTCGCTAAGGCTGTTCTTGTGGGACTGGAAAGGGATATTTGGAAGCCCATAGAGGGCTATGGTGAAAAAGAAAATATCTTCCGTTCAAAACTGGAAAGAAGCTTTCTGAGAAACTGCTCTGTGTTCTGTTAATTCATATCACAGAGCTACATCTTTCCCTTCAAGAAGCCTTTCGCTAAGGCTGTTCTTGTGGAATTGGCAAAGTGATATTTGGAAGCCCATAAAGGGCTATGGTGAAAAAGGTAATATCTTCCGTTCAAAACTGGAAAGAAGCTTTCTGAGAAACTGTTCTGTGTTCTGTTAGTTCATCTCACAGAGTTACATCTTTCCCTTCAAGAATCCTATCGCTAAGGCTGTTCTTGTGGAATTAGCAAAGGGATATTTGGAAGCCCTTAGAGGGCTATGGTGAAAAAGGAAATATCTTCCGTTCAAAACTGGAAAGAAACTTTCTGGGAAACTGCTCTGTGTTCTCTGAATTCTTCTCAAAGAGTTGCATCTTTCCCTTCAAGAAGCCTTTCGCTAAGGCTGTTCTTTTGGAACTGGCAAAGGGATATTTGGAAACCCATAGAGGGCTATGGTGAAAAAGGAAATATCTTCCGTTCAAAACTGGAAAGAAGCTTTCTGAGAAACTGCTCTGTGTTCTCTGAATTCATCTCACAGAGTTACATCTTTCCCTTCAAGAAGCCTTTCTCTAAGGCTGTTCTTCTGGAACTGTCAAAGCGATATTTGGAAGCCCATAGACGGCTATGGTGAAAAAGGAAATATCTTCCGTTCAAAACTGGAAAGAAGCTTTCTGAGAAACTGCTCTGTGTTCTCTGAATTCTTCTCACAGAGTTACATCTATCCCTTCAAGAAGCCTTTCGCTAAGGCTGTTCTTGTGGGACTGGCAAAGGGATATTTGGAAGCCCATAGAGGGCTATGGTGAAAAAGGAAATATCTTCCGTTCAAAACTGGAAAGAAGCTTTCTGAGAAACTGCTCTGTGTTCTGTTAATCCATCTCACAGAGTTACATCTTTCCCTTCAAGAAGCCTTTCGCTAAGGCTGTTCTTCTGGAATTGGCAAAGGGATATTTGGAAGCCCATAGAGGGCTATGGTGAAAAAGGAAATATCTTCCGTTCAAAACTGGAAAGAAGCTTTCTGAGAAACTGCTCTGTGTTCTGTTAGTTCATCTCACAGAGTTACATCTTTCCCTTCAAGAAGCCTTTCGCTAAGGCTGTTCTTGTTTAACTGGCAAAGGGATATTTGGAAGCCCATAGAGGGCTATGGTGGGAAAGGAAATATCTTCCGTTCAAAACTGGAAAGAAGCTTTCTGAGAAACTGCTCTGTGGTCTCTGAACTCATCTCACAGAGTTTCATCTTTCCCTTCAAGTAGCCTTTCGCTAAGGCTGTTCTTGTGGAACTGGCAAAGGGATATTTGGAAGCCCATAGAGGGCTATGGTGAAAAAGGAATTATCTCCCGTTCAAAACTGGAAAGAAGCTTTCTGAGAAACTGCTCTGTGTTCTCTGAATTCATCTCACAGAGTTACATCTTTCCCTTCAAGAAGCCTTTCGCTAAGGCTATTCTTGTGGAATTGGCAAAGGGATATTTGGAAGCCCACAGAGGGCTATGGTGAAAAAGGAAATATCTTCCGTTCAAAACTGGAAAAAAGCTTTCTGAGAAACTGTTCTGTGTTCGGTTAGTTCAACTCACAGAGTTACATCTTTCCCTACAAGAAGCCTTTCGCTAAGGCTGTTCTAGTGGAACTGGCAAAGGGATATTTGGAAACCCATAGAGGGCTATGGTGAAAAAGGAAATATCTTCCGTTCAATACTGGAAAGAAGCTTTCTGAGAAACTGCTCTGTGTTCTCTGAATTCATCTCACAGAGTTACATCTTTCCCTTCAAGAAGCCTTTCGCCTAGGCTGTTCTTCTGGAACTGTCAAAGGGATATTTGGAAGCCCATAGAGGGCTATGGTGAAAAAGGAAATATCTTCCGTTCAAAACTGGAAAGAAGCTTTCTGAGAAACTGCTCTGTGTTCTGTTAATTCATATCACAGAGCTACATCTTTCCCTTCAAGAAGCCTTTCGCTAAGGCTGTTCTTGCGGAATTGGCAAAGGGATATTTGGAAGCCCATAGAGGGCTATGGTGAAAAAGGAAATATCTTCCGTTCAAAACTGGAAAGAAGCTTTCTGAGAAACTGCTCTGTGTTCTCTGAATTCATCTCACAGAGTTACATCTTTCCCTTAAAGAAGCCTTTCGCTAAGGCTGTTCTTCTGGAATTTGCAAAGGGATATTTGGAAGCCCATAGAGGGCTATGGTGAAAAAGGAAATATCTTCCGTTCAAAACTGGAAAGAAGCTTTCTGAGAAACTGCTCTGTGTTCTGTTAGTTCATCTCACAGAGTTACATCTTTCCCTTCAAGAAGCCTTTCGCTAAGGCTGTTCTTCTGGAATTGGCAAAGGGATATTTGGAAGCCCATAGAGGGCTATGGTGAAAAAGGAAATATCTTCCGTTCAAAACTGGAAAGAAGCTTTCTGAGAAACTGCTCTGTGTTCTGTTAATCCATCTCACAGAGTTACATCTTTCCCTTCAAGAAGCCTTTCGCTAAGGCTGTTCTTGTGGAATTGGCAAAGGGATATTTGGAAGCCCATAGAGGGCTATGGTGAAAAAGGAAATATCTTCCGTTCAAAACTGGAAAGAAGCTTTCTGAGAAACTGCTCTGTGTTCTGTTAGTTCATCTCACAGAGTTACATCTTTCCCTTCAAGAAGCCTTTCGCTAAGGCTGTTCTTGTGGAACTGGCAAAGGGATATTTGGAAGCCCATAGAGGGCTATCGTGAGAAAGGAAATATCTTCCGTTCAAAACTGGAAAGAAGCTTTCTGAGAAACTGCTCTGTGTTCTCTGATTTCATCTCACAGAGTTACATCTTTCCCTTCAAGAAGCCTTTCGCTAAGGCTGTTCTTGTGGAACTGGCAAAGGGATATTTGGAAGCCCATAGAGGGCTATGGTGAAAAAGGAAATATCTCCCGTTCAAAACTGGAAAGAAGCTTTCTGAGAAACTGCTCTGTGTTCTCTGAATTCATCTCACAGAGTTACATCTTTCCCTTCAAGAAGCCTTTAGCTAAGGCTGTTCTTGTGGAATTGGCAAAGTGATATTTGGAAGCCCATAGAGGGCTATGGTGAAAAAGGAAATATCTTCCGTTCAAAACTGGAAGGAAGCTTTCTGAGAAACTGTTCTGTGTTCTGTTAGTTCATCTCACAGAGTTACATGTTTCCCTTCAAGAAGCCTTTCGCTAAGGCTGTTCTTGTGGAATTAGCAAAGGGATATTTGGAAGCCCTTAGAGGGCTATGGTGAAAAAGGAAATATCTTCCGTTCAAAACTGGAAAGAAGCTTTCTGAGAAACTGCTCTGTGTTCTCTGAATTCATCTCACAGAGTTACATCTTTCCCTTCAAGAAGCCTTTCGCCTAGGCTGTTCTTCTGGAACTGGCAAAGGGATATTTGGAAGCTCAAAGAGGGCTATGGTGAAAAAGGAAATATCTTCCGTTCAAAACTGGAAAGAAGCTTTCTGAGAAACTGCTCTGTGTTCTGTGAATTCATATCACAGAGCTCCATCTTTACCTTCAAGAAGCCTTTCGCTAAGGCTGTTCTTGCGGAATTGGCAAAGGGATATTTGGAAGCCCATAGAGGGCTATGGTGAAAAAGGAAATATCTTCCGTTCAAAACTGGAAAGAAGCTTTCTGAGAAACTGCTCTGTGTTCTGTTAATTCATCTCACGGAGATACATCTTTCCCTTCAAGAGGCCTTTTGCTAAGGCTGTTCTTATGGAATTGGCAAAGGGATATTTTGAAGCCCATAGAGGGCTATGGTGAAAAAGGAAATATCTTCCGTTGAAAACTGGAAAGAAGCTTTCTGAGAAACTGCTCTGTGTTCTCTGAATTCATGTCACAGAGTTACATCTTTCCCTTCAAGAAGCCTTTCGCTAAGGCTGTTCTTCTGGAATTGGCAAAGGGATATTTGGAAGCCCATAGAGGGCTATGGTGAAAAAGGAAATATCTTCCGTTCAAAACTGGAATGAAGCTTTCTGAGAAACTGCTCTGTGTTCTGTTAGTGCATCTCACAGAGTTACATCTTTCCCTTCAAGAATCCATTCGCTAAGGCTGTTCTTCTGGAATTGGCAAAGGGATATTTGGAAGCCCATAGAGGGCTAGGGTGAAAAAGGAAATATCTTCCGTTCAAAACTGGAAAGAAGCTTTCTGAGAAACTGCTCTGTGTTCTGTTAATCCATCTCACAGAGTTACATCTTTCCCTTCAAGAAGCCTTTCGCTAAGGCTGTTCTTGTGGAATTGGCAAAGGGATATTTGGAAGCCCATAGAGGGCTATGGTGAAAAAGGAAATATCTTCCGTTCAAAACTGGAAAGAAGCTTTCTGAGAAACTGCTCTGTGTTCTGTTAGTTCATCTCACAGAGTTACATCTTTCCCTTCAAGAAGCCTTTCGCTAAGGCTGTTCTTGTGGAACTGGCAAAGGGATATTTGGAAGCCCATAGAGGGCTATGGTGAGAAAGGAAATATCTTCCGTTCAAAACTGGAAAGAAGCTTTCTGAGAAACTGCTCTGTGTTCTCTGAATTCATCTCACAGAGATTCATCTTTTCCTTCAAGTAGCCTTTCGCTAAGGCTGTTCTTATGGAACTGGCAAAGGGATATTTGGAAGCCCATAGAGGGCTATGGTGAAAAAGGAAATATCTCCCGTTCAAAACTGGAAAGAAGCTTTCTGAGAAACTGCTCTGTGTTCTCTGAATTCATCTCACAGAGTTACATCTTTCCCTTCAAGAAGCCTTTCGCTAAGGCTGTTCTTGTGGAATTGGCAAAGGGATGTTTGGAAGCCCATAGAGGGCTATGGTGAAAAAGGAAATATCTTCCGTTCAAAACTGGAAAGAAGCTTTCTGAGAAACTGTTCTGTGTTCTGTTAGTTCATCTCACAGAGTTACATCTTTCCCTTCAAGAAGCCTTTCGCTAAGGCTGTTCTTGTGGAATTAGCAAAGGGATATTTGGAAGCCCTTAGAGGGCTATGGTGAAAAAGGAAATATCTCCCGTTCAAAACTGGAAAGAAGCTTTCTGAGAAACTGGTCTGTGTTCTCTGAATTCATCTCACAGAGTTACATCTTTCCCTTCAAGAAGCCTTTCGCTAAGGCTGTTCTTGTGGAACTGGCAAAGGGATATTTCGAAGCTCATAGAGGGCTCTGCTGAAAAAGGAAATATCTTCCGTTCAAAACTGGAAAGAAGCATTCTGAGAAACTGCTCTGTGTTCTCTGAATTCATCTCACAGAGTCACATCTATCCCTTCAAGAAGCCTTTCGCTAAGGCTGTTCTTGTGGGACTGGAAAGGGATATTTGGAAGCCCATAGAGGGCTATGGTGAAAAAGAAAATATCTTCCGTTCAAAACTGGAAAGAAGCTTTCTGAGAAACTGCTCTGTGTTCTGTTAATTCATATCACAGAGCTACATCTTTCCCTTCAAGAAGCCTTTCGCTAAGGCTGTTCTTGTGGAATTGGCAAAGTGATATTTGGAAGCCCATAAAGGGCTATGGTGAAAAAGGTAATATCTTCCGTTCAAAACTGGAAAGAAGCTTTCTGAGAAACTGTTCTGTGTTCTGTTAGTTCATCTCACAGAGTTACATCTTTCCCTTCAAGAAGACTTTCGCTAAGGCTGTTCTTGTGGAACTGGCAAGGGGATATTGGGAAGCCCTTAGAGGGCTATGGTGAAAAAGGAAATATCTTCCGTTCAAGACTGGAAAGAAGATTTCTGAGAAACTGCTCTGTGTTCTCTGAATTCATCTCACAGAGTTACATCTTTCCCTTCAAGAAGCCTTTCGCCTAGGCTGTTCTTATGGAACTGGCAAAGGGATATTTGGAAGCCCATAGAGGGCTATGGTGAAAAAGGAAATATCTTCCTTTCAAAACTGGAAAGAAGCTTTCTGAGAAACTGCTCTGTGTTCTGTTAATTCATCTCACAGAGATACATCTTTCCCTTCAAGAGGCCTTTTGCTAAGGCTGTTCTTATGGAATTGGCAAAGGGATATTTTGAAGCCCATAGAGGGCTATGGTGAAAAAGGAAATATCTTCCGTTCAAAACTGGAAAGAAGCTTTCTGAGAAACTGCTCTGTGTTCTCTGAATTCATCTCACAGAGTTACATCTTTCCCTTCAAGAAGCCTTTCGCTAAGGCTGTTCTTCTGGAATTAGCAAAGGGATATTTGGAAGCCCTTAGAGGGCTATGGTGAAAAAGGAAATATCTCCCGTTCAAAACTGGAAAGAAGCTTTCTGAGAAACTGGTCTGTGTTCTCTGAATTCATCTCACAGAGTTACATCTTTCCCTTCAAGAAGCCTTTCGCTAAGGCTGTTCTTGTGGAACTGGCAAAGGGATATTTCGAAGCTCATAGAGGGCTCTGCTGAAAAAGGAAATATCTTCCGTTCAAAACTGGAAAGAAGCATTCTGAGAAACTGCTCTGTGTTCTCTGAATTCATCTCACAGAGTCACATCTATCCCTTCAAGAAGCCTTTCGCTAAGGCTGTTCTTGTGGGACTGGAAAGGGATATTTGGAAGCCCATAGAGGGCTATGGTGAAAAAGAAAATATCTTCCGTTCAAAACTGGAAAGAAGCTTTCTGAGAAACTGCTCTGTGTTCTGTTAATTCATATCACAGAGCTACATCTTTCCCTTCAAGAAGCCTTTCGCTAAGGCTGTTCTTGTGGAATTGGCAAAGTGATATTTGGAAGCCCATAAAGGGCTATGGTGAAAAAGGTAATATCTTCCGTTCAAAACTGGAAAGAAGCTTTCTGAGAAACTGTTCTGTGTTCTGTTAGTTCATCTCACAGAGTTACATCTTTCCCTTCAAGAAGACTTTCGCTAAGGCTGTTCTTGTGGAACTGGCAAGGGGATATTGGGAAGCCCTTAGAGGGCTATGGTGAAAAAGGAAATATCTTCCGTTCAAGACTGGAAAGAAGATTTCTGAGAAACTGCTCTGTGTTCTCTGAATTCATCTCACAGAGTTACATCTTTCCCTTCAAGAAGCCTTTCGCCTAGGCTGTTCTTATGGAACTGGCAAAGGGATATTTGGAAGCCCATAGAGGGCTATGGTGAAAAAGGAAATATCTTCCTTTCAAAACTGGAAAGAAGCTTTCTGAGAAACTGCTCTGTGTTCTGTTAATTCATCTCACAGAGATACATCTTTCCCTTCAAGAGGCCTTTTGCTAAGGCTGTTCTTATGGAATTGGCAAAGGGATATTTTGAAGCCCATAGAGGGCTATGGTGAAAAAGGAAATATCTTCCGTTCAAAACTGGAAAGAAGCTTTCTGAGAAACTGCTCTGTGTTCTCTGAATTCATCTCACAGAGTTACATCTTTCCCTTCAAGAAGCCTTTCGCTAAGGCTGTTCTTCTGGAATTAGCAAAGGGATATTTGGAAGCCCTTAGAGGGCTATGGTGAAAAAGGAAATATCTCCCGTTCAAAACTGGAAAGAAGCTTTCTGAGAAACTGGTCTGTGTTCTCTGAATTCATCTCACAGAGTTACATCTTTCCCTTCAAGAAGCCTTTCGCTAAGGCTGTTCTTGTGGAACTGGCAAAGGGATATTTCGAAGCTCATAGAGGGCTCTGCTGAAAAAGGAAATATCTTCCGTTCAAAACTGGAAAGAAGCATTCTGAGAAACTGCTCTGTGTTCTCTGAATTCATCTCACAGAGTCACATCTATCCCTTCAAGAAGCCTTTCGCTAAGGCTGTTCTTGTGGGACTGGAAAGGGATATTTGGAAGCCCATAGAGGGCTATGGTGAAAAAGAAAATATCTTCCGTTCAAAACTGGAAAGAAGCTTTCTGAGAAACTGCTCTGTGTTCTGTTAATTCATATCACAGAGCTACATCTTTCCCTTCAAGAAGCCTTTCGCTAAGGCTGTTCTTGTGGAATTGGCAAAGTGATATTTGGAAGCCCATAAAGGGCTATGGTGAAAAAGGTAATATCTTCCGTTCAAAACTGGAAAGAAGCTTTCTGAGAAACTGTTCTGTGTTCTGTTAGTTCATCTCACAGAGTTACATCTTTCCCTTCAAGAAGACTTTCGCTAAGGCTGTTCTTGTGGAACTGGCAAGGGGATATTGGGAAGCCCTTAGAGGGCTATGGTGAAAAAGGAAATATCTTCCGTTCAAGACTGGAAAGAAGATTTCTGAGAAACTGCTCTGTGTTCTCTGAATTCATCTCACAGAGTTACATCTTTCCCTTCAAGAAGCCTTTCGCCTAGGCTGTTCTTATGGAACTGGCAAAGGGATATTTGGAAGCCCATAGAGGGCTATGGTGAAAAAGGAAATATCTTCCTTTCAAAACTGGAAAGAAGCTTTCTGAGAAACTGCTCTGTGTTCTGTTAATTCATCTCACAGAGATACATCTTTCCCTTCAAGAGGCCTTTTGCTAAGGCTGTTCTTATGGAATTGGCAAAGGGATATTTTGAAGCCCATAGAGGGCTATGGTGAAAAAGGAAATATCTTCCGTTCAAAACTGGAAAGAAGCTTTCTGAGAAACTGCTCTGTGTTCTCTGAATTCATCTCACAGAGTTACATCTTTCCCTTCAAGAAGCCTTTCGCTAAGGCTGTTCTTCTGGAATTGGCAAAGGGATATTTGGAAGCCCATAGAGGGCTATGGTGAAAAAGGAAATATCTTCCGTTCAAAACTGGAAAGAAGCTTTCTGAGAAACTGCTCTGTGTTCTGTTAATTCATCTCACAGAGTTACATCTTTCCCTTCAAGAAGCCTTTCGCTAAGGCTGTTCTTGTGGAATTGGCAAAGTGATATTTGGAAGCCCATAGAGGGCTATGGTGAAAAAGGAAATATCTTCCGTTCAAAACTGGAAAGAAGCTTTCTGAGAAACTGTTCTGTGTTCTGTTAGTTCATCTCACAGAGTTACATCTTTCCCTTCAAGAAGCCTTTCGCTAAGGCTGTTCTTGTGGAACTGGCAAAGGGATATTTCGAAGCTCATAGAGGGCTATGGTGAAAAAGGAAATATCTTCGGTTCAAAACTGGAAAGAAGCTTTCTGAGAAACTGCTCTGTGTTCTCTGAATTCATTTCACAGAGTTACATCTATCCCTTCAAGAAGCCTTTCGCTAAGGCTATTCTTGTGGGACTGTCAAAGGGATATTTGGAAGCCCATAGAGGGCTACGGTGAAAAAGAAAATATATTCCGTTCAAAACTGGAAAGAAGCTTTCTGAGAAACTGCTCTGTGTTCTGTTAATTCATATCACAGAGCTACATCTTTCCCTTCAAGAAGCCTTTCGCTAAGGCTGTTCTTGTGGAATTGGCAAAGTGATATTTGGAAGCCCATAAAGGGCTATGGTGAAAAAGGTAATATCTTCCGTTCAAAACTGGAAAGAAGCTTTCTGAGAAACTGTTCTGTGTTCTGTTAGTTCATCTCACAGAGTTACATCTTTCCCTTCAAGAAGCCTTTCGCTAAGGCTGTTCTTGTGGAACTGGCAAAGGGATATTTGGAAGCCCTTAGAGGGCTATGGTGAAAAAGGAAATAACTTCCGTTCAAAACTGGAAAGAAGATTTCTGAGAAACTGCTCTGTGTTCTGTTAGTTCAACTCACAGAGTTACATCTTTCCCTACAAGAAGCCTTTCGCTAAGGCTGTTCTAGTGGAACTGGCAAAGGGATATTCGGAAACCCATAGAGGGCTATGGTGAAAAAGGAAATATCTTCCGTTCAAAACTGGAAAGAAGCTTTCTGAGAAACTGCTCTGTGTTCTGTTAGTTCATCTCACACAGTTACATCTTTCCCTTCAAGAAGCCTTTCCTTAAGGCTGTTCTTGTGGAACTGGCAAAGGGATATATGGAAGCCCATAGAGGGCTATGGTTAGAAAGGAAATATCTTCCGGTCAAAACTGGAAAGAAGCTTTCTGAGAAACTGCTCTGTGTTCTCTGAATTCATCTCACAGAGTTACATCTTTCCCTTCAAGAAGCCTTTCGCTAAGGCTGTTCTTGTGGAACTGGAAACGGGATAATAGGAAGCCCATAGAGGGCTATGGTGAAAAAGGAAATATCTCCCGTTCAAAACTGGAAAGAAGCTTTCTGAGAAACTGCTCTGTGTTCTCTGAATTCATCTCACATAGTTACAAATTTCCCTTCAAGAAGCCTTTCGCTAAGGCTGTTCTTGTGGAATTGGCAAAGGGATATTTTGAAGCCCATACAGGGCTATGGTGAAAAAGGAAATATCTTCCGTTCAAACTGGAAAGAAGCTTTCTGAGAAACTGCTCTGTGTTCTGTTAATTCATCTCACAGAGATACATCTTTCCCTTCAAGAAGCCTTTCGCTAAGGCTGTTCTTGTGGAACTGGCAAAGGGATATTTGGAAGCCCATAGAGGGCTATGGTGAAAAAGGAAATATCTTCCGTTCAAAACTGGAACGAAGCTTTCTGAGAAACTGTTCTGTGTTCTGTTAGTTCATCTCACAGAGTTACATCTTTCCCTTCAAGAATCCTTTCGCTAAGGCTGTTCTTGTGGAATTAGCAAAGGGATATTTGGAAGCCCTTAGAGGGCTATGGTGAAAAAGGAAATATCTTCCGTTCAAAACTGGAAAGAAACTTTCTGGGAAACTGCTCTGTGTTCTCTGAATTCTTCTCAAAGAGTTACATCTTTCCCTTCAAGAAGCCTTTCGCTAAGGCTGTTCTTTTGGAACTGGCAAAGGGATATTTGGAAACCCATAGAGGGCTATGGTGAAAAAGGAAATATCTTCCGTTCAAAACTGGGAAGAAGCTTTCTGAGAAACTGCTCTGTGTTCTCTGAATTCATCTCACAGAGTTACATCTTTCCCTTCAAGAAGCCTTTCGCTAAGGCTGTTCTTCTGGAACTGGCAAAGCGATATTTGGAAGCCCATAGACGGCTATGGTGAAAAAGGAAATATCTTCCGTTCAAAACTGGAAAGAAGCTTTCTGAGAAACTGCTCTGTGTTCTCTGAATTCTTCTCACAGAGTTACATCTATCCCTTCAAGAAGCCTTTCGCTAAGGCTGTTCTTGTGGGACTGGCAAAGGGATATTTGGAAGCCCATAGAGGGCTAGGGTGAAAAAGGAAATATCTTCCGTTCAAAACTGGAAAGAAGCTTTCTGAGAAACTGCTCTGTGTTCTGTTAATCCATCTCACAGAGTTACATCTTTCCCTTCAAGAAGCCTTTCGCTAAGGCTGTTCTTCTGGAATTGGCAAAGGGATATTTGGAAGCCCATAGAGGGCTATGGTGAAAAAGGAAATATCTTCCGTTCAAAACTGGAAAGAAGCTTTCTGAGAAACTGCTCTGTGTTCTGTTAGTTCATCTCACAGAGTTACATCTTTCCCTTCAAGAATCCTTTCGCTAAGGCTGTTCTTCTGGAATTGGCAAAGGGATATTTGGAAGCCCATAGAGGGCTAGGGTGAAAAAGGAAATATCTTCCGTTCAAAACTGGAAAGAAGCTTTCTGAGAAACTGCTCTGTGTTCTGTTAATCCATCTCACAGAGTTACATCTTTCCCTTCAAGAAGCCTTTCGCTAAGGCTGTTCTTGTGGAATTGGCAAAGGGATATTTGGAAGCCCATAGAGGGCTATGGTGAAAAAGGAAATATCTTCCGTTCAAAACTGGAAAGAAGCTTTCTGAGAAACTGCTCTGTGTTCTGTTAGTTCATCTCACAGAGTTACATCTTTCCCTTCAAGAAGCCTTTCGCTAAGGCTGTTCTTGTGGAACTGGCAAAGGGATATTTGGAAGCCCATAGAGGGCTATGGTGAGAAAGGAAATATCTTCCGTTCAAAACTGGAAAGAAGCTTTCTGAGAAACTGCTCTGTGTTCTCTGAATTCATCTCACAGAGATTCATCTTTCCCTTCAAGTAGCCTTTCGCTAAGGCTGTTCTTATGGAACTGGCAAAGGGATATTTGGAAGCCCATAGAGGGCTATGGTGAAAAAGGAAATATCTCCCGTTCAAACTGGAAAGAAGCTTTCTGAGAAACTGCTCTGTGTTCTCTGAATTCATCTCACAGAGTTACATCTTTCCCTTCAAGAAGCCTTTCGCTAAGGCTGTTCTTGTGGAATTGGCAAAGGGATATTTCGAAGCCCATAGAGGGCTATGGTGAAAAAGGAAATATCTTCCGTTCAAAACTGGAAAGAAGCTTTCTGAGAAACTCTTCTGTGTTCTGTTAGTTCATCTCACAGAGTTACATCTTTCCCTTCAAGAAGCCTTTCGCTAAGGCTGTTCTTGTGGAATTAGCAAAGGGATATTTGGAAGCCCTTAGAGGGCTATGGTGAAAAAGGAAATATCTTCCGTTCAAAACTGGAAAGAAGCTTTCTGAGAAACTGCTCTGTGTTCTCTGAATTCATCTCACAGAGTTACATCTTTCCCTTCAAGAAGCCTTTCGCTAAGGCTGTTCTTGTGGAACTAGCAAAGGGATATTTCGAAGCTCATAGAGGGCTCTGCTGAAAAAGGAAATATCTTCCGTTCAAAACTGGAAAGAAGCATTCTGAGAAACTGCTCTGTGTTCTCTGAATTCATCTCACAGAGTCACATCTATCCCTTCAAGAAGCCTTTCGCTAAGGCTGTTCTTGTGTAACTGGAAAGGGATATTTGGAAGCCCATAGAGGGCTATGGTGAAAAAGAAAATATCTTCCGTTCAAAACCGGAAAGAAGCTTTCTGAGAAACTGCTCTGTGTTCTGTTAATTCATATCACAGAGCTACATCTTTCCCTTCAAGAAGCCTTTCGCTAAGGCTGTTCTTGTGGAATTGGCAAAGTGATATTTGGAAGCCCATAAAGGGCTATGGTGAAAAAGGTAATATCTTCCGTTCAAAACTGGAAAGAAGCTTTCTGAGAAACTGTTCTGTGTTCTGTTAGTTCATCTCACAGAGTTACATCTTTCCCTTCAAGAAGACTTTCCCTAAGGCTGTTCTTGTGGAACTGGCAAGGGGATATTGGGAAGCCCTTAGAGGGCTATGGTGAAAAAGGAAATATCTTCCGTTCAAGACTGGAAAGAAGATTTCTGAGAAACTGCTCTGTGTTCTCTGAATTCATCTCACAGAGTTACATCTTTCCCTTCAAGAAGCCTTTCGCCTAGGCTGTTCTTATGGAACTGGCAAAGGGATATTTGGAAGCCCATAGAGGGCTATGGTGAAAAAGGAAATATCTTCCTTTCAAAACTGGAAAGAAGCTTTCTGAGAAACTGCTCTGTGTTCTGTTAATTCATCTCACAGAGATACATCTTTCCCTTCAAGAGGCCTTTTGCTAAGGCTGTTCTTATGGAATTGGCAAAGGGATATTTTGAAGCCCATAGAGGGCTATGGTGAAAAAGGAAATATCTTCCGTTCAAAACTGGAAAGAAGCTTTCTGAGAAACTGCTCTGTGTTGTCTGAATTCATCTCACAGAGTTACATCTTTCCCTTCAAGAAGCCTTTCGCTAACGCTGTTCTTCTGGAATTGGCAAAGGGATATTTGGAAGCCCATAGAGGGCTATGGTGAAAAAGGAAATATCTTCCGTTCAAAACTGGAAAGAAGCTTTCTGAGAAACTGCTCTGTGTTCTGTTAATTCATCTCACAGAGTTACATCTTTCCCTTCAAGAAGCCTTTCGCTAAGGCTGTTCTTGTGGAATTGGCAAAAGGATATTTGGAAGCCCATAGAGGGCTATGGTGAAAAAGGAAATATCTTCCGTTCAAAACTGGAAAGAAGCTTTCTGAGAAACTGTTCTGTGTTCTGTTAGTTCATCTCACAGAGTTACATCTTTCCCTTCAAGAAGCCTTTCGCTAAGGCTGTTCTTGTGGAATTAGCAAAGGGATATTTGGAAGCCCTTAGAGGGCTATGGTGAAAAAGGAAATATCTTCGGTTCAAAACTGGAAAGAAGCTTTCTGAGAAACTGCTCTGTGTTCTCTGAATTCATTTCACAGAGTTACATCTTTCCCTTCAAGAAGCCTTTCGCTAAGGCTGTTCTTGTGGAACTAGCAAAGGGATATTTGGAAGCCCTTAGAGGGCTGTGGTGAAAAAGGAAATATCTTCCGTTCAAAACTGGAAAGAAGATTTCTGAGAAACTGCTCTGTGTTCTGTTAGTTCAACTCACAGAGTTACATCTTTCCCTACAAGAAGCCTTTCGCTAAGGCTGTTCTAGTGGAACTGGCAAAGGGATATTTGGAAACCCATATAGGGCTATGGTGAAAAAGGAAATATCTTACGTTCAATACTGGAAAGAAGCTTTCTCAGAAACTGCTCTGTGTTCTTTGAATTCATCTCACAGAGTTACATCTTTCCCTTCAAGAAGCCTTTCGCCTAGGCTGTTCTTCTGGAACTGTCAAAGGGATATTTGGAAGCCCATAGAGGGCTATGGTGAAAAAGGTAATATCTTCCGTTCAAAACTGGAAAGAAGCTTTCTGAGAAACTGCTCTGTGTTCTCTGAATTCATCTCACAGAGTTACATCTATCCCTTCAAGAAGCCTTTCGCTAAGGCTATTCTTGTGGAATTGGCAAAGGGATATTTGGAAGCCCATAGAGGGCTACGGTGAAAAAGGAAATATCTTCCGTTCAAAACTGGAAAGAAGCTTTCTGAGAAACTGTTCTGTGTTCTGTTAGTTCATCTCACAGAGTTACATCTTTCCCTTCAAGAAGCCTTTCGCTAAGGCTGTTCTTGTGGAATTAGCAAAGGGATATTTGGAAGCCCTTAGAGGGCTATGGTGAAAAAGGAAATTTCTTCCGTTCAAAACTGGAAAGAAGCTTTGTGAGAAACTGGTCTGTGTTCTCTGAATTCATCTCACAGAGTTACATCTTTCCCTTCAAGAAGCCTTTCGCTAAGGCTGTTCTTGTGGAACTGGCAAAGGGATATTTCGAAGCTCATAGAGGGCTATGGTGAAAAAGGAAATATCTTCGGTTCAAAACTGGAAAGAAGCTTTCTGAGAAACTGCTCTGTGTTCTCTGAATTCATTTCACAGAGTTACATCTTTCCCTTCAAGAAGCCTTTCGCTAAGGCTGTTCTTGTGGAACTAGCAAAGGGATATTTGGAAGCCCTTAGAGGGCTATGGTGAAAAAGGAAATATCTTCCGTTCAAAACTGGAAAGAAGATTTCTGAGAAACTGCTCTGTGTTCTGTTAGTTCAACTCACAGAGTTACATCTTTCCCTACAAGAAGCCTTTCGCTAAGGCTGTTCTAGTGGAACTGGCAAAGGGATATTTGGAAACCCATAGAGGGCTATGGTGAAAAAGGAAATATCTTACGTTCAATACTGGAAAGAAGCTTTCTGAGAAACTGCTCTGTGTTCTCTGAATTCATCTCACAGAGTTACATCTTTCCCTTCAAGAAGCCTTTCGCCTAGGTTGTTCTTCTGGAACTGTCAAAGGGATATTTGGAAGCCCATAGAGGGCTACGGTGAAAAAGAAAATATATTCCGTTCAAAACTGGAACGAAGCTTTCTGAGAAACTGTTCTGTGTTCTGTTAGTTCATCTCACAGAGTTACATCTTTCCCTTCAAGAATCCTTTCGCTAAGGCTGTTCTTGTGGAATTAGCAAAGGGATATTTGGAAGCCCTTAGAGGGCTATGGTGAAAAAGGAAATATCTTCCGTTCAAAACTGGAAAGAAACTTTCTGGGAAACTGCTCTGTGTTCTCTGAATTCTTCTCAAAGAGTTGCATCTTTCCCTTCAAGAAGCCTTTCGCTAAGGCTGTTCTTTTGGAACTGGCAAAGGGATATTTGGAAACCCATAGAGGGCTATGGTGAAAAAGGAAATATCTTCCGTTCAAAACTGGAAAGAAGCTTTCTGAGAAACTGCTCTGTGTTCTCTGAATTCATCTCACAGAGTTACATCTTTCCCTTCAAGAAGCCTTTCGCTAAGGCTGTTCTTCTGGAACTGTCAAAGCGATATTTGGAAGCCCATAGACGGCTATGGTGAAAAAGGAAATATCTTCCGTTCAAAACTGGAAAGAAGCTTTCTGAGAAACTACTCTGTGATCTCTGAATTCTTCTCACAGAGTTACATCTATCCCTTCAAGAAGCCTTTCGCTAAGGCTGTTCTTGTGGGACTGGCAAAGGGATATTTGGAAGCCCATAGAGGGCTATGGTGAAAAAGGAAATATCTTCCGTTCAAAACTGGAAAGAAGCTTTCTGAGAAACTGCTCTGTGTTCTGTTAATCCATCTCACAGAGTTACATCTTTCCCTTCAAGAAGCCTTTCGCTAAGGCTGTTCTTCTGGAATTGGCAAAGGGATATTTGGAAGCCCATAGAGGGCTATGGTGAAAAAGGAAATATCTTCCGTTCAAAACTGGAAAGAAGCTTTCTGAGAAACTGCTCTGTGTTCTGTTAGTTCATCTCACAGAGTTACATCTTTCCCTTCAAGAAGCCTTTCGCTAAGGCTGTTCTTGTTTAACTGGCAAAGGGATATTTGGAAGCCCATAGAGGGCTATGGTGGGAAAGGAAATATCTTCCGTTCAAAACTGGAAAGAAGCTTTCTGAGAAACTGCTCTGTGGTCTCTGAACTCATCTCACAGAGTTTCATCTTTCCCTTCAAGTAGCCTTTCGCTAAGGCTGTTCTTGTGGAACTGGCAAAGGGATATTTGGAAGCCCATAGAGGGCTATGGTGAAAAAGGAATTATCTCCCATTCAAAACTGGAAAGAAGCTTTCTGAGAAACTGCTCTGTGTTCTCTGAATTCATCTCACAGAGTTACATCTTTCCCTTCAAGAAGCCTTTCGCTAAGGCTATTCTTGTGGAATTGGCAAAGGGATATTTGGAAGCCCACAGAGGGCTATGGTGAAAAAGGAAATATCTTCCGTTCAAAACTGGAAAAAAGCTTTCTGAGAAACTGTTCTGTGTTCTGTTAGTTCATCACACAGAGTTACATCTTTCCCTTCAAGAAGCCTTTCGCTAAGGCTGTTCTTGTGGAATTAGCAAAGGGATATTTGGAAGCCCTTAGAGGGCTATGGTGAAAAAGGAAATATCTTCCGTTCAAAACTGGAAAGAAGCTTTCTGAGAAACTGCTCTGTGTTCTCTGAATTCATCTCACAGAGTTACATCTTTCCCTTCAAGAAGCCTTTCGCTAAGGCTGTTCTTGTGGAACTGGCAAAGGGATATTTGGAAGCCCATAGAGGGCTATGGTGAAAAAGGAAATATCTCCCGTTCAAAAGTGGAAAGAAGCTTTCTGAGAAACTGCTCTGTGTTCTCTGAATTCATCTCACAGAGTTACATCTTTCCCTTCAAGAAGCCTTTCGCCTAGGCTGTTCTTCTGGAACTGGCAAAGGGATATTTGGAAGCCCTTAGAGGGCTATGGTGAAAAAGGAAATATCTTCCGTTCAAAAGTGGAAATAAGATTTCTGAGAAACTGTTCTGTGTTCGGTTAGTTCAACTCACAGAGTTACATCTTTCCCTACAAGAAGCCTTTCGCTAAGGCTGTTCTAGTGGAACTGGCAAAGGGATATTTGGAAACCCATAGAGGGCTATGGTGAAAAAGGAAATATCTTCCGTTCAATACTGGAAAGAAGCTTTCTGAGAAACTGCTCTGTGTTCTCTGAATTCATCTCACAGAGTTACATCTTTCCCTTCAAGAAGCCTTTCGCCTAGGCTGTTCTTCTGGAACTGTCAAAGGGATATTTGGAAGCCCATAGAGGGCTATGGTGAAAAAGGAAATATCTTCCGTTCAAAACTGGAAAGAAGCTTTCTGAGAAACTGCTCTGTGTACTGTTAATTCATATCACAGAGCTACATCTTTCCCTTCAAGAAGCCTTTCGCTAAGGCTGTTCTTGCGGAATTGGCAAAGGGATATTTGGAAGCCCATAGAGGGCTATGGTGAAAAAGGAAATATCTTCCGTTCAAAACTGGAAAGAAGCTTTCTGAGAAACTGCTCTGTGTTCTCTGAATTCATCTCACAGAGTTACATCTTTCCCTTAAAGAAGCCTTTCGCTAAGGCTGTTCTTCTGGAATTTGCAAAGGGATATTTGGAAGCCCATAGAGGGCTATGGTGAAAAAGGAAATATCTTCCGTTCAAAACTGGAAAGAAGCTTTCTGAGAAACTGCTCTGTGTTCTGTTAGTTCATCTCACAGAGTTACATCTTTCCCTTCAAGAAGCCTTTCGCTAAGGCTGTTCTTCTGGAATTGGCAAAGGGATATTTGGAAGCCCATAGAGGGCTATGGTGAAAAAGGAAATATCTTCCGTTCAAAACTGGAAAGAAGCTTTCTGAGAAACTGCTCTGTGTTCTGTTAATCCATCTCACAGAGTTACATCTTTCCCTTCAAGAAGCCTTTCGCTAAGGCTGTTCTTGTGGAATTGGCAAAGGGATATTTGGAAGCCCATAGAGGGCTATGGTGAAAAAGGAAATATCTTCCGTTCAAAACTGGAAAGAATCTTTCTGAGAAACTGCTCTGTGTTCTGTTAGTTCATCTCACAGAGTTACATCTTTCCCTTCAAGAAGCCTTTCGCTAAGGCTGTTCTTGTGGAACTGGCAAAGGGATATTTGGAAGCCCATAGAGGGCTATGGTGAGAAAGGAAATATCTTCCGTTCAAAACTGGAAAGAAGCTTTCTGAGAAACTGCTCTGTGTTCTCTGATTTCATCTCACAGAGTTACATCTTTCCCTTCAAGAAGCCTTTCGCTAAGGCTGTTCTTGTGGAACTGGCAAAGGGATATTTGGAAGCCCATAGAGGGCTATGGTGAAAAAGGAAATATCTCCCGTTCAAAACTGGAAAGAAGCTTTCTGAGAAACTGCTCTGTGTTCTCTGAATTCATCTCACAGAGTTACATCTTTCCCTTCAAGAAGCCTTTAGCTAAGGCTGTTCTTGTGGAATTGGCAAAGTGATATTTGGAAGCCCATAGAGGGCTATGGTGAAAAAGGAAATATCTTCCGTTCAAAACTGGAAGGAAGCTTTCTGAGAAACTGTTCTGTGTTCTGTTAGTTCATCTCACAGAGTTACATGTTTCCCTTCAAGAAGCCTTTCGCTAAGGCTGTTCTTGTGGAATTAGCAAAGGGATATTTGGAAGCCCTTAGAGGGCTATGGTGAAAAAGGAAATATCTTCCGTTCAAAACTGGAAAGAAGCTTTCTGAGAAACTGCTCTGTGTTCTCTGAATTCATCTCACAGAGTTACATCTTTCCCTTCAAGAAGCCTTTCGCCTAGGCTGTTCTTCTGGAACTGGCAAAGGGATATTTGGAAGCTCAAAGAGGGCTATGGTGAAAAAGGAAATATCTTCCGTTCAAAACTGGAAAGAAGCTTTCTGAGAAACTGCTCTGTGTTCTGTGAATTCATATCACAGAGCTACATCTTTACCTTCAAGAAGCCTTTCGCTAAGGCTGTTCTTGCGGAATTGGCAAAGGGATATTTGGAAGCCCATAGAGGGCTATGGTGAAAAAGGAAATATCTTCCGTTCAAAACTGGAAAGAAGCTTTCTGAGAAACTGCTCTGTGTTCTGTTAATTCATCTCACGGAGATACATCTTTCCCTTCAAGAGGCCTTTTGCTAAGGCTGTTCTTATGGAATTGGCAAAGGGATATTTTGAAGCCCATAGAGGGCTATGGTGAAAAAGGAAATATCTTCCGTTGAAAACTGGAAAGAAGCTTTCTGAGAAACTGCTCTGTGTTCTCTGAATTCATGTCACAGAGTTACATCTTTCCCTTCAAGAAGCCTTTCGCTAAGGCTGTTCTTCTGGAATTGGCAAAGGGATATTTGGAAGCCCATAGAGGGCTATGGTGAAAAAGGAAATATCTTCCGTTCAAAACTGGAATGAAGCTTTCTGAGAAACTGCTCTGTGTTCTGTTAGTTCATCTCACAGAGTTACATCTTTCCCTTCAAGAATCCTTTCGCTAAGGCTGTTCTTCTGGAATTGGCAAAGGGATATTTGGAAGCCCATAGAGGGCTAGGGTGAAAAAGGAAATATCTTCCGTTCAAAACTGGAAAGAAGCTTTCTGAGAAACTGCTCTGTGTTCTGTTAATCCATCTCACAGAGTTACATCTTTCCCTTCAAAAAGCCTTTCGCTAAGGCTGTTCTTGTGGAATTGGCAAAGGGATATTTGGAAGCCCATAGAGGGCTATGGTGAAAAAGGAAATATCTTCCGTTCAAAACTGGAAAGAAGCTTTCTGAGAAACTGCTCTGTGTTCTGTTAGTTCATCTCACAGAGTTACATCTTTCCCTTCAAGAAGCCTTTCGCTAAGGCTGTTCTTGTGGAACTGGCAAAGGGATATTTGGAAGCCCATAGAGGGCTATGGTGAGAAAGGAAATATCTTCCGTTCAAAACTGGAAAGAAGCTTTCTGAGAAACTGCTCTGTGTTCTCTGAATTCATCTCACAGAGATTCATCTTTTCCTTCAAGTAGCCTTTCGCTAAGGCTGTTCTTATGGAACTGGCAAAGGGATATTTGGAAGCCCATAGAGGGCTATGGTGAAAAAGGAAATATCTCCCGTTCAAAACTGGAAAGAAGCTTTCTGAGAAACTGCTCTGTGTTCTCTGAATTCATCTCACAGAGTTACATCTTTCCCTTCAAGAAGCCTTTCGCTAAGGCTGTTCTTGTGGAATTGGCAAAGGGATATTTGGAAGCCCATAGAGGGCTATGGTGAAAAAGGAAATATCTTCCGTTCAAAACTGGAAAGAAGCTTTCTGAGAAACTGTTCTGTGTTCTGTTAGTTCATCTCACAGAGTTACATCTTTCCCTTCAAGAAGCCTTTCGCTAAGGCTGTTCTTGTGGAATTAGCAAAGGGATATTTGGAAGCCCTTAGAGGGCTATGGTGAAAAAGGAAATATCTCCCGTTCAAAACTGGAAAGAAGCTTTCTGAGAAACTGGTCTGTGTTCTCTGAATTCATCTCACAGAGTTACATCTTTCCCTTCAAGAAGCCTTTCGCTAAGGCTGTTCTTGTGGAACTGGCAACGGGATAATAGGAAGCCCATAGAGGGCTATGGTGAAAAAGGAAATATCTCCCGTTCAAAACTGGAAAGAAGCTTTCTGAGAAACTGCTCTGTGTTCTCTGAATTCATCTCACATAGTTACAAATTTCCCTTCAAGAAGCCTTTCGCTAAGGCTGTTCTTGTGGAATTGGCAAAGGGATATTTTGAAGCCCATACAGGGCTATGGTGAAAAAGGAAATATCTTCCGTTCAAACTGGAAAGAAGCTTTCTGAGAAACTGCTCTGTGTTCTGTTAATTCATCTCACAGAGATACATCTTTCCCTTCAAGAAGCCTTTCGCTAAGGCTGTTCTTGTGGAACTGGCAAAGGGATATTTGGAAGCCCATAGAGGGCTATGGTGAAAAAGGAAATATCTTCCGTTCAAAACTGGAACGAAGCTTTCTGAGAAACTGTTCTGTGTTCTGTTAGTTCATCTCACAGAGTTACATCTTTCCCTTCAAGAATCCTTTCGCTAAGGCTGTTCTTGTGGAATTAGCAAAGGGATATTTGGAATCCCTTAGAGGGCTATGGTGAAAAAGGAAATATCTTCCGTTCAAAACTGGAAAGAAACTTTCTGGGAAACTGCTCTGTGTTCTCTGAATTCTTCTCAAAGAGTTACATCTTTCCCTTCAAGAAGCCTTTCGCTAAGGCTGTTCTTTTGGAACTGGCAAAGGGATATTTGGAAACCCAAAGAGGGCTATGGTGAAAAAGGAAATATCTTCCGTTCAAAACTGGGAAGAAGCTTTCTGAGAAACTGCTCTGTGTTCTCTGAATTCATCTCACAGAGTTACATCTTTCCCTTCAAGAAGCCTTTCGCTAAGGCTGTTCTTCTGGAACTGGCAAAGCGATATTTGGAAGCCCATAGACGGCTATGGTGAAAAAGGAAATATCTTCCGTTCAAAACTGGAAAGAAGCTTTCTGAGAAACTGCTCTGTGTTCTCTGAATTCTTCTCACAGAGTTACATCTATCCCTTCAAGAAGCCTTTCGCTAAGGCTGTTCTTGTGGGACTGGCAAAGGGATATTTGGAAGCCCATAGAGGGCTAGGGTGAAAAAGGAAATATCTTCCGTTCAAAACTGGAAAGAAGCTTTCTGAGAAACTGCTCTGTGTTCTGTTAATCCATCTCACAGAGTTACATCTTTCCCTTCAAGAAGCCTTTCGCTAAGGCTGTTCTTCTGGAATTGGCAAAGGGATATTTGGAAGCCCATAGAGGGCTATGGTGAAAAAGGAAATATCTTCCGTTCAAAACTGGAAAGAAGCTTTCTGAGAAACTGCTCTGTGTTCTGTTAGTTCATCTCACAGAGTTACATCTTTCCCTTCAAGAATCCTTTCGCTAAGGCTGTTCTTCTGGAATTGGCAAAGGGATATTTGGAAGCCCATAGAGGGCTAGGGTGAAAAAGGAAATATCTTCCGTTCAAAACTGGAAAGAAGCTTTCTGAGAAACTGCTCTGTGTTCTGTTAATCCATCTCACAGAGTTACATCTTTCCCTTCAAGAAGCCTTTCGCTAAGGCTGTTCTTGTGGAATTGGCAAAGGGATATTTGGAAGCCCATAGAGGGCTATGGTGAAAAAGGAAATATCTTCCGTTCAAAACTGGAAAGAAGCTTTCTGAGAAACTGCTCTGTGTTCTGTTAGTTCATCTCACAGAGTTACATCTTTCCCTTCAAGAAGCCTTTCGCTAAGGCTGTTCTTGTGGAACTGGCAAAGGGATATTTGGAAGCCCATAGAGGGCTATGGTGAGAAAGGAAATATCTTCCGTTCAAAACTGGAAAGAAGCTTTCTGAGAAACTGCTCTGTGTTCTCTGAATTCATCTCACAGAGATTCATCTTTCCCTTCAAGTAGCCTTTCGCTAAGGCTGTTCTTATGGAACTGGCAAAGGGATATTTGGAAGCCCATAGAGGGCTATGGTGAAAAAGGAAATATCTCCCGTTCAAACTGGAAAGAAGCTTTCTGAGAAACTGCTCTGTGTTCTCTGAATTCATCTCAAAGAGTTACATCTTTCCCTTCAAGAAGCCTTTCGCTAAGGCTGTTCTTGTGGAATTGGCAAAGGGATATTTGGAAGCCCATAGAGGGCTATGGTGAAAAAGGAAATATCTTCCGTTCAAAACTGGAAAGAAGCTTTCTGAGAAACTCTTCTGTGTTCTGTTAGTTCATCTCACAGAGTTACATCTTTCCCTTCAAGAAGCCTTTCGCTAAGGCTGTTCTTGTGGAATTAGCAAAGGGATATTTGGAAGCCCTTAGAGGGCTATGGTGAAAAAGGAAATATCTTCCGTTCAAAACTGGAAAGAAGCTTTCTGAGAAACTGCTCTGTGTTCTTTGAATTCATCTCACAGAGTTACATCTTTCCCTTCAAGAAGCCTTTCGCCTAGGCTGTTCTTCTGGAACTGTCAAAGGGATATTTGGAAGCCCATAGAGGGCTATGGTGAAAAAGGTAATATCTTCCGTTCAAAACTGGAAAGAAGCTTTCTGAGAAACTGCTCTGTGTTCTCTGAATTCATCTCACAGAGTTACATCTATCCCTTCAAGAAGCCTTTCGCTAAGGCTATTCTTGTGGAATTGGCAAAGGGATATTTGGAAGCCCATAGAGGGCTATGGTGAAAAAGGAAATATCTTCCGTTCAAAACTGGAAAGAAGCTTTCTGAGAAACTGTTCTGTGTTCTGTTAGTTCATCTCACAGAGTTACATCTTTCCCTTCAAGAAGCCTTTCGCTAAGGCTGTTCTTGTGGAATTAGCAAAGGGATATTTGGAAGCCCTTAGAGGGCTATGGTGAAAAAGGAAATATCTTCCGTTCAAAACTGGAAAGAAGCTTTGTGAGAAACTGGTCTGTGTTCTCTGAATTCATCTCACAGAGTTACATCTTTCCCTTCAAGAAGCCTTTCGCTAAGGCTGTTCTTGTGGAACTGGCAAAGGGATATTTGGAAGCCCATAGAGGGCTATGGTGAAAAAGGAAATATCTTCCGTTCAAAACTGGAAAGAAGCTTTCTGAGAAACTGTTCTGTGTTCTGTTAGTTCATCTCACAGAGTTACATCTTTCCCTTCAAGAAGCCTTTCGCTAAGGCTGTTCTTGTGGAATTAGCAAAGGGATATTTGGAAGCCCTTAGAGGGCTATGGTGAAAAAGGAAATATCTTCCGTTCAAAACTGGAAAGAAGATTTCTGAGAAACTGCTCTGTGTTCTGTTAGTTCAACTCACAGAGTTACATCTTTCCCTACAAGAAGCCTTTCGCTAAGGCTGTTCTAGTGGAACTGGCAAAGGGATATTTGGAAACCCATAGAGGGCTATGGTGAAAAAGGAAATATCTTACGTTCAATACTGGAAAGAAGCTTTCTGAGAAACTGCTCTGTGTTCTCTGAATTCATCTCACAGAGTTACATCTTTCCCTTCAAGAAGCCTTACGCCTAGGTTGTTCTTCTGGAACTGTCAAAGGGATATTTGGAAGCCCATAGAGGGCTACGGTGAAAAAGAAAATATATTCCGTTCAAAACTGGAACGAAGCTTTCTGAGAAACTGTTCTGTGTTCTGTTAGTTCATCTCACAGAGTTACATCTTTCCCTTCAAGAATCCTTTCGCTAAGGCTGTTCTTGTGGAATTAGCAAAGGGATATTTGGAAGCCCTTAGAGGGCTATGGTGAAAAAGGAAATATCTTCCGTTCAAAACTGGAAAGAAACTTTCTGGGAAACTGCTCTGTGTTCTCTGAATTCTTCTCAAAGAGTTGCATCTTTCCCTTCAAGAAGCCTTTCGCTAAGGCTGTTCTTTTGGAACTGGCAAAGGGATATTTGGAAACCCATAGAGGGCTATGGTGAAAAAGGAAATATCTTCCGTTCAAAACTGGAAAGAAGCTTTCTGAGAAACTGCTCTGTGTTCTCTGAATTCATCTCACAGAGTTACATCTTTCCCTTCAAGAAGCCTTTCGCTAAGGCTGTTCTTCTGGAACTGTCAAAGCGATATTTGGAAGCCCATAGACGGCTATGGTGAAAAAGGAAATATCTTCCGTTCAAAACTGGAAAGAAGCTTTCTGAGAAACTGCTCTGTGTTCTCTGAATTCTTCTCACAGAGTTACATCTATCCCTTCAAGAAGCCTTTCGCTAAGGCTGTTCTTGTGGGACTGGCAAAGGGATATTTGGAAGCCCATAGAGGGCTATGGTGAAAAAGGAAATATCTTCCGTTCAAAACTGGAAAGAAGCTTTCTGAGAAACTGCTCTGTGTTCTGTTAATCCATCTCACAGAGTTACATCTTTCCCTTCAAGAAGCCTTTCGCTAAGGCTATTCTTGTGGAATTGGCAAAGGGATATTTGGAAGCCCACAGAGGGCTATGGTGAAAAAGGAAATATCTTCCGTTCAAAACTGGAAAAAAGCTTTCTGAGAAACTGTTCTGTGTTCTGTTAGTTCATCTCACAGAGTTACATCTTTCCCTTCAAGAAGCCTTTCGCTAAGGCTGTTCTTGTGGAATTAGCAAAGGGATATTTGGAAGCCCTTAGAGGGCTATGGTGAAAAAGGAAATATCTTCCGTTCAAAACTGGAAAGAAGCTTTCTGAGAAACTGCTCTGTGTTCTCTGAATTCATCTCACAGAGTTACATCTTTCCCTTCAAGAAGCCTTTCGCTAAGGCTGTTCTTGTGGAACTGGCAAAGGGATATTTGGAAGCCCATAGAGGGCTATGGTGAAAAAGGAAATATCTCCCGTTCAAAAGTGGAAAGAAGCTTTCTGAGAAACTGCTCTGTGTTCTCTGAATTCATCTCACAGAGTTACATCTTTCCCTTCAAGAAGCCTTTCGCCTAGGCTGTTCTTCTGGAACTGGCAAAGGGATATTTGGAAGCCCTTAGAGGGCTATGGTGAAAAAGGAAATATCTTCCGTTCAAAAGTGGAAAGAAGATTTCTGAGAAACTGTTCTGTGTTCGGTTAGTTCAACTCACAGAGTTACATCTTTCCCTACAAGAAGCCTTTCGCTAAGGCTGTTCTAGTGGAACTGGCAAAGGGATATTTGGAAACCCATAGAGGGCTATGGTGAAAAAGGAAATATCTTCCGTTCAATACTGGAAAGAAGCTTTCTGAGAAACTGCTCTGTGTTCTCTGAATTCATCTCACAGAGTTACATCTTTCCCTTCAAGAAGCCTTTCGCCTAGGCTGTTCTTCTGGAACTGTCAAAGGGATATTTGGAAGCCCATAGAGGACTATGGTGAAAAAGGAAATATCTTCCGTTCAAAACTGGAAAGAAGCTTTCTGAGAAACTGCTCTGTGTACTGTTAATTCATATCACAGAGCTACATCTTTCCCTTCAAGAAGCCTTTCGCTAAGGCTGTTCTTGCGGAATTGGCAAAGGGATATTTGGAAGCCCATAGAGGGCTATGGTGAAAAAGGAAATATCTTCCGTTCAAAACTGGAAAGAAGCTTTCTGAGAAACTGCTCTGTGTTCTCTGAATTCATCTCACAGAGTTACATCTTTCCATTAAAGAAGCCTTTCGCTAAGGCTGTTCTTCTGGAATTTGCAAAGGGATATTTGGAAGCCCATAGAGGGCTATGGTGAAAAAGGAAATATCTTCCGTTCAAAACTGGAAAGAAGCTTTCTGAGAAACTGCTCTGTGTTCTGTTAGTTCATCTCACAGAGTTACATCTTTCCCTTCAAGAAGCCTTTCGCTAAGGCTGTTCTTGTGGAATTGGCAAAGGGATATTTGGAAGCCCATAGAGGGCTATGGTGAAAAAGGAAATATCTTCCGTTCAAAACTGGAAAGAATCTTTCTGAGAAACTGCTCTGTGTTCTGTTAGTTCATCTCACAGAGTTACATCTTTCCCTTCAAGAAGCCTTTCGCTAAGGCTGTTCTTGTGGAACTGGCAAAGGGATATTTGGAAGCCCATAGAGGGCTATGGTGAGAAAGGAAATATCTTCCGTTCAAAACTGGAAAGAAGCTTTCTGAGAAACTGCTCTGTGTTCTCTGATTTCATCTCACAGAGTTACATCTTTCCCTTCAAGAAGCCTTTCGCTAAGGCTGTTCTTGTGGAACTGGCAAAGGGATATTTGGAAGCCCATAGAGGGCTATGGTGAAAAAGGAAATATCTCCCGTTCAAATCTGGAAAGAAGCTTTCTGAGAAACTGCTCTGTGTTCTCTGAATTCATCTCACAGAGTTACATCTTTCCCTTCAAGAAGCCTTTAGCTAAGGCTGTTCTTGTGGAATTGGCAAAGTGATATTTGGAAGCCCATAGAGGGCTATGGTGAAAAAGGAAATATCTTCCGTTCAAAACTGGAAGGAAGCTTTCTGAGAAACTGTTCTGTGTTCTGTTAGTTCATCTCACAGAGTTACATGTTTCCCTTCAAGAAGCCTTTCGCTAAGGCTGTTCTTGTGGAATTAGCAAAGGGATATTTGGAAGCCCTTAGAGGGCTATGGTGAAAAAGGAAATATCTTCCGTTCAAAACTGGAAAGAAGCTTTCTGAGAAACTGCTCTGTGTTCTCTGAATTCATCTCACAGAGTTACATCTTTCCCTTCAAGAAGCCTTTCGCCTAGGCTGTTCTTCTGGAACTGGCAAAGGGATATTTGGAAGCTCAAAGAGGGCTATGGTGAAAAAGGAAATATCTTCCGTTCAAAACTGGAAAGAAGCTTTCTGAGAAACTGCTCTGTGTTCTGTGAATTCATATCACAGAGCTACATCTTTACCTTCAAGAAGCCTTTCGCTAAGGCTGTTCTTGCGGAATTGGCAAAGGGATATTTGGAAGCCCATAGAGGGCTATGGTGAAAAAGGAAATATCTTCCGTTCAAAACTGGAAAGAAGCTTTCTGAGAAACTGCTCTGTGTTCTGTTAATTCATCTCACGGAGATACATCTTTCCCTTCAAGAGGCCTTTTGCTAAGGCTGTTCTTATGGAATTGGCAAAGGGATATTTTGAAGCCCATAGAGGGCTATGGTGAAAAAGGAAATATCTTCCGTTGAAAACTGGAAAGAAGCTTTCTGAGAAACTGCTCTGTGTTCTCTGAATTCATCTCACAGAGTTACATCTTTCCCTTCAAGAAGCCTTTCGCTAAGGCTGTTCTTCTGGAATTGGCAAAGGGATATTTGGAAGCCCATAGAGGGCTATGGTGAAAAAGGAAATATCTTCCGTTCAAAACTGGAATGAAGCTTTCTGAGAAACTGCTCTGTGTTCTGTTAGTTCATCTCACAGAGTTACATCTTTCCCTTCAAGAATCCTTTCGCTAAGGCTGTTCTTCTGGAATTGGCAAAGGGATATTTGGAAGCCCATAGAGGGCTAGGGTGAAAAAGGAAATATCTTCCGTTCAAAACTGGAAAGAAGCTTTCTGAGAAACTGCTCTGTGTTCTGTTAATCCATCTCACAGAGTTACATCTTTCCCTTCAAAAAGCCTTTCGCTAAGGCTGTTCTTGTGGAATTGGCAAAGGGATATTTGGAAGCCCATAGAGGGCTATGGTGAAAAAGGAAATATCTTCCGTTCAAAACTGGAAAGAAGCTTTCTGAGAAACTGCTCTGTGTTCTGTTAGTTCATCTCACAGAGTTACATCTTTCCCTTCAAGAAGCCTTTCGCTAAGGCTGTTCTTGTGGAACTGGCAAAGGGATATTTGGAAGCCCATAGAGGGCTATGGTGAGAAAGGAAATATCTTCCGTTCAAAACTGGAAAGAAGCTTTCTGAGAAACTGCTCTGTGTTCTCTGAATTCATCTCACAGAGATTCATCTTTTCCTTCAAGTAGCCTTTCGCTAAGGCTGTTCTTATGGAACTGGCAAAGGGATATTTGGAAGCCCATAGAGGGCTATGGTGAAAAAGGAAATATCTCCCGTTCAAAACTGGAAAGAAGCTTTCTGAGAAACTGCTCTGTGTTCTCTGAATTCATCTCACAGAGTTACATCTTTCCCTTCAAGAAGCCTTTCGCTAAGGCTGTTCTTGTGGAATTGGCAAAGGGATATTTGGAAGCCCATAGAGGGCTATGGTGAAAAAGGAAATATCTTCCGTTCAAAACTGGAAAGAAGCTTTCTGAGAAACTGTTCTGTGTTCTGTTAGTTCATCTCACAGAGTTACATCTTTCCCTTCAAGAAGCCTTTCGCTAAGGCTGTTCTTGTGGAATTAGCAAAGGGATATTTGGAAGCCCTTAGAGGGCTATGGTGAAAAAGGAAATATCTCCCGTTCAAAACTGGAAAGAAGCTTTCTGAGAAACTGGTCTGTGTTCTCTGAATTCATCTCACAGAGTTACATCTTTCCCTTCAAGAAGCCTTTCGCTAAGGCTGTTCTTGTGGAACTGGCAAAGGGATATTTCGAAGCTCATAGAGGGCTCTGCTGAAAAAGGAAATATCTTCCGTTCAAAACTGGAAAGAAGCATTCTGAGAAACTCCTCTGTGTTCTCTGAATTCATCTCACAGAGTCACATCTATCCCTTCAAGAAGCCTTTCGCTAAGGCTGTTCTTGTGGGACTGGAAAGGGATATTTGGAAGCCCATAGAGGGCTATGGTGAAAAAGAAAATATCTTCCGTTCAAAACTGGAAAGAAGCTTTCTGAGAAACTGCTCTGTGTTCTGTTAATTCATATCACAGAGCTACATCTTTCCCTTCAAGAAGCCTTTCGCTAAGGCTGTTCTTGTGGAATTGGCAAAGTGATATTTGGAAGCCCATAAAGGGCTATGGTGAAAAAGGTAATATCTTCCGTTCAAAACTGGAAAGAAGCTTTCTGAGAAACTGTTCTGTGTTCTGTTAGTTCATCTCACAGAGTTACATCTTTCCCTTCAAGAAGACTTTCGCTAAGGCTGTTCTTGTGGAACTGGCAAGGGGATATTGGGAAGCCCTTAGAGGGCTATGGTGAAAAAGGAAATATCTTCCGTTCAAGACTGGAAAGAAGATTTCTGAGAAACTGCTCTGTGTTCTCTGAATTCATCTCACAGAGTTACATCTTTCCCTTCAAGAAGCCTTTCGCCTAGGCTGTTCTTATGGAACTGGCAAAGGGATATTTGGAAGCCCATAGAGGGCTATGGTGAAAAAGGAAATATCTTCCTTTCAAAACTGGAAAGAAGCTTTCTGAGAAACTGCTCTGTGTTCTGTTAATTCATCTCACAGAGATACATCTTTCCCTTCAAGAGGCCTTTTGCTAAGGCTGTTCTTATGGAATTGGCAAAGGGATATTTTGAAGCCCATAGAGGGCTATGGTGAAAAAGGAAATATCTTCCGTTCAAAACTGGAAAGAAGCTTTCTGAGAAACTGCTCTGTGTTCTCTGAATTCATCTCACAGAGTTACATCTTTCCCTTCAAGAAGCCTTTCGCTAAGGCTGTTCTTCTGGAATTGGCAAAGGGATATTTGGAAGCCCATAGAGGGCTATGGTGAAAAAGGAAATATCTTCCGTTCAAAACTGGAAAGAAGCTTTCTGAGAAACTGCTCTGTGTTCTGTTAATTCATCTCACAGAGTTACATCTTTCCCTTCAAGAAGCCTTTCGCTAAGGCTGTTCTTGTGGAATTGGCAAAGTGATATTTGGAAGCCCATAGAGGGCTATGGTGAAAAAGGAAATATCTTCCGTTCAAAACTGGAAAGAAGCTTTCTGAGAAACTGTTCTGTGTTCTGTTAGTTCATCTCACAGAGTTACATCTTTCCCTTCAAGAAGCCTTTCGCTAAGGATGTTCTTGTGGAACTGGCAAAGGGATATTTCGAAGCTCATAGAGGGCTATGGTGAAAAAGGAAATATCTTCGGTTCAAAACTGGAAAGAAGCTTTCTGAGAAACTGCTCTGTGTTCTCTGAATTCATTTCACAGAGTTACATCTATCCCTTCAAGAAGACTTTCGCTAAGGCTATTCTTGTGGGACTGTCAAAGGGATATTTGGAAGCCCATAGAGGGCTACGGTGAAAAAGAAAATATATTCCGTTCAAAACTGGAAAGAAGCTTTCTGAGAAACTGCTCTGTGTTCTGTTAATTCATATCACAGAGCTACATCTTTCCCTTCAAGAAGCCTTTCGCTAAGGCTGTTCTTGTGGAATTGGCAAAGTGATATTTGGAAGCCCATAAAGGGCTATGGTGAAAAAGGTAATATCTTCCGTACAAAACTGGAAAGAAGCTTTCTGAGAAACTGTTCTGTGTTCTGTTAGTTCATCTCACAGAGTTACATCTTTCCCTTCAAGAAGCCTTTCGCTAAGGCTGTTCTTGTGGAACTGGCAAAGGGATATTTGGAAGCCCTTAGAGGGCTATGGTGAAAAAGGAAATAACTTCCGTTCAAAACTGGAAAGAAGATTTCTGAGAAACTGCTCTGAGTTCTGTTAGTTCAACTCACAGAGTTACATCTTTCCCTACAAGAAGCCTTTCGCTAAGGCTGTTCTAGTGGAACTGGCAAAGGGATATTCGGAAACCCATAGAGGGCTATGGTGAAAAAGGAAATATCTTCCGTTCAAAACTGGAAAGAAGCTTTCTGAGAAACTGCTCTGCGTTCTGTTAGTTCATCTCACACAGTTACATCTTTCCCTTCAAGAAGCCTTTCCTTAAGGCTGTTCTTGTGGAACTGGCAAAGGGATATATGGAAGCCCATAGAGGGCTATGGTTAGAAAGGAAATATCTTCCGGTCAAAACTGGAAAGAAGCTTTCTGAGAAACTGCTCTGTGTTCTCTGAATTCATCTCACAGAGTTACATCTTTCCCTTCAAGAAGCCTTTCGCTAAGGCTGTTCTTGTGGAACTGGCAACGGGATAATAGGAAGCCCATAGAGGGCTATGGTGAAAAAGGAAATATCTCCCGTTCAAAACTGGAAAGAAGCTTTCTGAGAAACTGCTCTGTGTTCTCTGAATTCATCTCACATAGTTACAAATTTCCCTTCAAGAAGCCTTTCGCTAAGGCTGTTCTTGTGGAATTGGCAAAGGGATATTTTGAAGCCCATACAGGGCTATGGTGAAAAAGGAAATATCTTCCGTTCAAACTGGAAAGAAGCTTTCTGAGAAACTGCTCTGTGTTCTGTTAATTCATCTCACAGAGATACATCTTTCCCTTCAAGAAGCCTTTCGCTAAGGCTGTTCTTGTGGAACTGGCAAAGGGATATTTGGAAGCCCATAGAGGGCTATGGTGAAAAAGGAAATATCTTCCGTTCAAAACTGGAACGAAGCTTTCTGAGAAACTGTTCTGTGTTCTGTTAGTTCATCTCACAGAGTTACATCTTTCCCTTCAAGAATCCTTTCGCTAAGGCTGTTCTTGTGGAATTAGCAAAGGGATATTTGGAAGCCCTTAGAGGGCTATGGTGAAAAAGGAAATATCTTCCGTTCAAAACTGGAAAGAAACTTTCTGGGAAACTGCTCTGTGTTCTCTGAATTCTTCTCAAAGAGTTACATCTTTCCCTTCAAGAAGCCTTTCGCTAAGGCTGTTCTTTTGGAACTGGCAAAGGGATATTTGGAAACCCATAGAGGGCTATGGTGAAAAAGGAAATATCTTCCGTTCAAAACTGGGAAGAAGCTTTCTGAGAAACTGCTCTGTGTTCTCTGAATTCATCTCACAGAGTTACATCTTTCCCTTCAAGAAGCCTTTCGCTAAGGCTGTTCTTCTGGAACTGGCAAAGCGATATTTGGAAGCCCATAAAGGGCTATGGTGAAAAAGGAAATATCTTCCGTTCAAAACTGGAAAGAAGCTTTCTGAGAAACTGCTCTGTGTTCTCTGAATTCTTCTCACAGAGTTACATCTATCCCTTCAAGAAGCCTTTCGCTAAGGCTGTTCTTGTGGGACTGGCAAAGGGATATTTGGAAGCCCATAGAGGGCTAGGGTGAAAAAGGAAATATCTTCCGTTCAAAACTGGAAAGAAGCTTTCTGAGAAACTGCTCTGTGTTCTGTTAATCCATCTCACAGAGTTACATCTTTCCCTTCAAGAAGCCTTTCGCTAAGGCTGTTCTTCTGGAATTGGCAAAGGGATATTTGGAAGCCCATAGAGGGCTATGGTGAAAAAGGAAATATCTTCCGTTCAAAACTGGAAAGAAGCTTTCTGAGAAACTGCTCTGTGTTCTGTTAGTTCATCTCACAGAGTTACATCTTTCCCTTCAAGAAGCCTTTCGCTAAGGCTGTTCTTGTTTAACTGGCAAAGGGATATTTGGAAGCCCATAGAGGGCTATGGTGAGAAAGGAAATATCTTCCGTTCAAAACTGGAAAGAAGCTTTCTGAGAAACTGCTCTGTGGTCTCTGAATTCATCTCACAGAGCTACATCTTTACCTTCAAGAAGCCTTTCGCTAAGGCTGTTCTTGCGGAATTGGCAAAGGGATATTTGGAAGCCCATAGAGGGCTATGGTGAAAAAGCAAATATCTTCCGTTCAAAACTGGAAAGAAGCTTTCTGAGAAACTGCTCTGTGTTCTGTTAATTCATCTCATGGAGATACATCTTTCCCTTCAAGAGGCCTTTTGCTAAGGCTGTTCTTATGGAATTGGCAAAGGGATATTTTGAAGCCCATAGAGGGCTATGGTGAAAAAGGAAATATCTTCCGTTGAAAACTGGAAAGAAGCTTTCTGAGAAACTGCTCTGTGTTCTCTGAATTCATCTCACAGAGTTACATCTTTCCCTTCAAGAATCCTTTCGCTAAGGCTGTTCTTCTGGAATTGGCAAAGGGATATTTGGAAGCCCATAGAGGGCTATGGTGAAAAAGGAAATATCTTCCGTTCAAAACTGGAAAGAACCTTTCTGAGAAACTGCTCTGTGTTCTGTTAGTTCATCTCACAGAGTTACATCTTTCCCTTCAAGAATCCTTTCGCTAAGGCTGTTCTTCTGGAATTGGCAAAGGGATATTTGGAAGCCCATAGAGGGCTAGGGTGAAAAAGGAAATATCTTCCGTTCAAAACTGGAAAGAAGCTTTCTGAGAAACTGCTCTGTGTTCTGTTAATCCATCTCACAGAGTTACATCTTTCCCTTCAAGAAGCCTTTCGCTAAGGCTGTTCTTGTGGAATTGGCAAAGGGATATTTGGAAGCCCATAGAGGGCTATGGTGAAAAAGGAAATATCTTCCGTTCAAAACTGGAAAGAAGCTTTCTGAGAAACTGCTCTGTGTTCTGTTAGTTCATCTCACAGAGTTACATCTTTCCCTTCAAGAAGCCTTTCGCTAAGGCTGTTCTTGTGGAACTGGCAAAGGGATATTTGGAAGCCCATAGAGGGCTATGGTGAGAAAGGAAATATCTTCCGTTCAAAACTGGAAAGAAGCTTTCTGAGAAACTGCTCTGTGTTCTCTGAATTCATCTCACAGAGATTCATCTTTCCCTTCAAGTAGCCTTTCGCTAAGGCTGTTCTTATGGAACTGGCAAAGGGATATTTGGAAGCCCATAGAGGGCTATGGTGAAAAAGGAAATATCTCCCGTTCAAACTGGAAAGAAGCTTTCTGAGAAACTGCTCTGTGTTCTCTGAATTCATCTCACAGAGTCACATCTATCCCTTCAAGAAGCCTTTCGCTAAGGCTGTTCTTGTGTAACTGGAAAGGGATATTTGGAAGCACATAGAGGGCTATGGTGAAAAAGAAAATATCTTCCGTTCAAAACTGGAAAGAAGCTTTCTGAGAAACTGCTCTGTGTTCTGTTAATTCATATCACAGAGCTACATCTTTCCCTTCAAGAAGCCTTTCGCTAAGGCTGTTCTTGTGGAATTGGCAAAGTGATATTTGGAAGCAGATAAAGGGCTATGGTGAAAAAGGTAATATCTTCCGTTCAAAACTGGAAAGAAGCTTTCTGAGAAACTGTTCTGTGTTCTGTTAGTTCATCTCACAGAGTTACATCTTTCCCTTCAAGAAGACTTTCCCTAAGGCTGTTCTTGTGGAACTGGCAAGGGGATATTGGGAAGCCCTTAGAGGGCTATGGTGAAAAAGGAAATATCTTCCGTTCAAGACTGGAAAGAAGATTTCTGAGAAACTGCTCTGTGTTCTCTGAATTCATCTCACAGAGTTACATGTTTCCCTTCAAGAAGCCTTTCGCCTAGGCTGTTCTTATGGAACTGGCAAAGGGATATTTGGAAGCCCATAGAGGGCTATGGTGAAAAAGGAAATATCTTCCTTTCAAAACTGGAAAGAAGCTTTCTGAGAAACTGCTCTGTGTTCTGTTAATTCATCTCACAGAGATACATCTTTCCCTTCAAGAGGCCTTTTGCTAAGGCTGTTCTTATGGAATTGGCAAAGGGATATTTTGAAGCCCATAGAGGGCTATGGTGAAAAAGGAAATATCTTCCGTTCAAAACTGGAAAGAAGCTTTCTGAGAAACTGCTCTGTGTTGTCTGAATTCATCTCACAGAGTTACATCTTTCCCTTCAAGAAGCCTTTCGCTAAGGCTGTTCTTCTGGAATTGGCAAAGGGATATTTGGAAGCCCATAGAGGGCTATGGTGAAAAAGGAAATATCTTCCGTTCAAAACTGGAAAGAAGCTTTCTGAGAAACTGCTCTGTGTTCTGTTAATTCATCTCACAGAGTTACATCTTTCCCTTCAAGAAGCCTTTCGCTAAGGCTGTTCTTGTGGAATTGGCAAAGGGATATTTGGAAGCCCATAGAGGGCTATGGTGAAAAAGGAAATATCTTCCGTTCAAAACTGGAAAGAAGCTTTCTGAGAAACTGTTCTGTGTTCTGTTAGTTCATCTCACAGAGTTACATCTTTCCCTTCAAGAAGCCTTTCGCTAAGGCTGTTCTTGTGGAATTAGCAAAGGGATATTTGGAAGCCCTTAGAGGGCTATGGTGAAAAAGGAAATATCTTCCGTTCAAAACTGGAAAGAAGATTTCTGAGAAACTGCTCTGTGTTCTGTTAGTTCAACTCACAGAGTTACATCTTTCCCTACAAGAAGCCTTTCGCTAAGGCTGTTCTAGTGGAACTGGGAAAGGGATATTTGGAAACCCATATAGGGCTATGGTGAAAAAGGAAATATCTTACGTTCAATACTGGAAAGAAGCTTTCTGAGAAACTGCTCTGTGTTCTTTGAATTCATCTCACAGAGTTACATCTTTCCCTTCAAGAAGCCTTTCGCCTAGGCTGTTCTTCTGGAACTGTCAAAGGGATATTTGGAAGCCCATAGAGGGCTATGGTGAAAAAGGTAATATCTTCCGTTCAAAACTGGAAAGAAGCTTTCTGAGAAACTGCTCTGTGTTCTCTGAATTCATCTCACAGAGTTACATCTATCCCTTCAAGAAGCCTTTCGCTAAGGCTATTCTTGTGGGACTGTCAAAGGGATATTTGGAAGCCCATAGAGGGCTACGGTGAAAAAGAAAATATATTCCGTTCAAAACTGGAAAGAAGCTTTCTGAGAAACTGCTCTGTGTTCTGTTAATTCACATCACAGAGCTACATCTTTCCCTTCAAGAAGCCTTTCGCTAAGGCTGTTCTTGTGGAATTGGCAAAGTGATATTTGGAAGCCCATAAAGGGCTATGGTGAAAAAGGTAATATCTTCCGTTCAAAACTGGAAAGAAGCTTTCTGAGAAACTGTTCTGTGTTCTGTTAGTTCATCTCACAGAGTTACATCTTTCCCTTCAAGAAGCCTTTCGCTAAGGCTGTTCTTGTGGAACTGGCAAAGGGATATTTGGAAGCCCTTAGAGGGCTATGGTGAAAAAGGAAATATCTTCCGTTCAAAACTGGAAAGAAGCTTTCTGAGAAACTGCTCTGTGTTCTCTGAATTCATCTCACAGAGTTACATCTTTCCCTTCAAGAAGCCTTTCGCTAAGGCTGTTCTTGTGGAACTGGCAAAGGGATATTTGGAAGCCCATAGAGGGCTATGGTGGAAAAGGAAATATCTCCCGTTCAAAACTGGAAAGAAGCTTTCTGAGAAACTGCTCTTTGTTCTCTGAATTCATCTCACAGAGTTACATCTTTCCCTTCAAGAAGCCTTTCGCTAAGGCTGTTCTTGTGGAATTGGCAAAGGGATATTTGGAAGCCCATAGAGGGCTATGGTGAAAAAGGAAATATCTTCCGTTCAAAACTGGAAGGAAGCTTTCTGAGAAACTGTTCTGTGTTCTGTTAGTTCATCTCACAGAGTTACATCTTTCCCTTCAAGAAGCCTTTCGCTAAGGCTGTTCTTGTGGAATTAGCAAAGGGATATTTGGAAGCCCTTAGAGGGCTATGGTGAAAAAGGAAATATCTTCCGTTCAAAACTGGAAAGAAGCTTTCTGAGAAACTGCTCTGTGTTCTCTGAATTCATCTCACAGAGTTACATCTTTCCCTTCAAGAAGCCTTTCGCCTAGGCTGTTCTTCTGCAACTGGCAAAGGGATATTTGGAAGCCCTTAGAGGGCTACGGTGAAAAAGGAAATATCTTCCGTTCAAAAGTGGAAAGAAGATTTCTGAGAAACTGCTCTGTGTTCGGTTAGTTCAACTCACAGAGTTACATCTTTCCCTACAAGAAGCCTTTCGCTAAGGCTGTTCTAGTGGAACTGGCAAAGGGATATTTGGAAACCCATAGAGGGCTATGGTGAAAAAGGAAATATCTTCCGTTCAATACTGGAAAGAAGCTTTCTGAGAAACTGCTCTGTGTTCTCTGAATTCATCTCACAGAGTTACATCTTTCCCTTCAAGAAGCCTTTCGCCTAGGCTGTTCTTCTGGAACTGTCAAAGGGATATTTGGAAGCCCATAGAGGGCTATGGTGAAAAAGGAAATATCTTCCGTTCAAAACTGGAAAGAAGCTTTCTGAGGAACTGCTCTGTGTTCTGTTAATTCATATCACAGAGCTACATCTTTCCCTTCAAGAAGCCTTACGCTAAGGCTGTTCTTGCGGAATTGGCAAAGGGATATTTGGAAGCCCATAGAGGGCTATAGTGAAAAAGGAAATATCTTCCGTTCAAAACTGGAAAGAAGCTTTCTGAGAAACTGCTCTGTGTTCTCTGAATTCATCTCACAGAGTTACATCTTTCCCTTAAAGAAGCCTTTCGCTAAGGCTGTTCTTCTGGAATTTGCAAAGGGATATTTGGAAGCCCATAGAGGGCTATGGTGAAAAAGGAAATATCTTCCGTTCAAAACTGGAAAGAAGCTTTCTGAGAAACTGCTCTGTGTTCTGTTAGTTCATCTCACAGAGTTACATCTTTCCCTTCAAGAAGCCTTTCGCTAAGGCTGTTCTTCTGGAATTGGCAAAGGGATATTTGGAAGCCCATAGAGGGCTATGGTGAAAAAGGAAATATCTTCCGTTCAAAACTGGAAAGAAGCTTTCTGAGAAACTGCTCTGTGTTCTGTTAATCCATCTCACAGAGTTACATCTTTCCCTTCAAGAAGCCTTTCGCTAAGGCTGTTCTTGTGGAATTGGCAAAGGGATATTTGGAAGCCCATAGAGGGCTATGGTGAAAAAGGAAATATCTTCCGTTCAAAACTGGAAAGAATCTTTCTGAGAAACTGCTCTGTGTTCTGTTAGTTCATCTCACAGAGTTACATCTTTCCCTTCAAGAAGCCTTTCGCTAAGGCTGTTCTTGTGGAACTGGTAAAGGGATATTTGGAAGCCCATAGAGGGCTATGGTGAGAAAGGAAATATCTTCCGTTCAAAACTGGAAAGAAGCTTTCTGAGAAACTGCTCTGTGTTCTCTGATTTCATCTCACAGAGTTACATCTTTCCCTTCAAGAAGCCTTTCGCTAAGGCTGTTCTTGTGGAACTGGCAAAGGGATATTTGGAAGCCCATAGAGGGCTATGGTGAAAAAGGAAATATCTCCCGTTCAAAACTGGAAAGAAGCTTTCTGAGAAACTGCTCTGTGTTCTCTGAATTCATCTCACAGAGTTACATCTTTCCCTTCAAGAAGCCTTTAGCTAAGGCTGTTCTTGTGGAATTGGCAAAGTGATATTTGGAAGCCCATAGAGGGCTCTGGTGAAAAAGGAAATATCTTCCGTTCAAAACTGGAAGGAAGCTTTCTGAGAAACTGTTCTGTGTTCTGTTAGTTCATCTCACAGAGTTACATGTTTCCCTTCAAGAAGCCTTTCGCTAAGGCTGTTCTTGTGGAATTAGCAAAGGGATATTTGGAAGCCCTTAGAGGGCTATGGTGAAAAAGGAAATATCTTCCGTTCAAAACTGGAAAGAAGCTTTCTGAGAAACTGCTCTGTGTTCTCTGAATTCATCTCACAGAGTTACATCTTTCCCTTCAAGAAGCCTTTCGCCTAGGCTGTTCTTCTGGAACTGGCAAAGGGATATTTGGAAGCTCAAAGAGGGCTATGGTGAAAAAGGAAATATCTTCCGTTCAAAACTGGAAAGAAGCTTTCTGAGAAACTGCTCTGTGTTCTGTGAATTCATATCACAGAGCTACATCTTTACCTTCAAGAAGCCTTTCGCTAAGGCTGTTCTTGCGGAATTGGCAAAGGGATATTTGGAAGCCCATAGAGGGCTATGGTGAAAAAGGAAATATCTTCCGTTCAAAACTGGAAAGAAGCTTTCTGAGAAACTGCTCTGTGTTCTGTTAATTCATCTCACGGAGATACATCTTTCCCTTCAAGTGGCCTTTTGCTAAGGCTGTTCTTATGGAATTGGCAAAGGGATATTTTGAAGCCCATAGAGGGCTATGGTGAAAAAGGAAATATCTTCCGTTGAAAACTGGAAAGAAGCTTTCTGAGAAACTGCTCTGTGTTCTCTGAATTCATCTCACAGAGTTACATCTTTCCCTTCAAGAAGCCTTTCGCTAAGGCTGTTCTTCTGGAATTGGCAAAGGGATATTTGGAAGCCCATAGAGGGCTGTGGTGAAAAAGGAAATATCTTCCGTTCAAAACTGGAAAGAAGCTTTCTGAGAAACTGCTCTGTGTTCTGTTAGTTCATCTCACAGAGTTACATCTTTCCCTTCAAGAATCCGTTCGCTAAGGCTGTTCTTCTGGAATTGGCAAAGGGATATTTGGAAGCCCATAGAGGGCTAGGGTGAAAAAGGAAATATCTTCCGTTCAAAACTGGAAAGAAGCTTTCTGAGAAACTGCTCTGTGTTCTGTTAATCCATCTCACAGAGTTACATCTTTCCCTTCAAGAAGCCTTTCGCTAAGGCTGTTCTTGTGGAATTGGCAAAGGGATATTTGGAAGCCCATAGAGGGCTATGGTGAAAAAGGAAATATCTTCCGTTCAAAACTGGAAAGAAGCTTTCTGAGAAACTGCTCTGTGTTCTGTTAGTTCATCTCACAGAGTTACATCTTTCCCTTCAAGAAGCCTTTCGCTAAGGCTGTTCTTGTGGAACTGGCAAAGGGATATTTCGAAGCTCATAGAGGGCTATGGTGAAAAAGGAAATATCTTCGGTTCAAAACTGGAAAGAAGCTTTCTGAGAAACTGCTCTGTGTTCTCTGAATTCATTTCACAGAGTTACATCTTTCCCTTCAAGAAGCCTTTCGCTAAGGCTGTTCTTGTGGAACTAGCAGAGGGATATTTGGAAGCCCTTAGAGGGCTATGGTGAAAAAGGAAATATCTTCCGTTCAAAACTCTAAAGAAGATTTCTGAGAAACTGCTCTGTGTTCTGTTAGTTCAACTCAGAGAGTTACATCTTTCCCTACAAGAAGCCTTTCGCTAAGGCTGTTCTAGTGGAACTGGCAAAGGGATATTTGGAAACCCATAGAGGGCTATGGTGAAAAAGGAAATATCTTACGTTCAATACTGGAAAGAAGCTTTCTGAGAAACTGCTCTGTGTTCTCTGAATTCATCTCACAGAGTTAAATCTTTCCCTTCAAGAAGCCTTTCGCCTAGGCTGTTCTTCTGGAACTGTCAAAGGGATATTTGGAAGCCCATAGAGGGCTATGGTGAAAAAGGTAATATCTTCCGTTCAAAACTGGAAAGAAGCTTTCTGAGAAACTGCTCTGTGTTCTCTGAATTCATCTCACAGAGTTACATCTATCCCTTCAAGAAGCCTTTCGCTAAGGCTATTCTTGTGGGACTGTCAAAGGGATATTTGGAAGCCCATAGAGGGCTACGGTGAAAAAGAAAATATATTCCGTTCAAAACTGGAAAGAAGCTTTCTGAGAAACTGCTCTGTGTTCTGTTAATTCATATCACAGAGCTACATCTTTCCCTTCAAGAAGCCTTTCGCTAAGGCTGTTCTTGTGGAATTGGCAAAGTGATATTTGGAAGCCCATAAAGGGCTATGGTGAAAAAGGTAATATCTTCCGTTCAAAACTGGAAAGAAGCTTTCTGAGAAACTGTTCTGTGTTCTGTTAGTTCATCTCACAGAGTTACATCTTTCCCTTCAAGAAGCCTTTCGCTAAGGCTGTTCTTGTGGAACTGGCAAAGGGATATTTGGAAGCCCTTAGAGGGCTATGGTGAAAAAGGAAATAACTTCCGTTCAAAACTGGAAAGAAGATTTCTGAGAAACTGCTCTGTGTTCTGTTAGTTCATCTCACAGAGTTACATCTTTCCCTACAAGAAGCCTTTCGCTAAGGCTGTTCTAGTGGAACTGGCAAAGGGATATTCGGAAACCCATAGAGGGCTATGGTGAAAAAGGAAATATCTTCCGTTCAAAACTGGAAAGAAGATTTCTGAGAAACTGCTCTGTGTTCTGTTAGTTCAACTCACAGAGTTACATCTTTCCCTACAAGAAGCCTTTCGCTAAGGCTGTTCTAGTGGAACTGGCAAAGGGATATTTGGAAACCCATATAGGGCTATGGTGAAAAAGGAAATATCTTACGTTCAATACTGGAAAGAAGCTTTCTGAGAAACTGCTCTGTGTTCTTTGAATTCATCTCACAGAGTTACATCTTTCCCTTCAAGAAGCCTTTCGCCTAGGCTGTTCTTCTGGAACTGTCAAAGGGATATTTGGAAGCCCATAGAGGGCTATGGTGAAAAAGGTAATATCTTCCGTTCAAAACTGGAAAGAAGCTTTCTGAGAAACTGCTCTGTGTTCTCTGAATTCATCTCACAGAGTTACATCTATCCCTTCAAGAAGCCTTTCGCTAAGGCTATTCTTGTGGGACTGTCAAAGGGATATTTGGAAGCCCATAGAGGGCTACGGTGAAAAAGAAAATATATTCCGTTCAAAACTGGAAAGAAGCTTTCTGAGAAACTGCTCTGTGTTCTGTTAATTCATATCACAGAGCTACATCTTTCCCTTCAAGAAGCCTTTCGCTAAGGCTGTTCTTGTGGAATTGGCAAAGTGATATTTGGAAGCCCATAAATGGCTATGGTGAAAAAGGTAATATCTTCCGTTCAAAACTGGAAAGAAGCTTTCTGAGAAACTGTTCTGTGTTCTGTTAGTTCATCTCACAGAGTTACATCTTTCCCTTCAAGAAGCCTTTCGCTAAGGCTGTTCTTGTGGAACTGGCAAAGGGATATTTGGAAGCCCTTAGAGGGCTATGGTGAAAAACGAAATATCTTCCGTTCAAAACTGGAAAGAAGCTTTCTGAGAAACTGCTCTGTGTTCTCTGAATTCATCTCACAGAGTTACATCTTTCCCTTCAAGAAGCCTTTCGCTAAGGCTGTTCTTGTGGAACTGGCAAAGGGATATTTGGAAGCCCATAGAGGGCTATGGTGAAAAAGGAAATATCTCCCGTTCAAAACTGGAAAGAAGCTTTCTGAGAAACTGCTCTGTGTTCTCTGAATTCATCTCACAGAGTTACATCTTTCCCTTCAAGAAGCCTTTCGCTAAGGCTGTTCTTGTGGAATTGGCAAAGGGATATTTGGAAGCCCATAGAGGGCTATGGTGAAAAAGGAAATATCTTCCGTTCAAAACTGGAAGGAAGCTTTCTGAGAAACTGTTCTGTGTTCTGTTAGTTCATCTCACAGAGTTACATCTTTCCCTTCAAGAAGCCTTTCGCTAAGGCTGTTCTTGTGGAATTAGCAAAGGGATATTTGGAAGCCCTTAGAGGGCTATGGTGAAAAAGGAAATATCTTCCGTTCAAAACTGGAAAGAAGCTTTCTGAGAAACTGCTCTGTGTTCTCTGAATTCATCTCACAGAGTTACATCTTTCCCTTCAAGAAGCCTTTCGCCTAGGCTGTTCTTCTGGAACTGGCAAAGGGATATTTGGAAGCCCTTAGAGGGCTACGGTGAAAAAGGAAATATCTTCCGTTCAAAAGTGGAAAGAAGATTTCTGAGAAACTGCTCTGTGTTCGGTTAGTTCAACTCACAGAGTTACATCTTTCCCTACAAGAAGCCTTTCGCTAAGGCTGTTCTAGTGGAACTGGCAAAGGGATATTTGGAAACCCATAGAGGGCTATGGTGAAAAAGGAAATATCTTCCGTTCAATACTGGAAAGAAGCTTTCTGAGAAACTGCTCTGTGTTCTCTGAATTCATCTCACAGACTTACATCTTTCCCTTCAAGAAGCCTTTCGCCTAGGCTGTTCTTCTGGAACTGTCAAAGGGATATTTGGAAGCCCATAGAGGGCTATGGTGAAAAAGGAAATAACTTCCGTTCAAAACTGGAAAGAAGCTTTCTGAGAAACTGCTCTGTGTTCTGTTAATTCATATCACAGAGCTACATCTTTCCCTTCAAGAAGCCTTTCGCTAAGGCTGTTCTTGCGGAATTGGCAAAGGGATATTTGGAAGCCCATAGAGGGCTATAGTGAAAAAGGAAATATCGTCCGTTCAAAACTGGAAAGAAGCTTTCTGAGAAACTGCTCTGTGTTCTCTGAATTCATCTCACAGAGTTACATCTTTCCCTTAAAGAAGCCTTTCGCTAAGGCTGTTCTTCTGGAATTTGCAAAGGGATATTTGGAAGCCCATAGAGGGCTATGGTGAAAAAGGAAATATCTTCCGTTCAAAACTGGAAAGAAGCTTTCTGAGAAACTGCTCTGTGTTCTGTTAGTTCATCTCACAGAGTTACATCTTTCCCTTCAAGAAGCCTTTCGCTAAGGCTGTTCTTGTGGAATTGGCAAAGGGATATTTGGAACCCCATAGAGGGCTATGGTGAAAAAGGAAATATCTTCCGTTCAAAACTGGAAAGAATCTTTCTGAGAAACTGCTCTGTGTTCTGTTAGTTCATCTCACAGAGTTACATCTTTCCCTTCAAGAAGCCTTTCGCTAAGGCTGTTCTTGTGGAACTGGTAAAGGGATATTTGGAAGCCCATAGAGGGCTATGGTGAGAAAGGAAATATCTTCCGTTCAAAACTGGAAAGAAGCTTTCTGAGAAACTGCTCTGTGTTCTCTGATTTCATCTCACAGAGTTACATCTTTCCCTTCAAGAAGCCTTTCGCTAAGGCTGTTCTTGTGGAACTGGCAAAGGGATATTTGGAAGCCCATAGAGGGCTATGGTGAAAAAGGAAATATCTCCCGTTCAAAACTGGAAAGAAGCTTTCTGAGAAACTGCTCTGTGTTCTCTGAATTCATCTCACAGAGTTACATCTTTCCCTTCAAGAAGCCTTTAGCTAAGGCTGTTCTTGTGGAATTGGCAAAGTGATATTTGGAAGCCCATAAAGGGCTATGGTGAAAAAGGAAATATCTTCCGTTCAAAACTGGAAGGAAGCTTTCTGAGAAACTGTTCTGTGTTCTGTTAGTTCATCTCACAGAGTTACATGTTTCCCTTCAAGAAGCCTTTCGCTAAGGCTGTTCTTGTGGAATTAGCAAAGGGATATTTGGAAGCCCTTAGAGGGCTATGGTGAAAAAGGAAATATCTTCCGTTCAAAACTGGAAAGAAGCTTTCTGAGAAACTGCTCTGTGTTCTCTGAATTCATCTCACAGAGTTACATCTTTCCCTTCAAGAAGCCTTTCGCCTAGGCTGTTCTTCTGGAACTGGCAAAGGGATATTTGGAAGCTCAAAGAGGGCTATGGTGAAAAAGGAAATATCTTCCGTTCAAAACTGGAAAGAAGCTTTCTGAGAAACTGCTCTGTGTTTTGTTAGTTCATCTCACAGAGTTACATCTTTCCCTTCAAGAATCCTTTCGCTAAGGCTGTTCTTCTGGAATTGGCAAAGGGATATTTGGAAGCCCATAGAGGGCTAGGGTGAAAAAGGAAATATCTTCCGTTCAAAACTGGAAAGAAGCTTTCTGAGAAACTGCTCTGTGTTCTGTTAATCCATCTCACAGAGTTACATCTTTCCCTTCAAGAAGCCTTTCGCTAAGGCTGTTCTTGTGGAATTGGCAAAGGGATATTTGGAAGCCCATAGAGGGCTATGGTGAAAAAGGAAATATCTTCCGTTCAAAACTGGAAAGAAGCTTTCTGAGAAACTGCTCTGTGTTCTGTTAGTTCATCTCACAGAGTTACATCTTTCCCTTCAAGAAGCCTTTCGCTAAGGCTGTTCTTGTGGAACTGGCAAAGGGATATTTCGAAGCTCATAGAGGGCTATGGTGAAAAAGGAAATATCTTCGGTTCAAAACTGGAAAGAAGCTTTCTGAGAAACTGCTCTGTGTTCTCTGAATTCATTTCACAGAGTTACATCTTTCCCTTCAAGAAGCCTTTCGCTAAGGCTGTTCTTGTGGAACTAGCAGAGGGATATTTGGAAGCCCTTAGAGGGCTATGGTGAAAAAGGAAATATCTTCCGTTCAAAACTCTAGAGAAGATTTCTGAGAAACTGCTCTGTGTTCTGTTAGTTCAACTCACAGAGTTACATCTTTCCCTACAAGAAGCCTTTCGCTAAGGCTGTTCTAGTGGAACTGGCAAAGGGATATTTGGAAACCCATAGAGGGCTATGGTGAAAAAGGAAATATCTTACGTTCAATACTGGAAAGAAGCTTTCTGAGAAACTGCTCTGTGTTCTCTGAATTCATCTCACAGAGTTACATCTTTCCCTTCAAGAAGCCTTTCGCCTAGGCTGTTCTTCTGGAACTGTCAAAGGGATATTTGGAAGCCCATAGAGGGCTATGGTGAAAAAGGTAATATCTTCCGTTCAAAACTGGAAAGAAGCTTTCTGAGAAACTCCTCTGTGTTCTCTGAATTCATCTCACAGAGTTACATCTATCCCTTCAAGAAGCCTTTCGCTAAGGCTATTCTTGTGGGACTGTCAAAGGGATATTTGGAAGCCCATAGAGGGCTACGGTGAAAAAGAAAATATATTCCGTTCAAAACTGGAAAGAAGCTTTCTGAGAAACTGCTCTGTGTTCTGTTAATTCATATCACAGAGCTACATCTTTCCCTTCAAGAAGCCTTTCGCTAAGGCTGTTCTTGTGGAATTGGCAAAGTGATATTTGGAAGCCCATAAAGGGCTATGGTGAAAAAGGTAATATCTTCCGTTCAAAACTGGAAAGAAGCTTTCTGAGAAACTGTTCTGTGTTCTGTTAGTTCATCTCACAGAGTTACATCTTTCCCTTCAAGAAGCCTTTCGCTAAGGCTGTTCTTGTGGAACTGGCAAAGGGATATTTGGAAGCCCTTAGAGGGCTATGGTGAAAAAGGAAATAACTTCCGTTCAAAACTGGAAAGAAGATTTCTGAGAAACTGCTCTGTGTTCTGTTAGTTCATCTCACAGAGTTACATCTTTCCCTACAAGAAGCCTTTCGCTAAGGCTGTTCTAGTGGAACTGGCAAAGGGATATTCGGAAACCCATAGAGGGCTATGGTGAAAAAGGAAATATCTTCCGTTCAAAACTGGAAAGAAGCTTTCTGAGAAACTGCTCTGTGTTCTGTTAGTTCATCTCACACAGTTACATCTTTCCCTTCAAGAAGCCTTTCCTTAAGGCTGTTCTTGTGGAACTGGCAAAGGGATATATGGAAGCCCATAGAGGGCTATGGTTAGAAAGGAAATATCTTCCGTTCAAAACTGGAAAGAAGCTTTCTGAGAAACTGCTCTGTGTTCTCTGAATTCATCTCACAGAGTTACATCTTTCCCTTCAAGAAGCCTTTCGCTAAGGCTGTTCTTGTGGAACTGGCAACGGGATAATAGGAAGCCCATAGAGGGCTATGGTGAAAAAGGAAATATCTCCCGTTCAAAACTGGAAAGAAGCTTTCTGAGAAACTGCTCTGTGTTCTCTGAATTTATCTCACATAGTTACAAATTTCCCTTCAAGAAGCCTTTCGCTAAGGCTGTTCTTGTGGAATTGGCAAAGGGATATTTTGAAGCCCATACAGGGCTATGGTGAAAAAGGAAATATCTTCCGTTCAAACTGGAAAGAAGCTTTCTGAGAAACTGCTCTGTGTTCTGTTAATTCATCTCACAGAGATACATCTTTCCCTTCAAGAAGCCTTTCGCTAAGGCTGTTCTTGTGGAACTGGCAAAGGGATATTTGGAAGCCCATAGAGGGCTATGGTGAAAAAGGAAATATCTTCCGTTCAAAACTGGAACGAAGCTTTCTGAGAAACTGTTCTGTGTTCTGTTAGTTCATCTCACAGAGTTACATCTTTCCCTTCAAGAATCCTTTCGCTAAGGCTGTTCTTGTGGAATTAGCAAAGGGATATTTGGAAGCCCTTAGAGGGCTATGGTGAAAAAGGAAATATCTTCCGTTCAAAACTGGAAAGAAGCTTTCTGAGAAACTGATCTGTGTTCTCTGAATTCTTCTCACAGAGTTACATCTATCCCTTCAAGAAGCCTTTCGCTAAGGCTGTTCTTGTGGGACTGGCAAAGGGATATTTGGAAGCCCATAGAGGGCTAGGGTGAAAAAGGAAATATCTTCCGTTCAAAACTGGAAAGAAGCTTTCTGAGAAACTGCTCTGTGTTCTGTTAATCCATCTCACAGAGTTACATCTTTCCCTTCAAGAAGCCTTTCGCTAAGGCTGTTCTTCTGGAATTGGCAAAGGGATATTTGGAAGCCCATAGAGGGCTACGGTGAAAAAGGAAATATCTTCCGTTCAAAACTGGAAAGAAGCTTTCTGAGAAACTGCATTGTGTTCTGTTAGTTCATCTCACAGAGTTACATCTTTCCCTTCAAGAAGCCTTTCGCTAAGGCTGTTCTTGTTTAACTGGCAAAGGGATATTTGGAAGCCCATAGAGGGCTATGGTGAGAAAGGAAATATCTTCCGTTCAAAACTGGAAAGAAGCTTTCTGAGAAACTGCTCTGTGGTCTCTGAATTCATCTCACAGAGCTACATCTTTACCTTCAAGAAGCCTTTCGCTAAGGCTGTTCTTGCGGAATTGGCAAAGGGATATTTGGAAGCCCATAGAGGGCTATGGTGAAAAAGCAAATATCTTCCGTTCAAAACTGGAAAGAAGCTTTCTGAGAAACTGCTCTGTGTTCTGTTAATTCATCTCACGGAGATACATCTTTCCCTTCAAGAGGCCTTTTGCTAAGGCTGTTCTTATGGAATTGGCAAAGGGATATTTTGAAGCCCATAGAGGGCTATGGTGAAAAAGGAAATATCTTCCGTTGAAAACTGGAAAGAAGCTTTCTGAGAAACTGCTCTGTGTTCTCTGAATTCATCTCACAGAGTTACATCTTTCCCTTCAAGAATCCTTTCGCTAAGGCTGTTCTTCTGGAATTGGCAAAGGGATATTTGGAAGCCCATAGAGGGCTATGGTGAAAAAGGAAATATCTTCCGTTCAAAACTGGAAAGAAGCTTTCTGAGAAACTGCTCTGTGTTCTGTTAGTTCATCTCACAGAGTTACATCTTTCCCTTCAAGAATCCTTTCGCTAAGGCTGTTCTTCTGGAATTGGCAAAGGGATATTTGGAAGCCCATAGAGGGCTAGGGTGAAAAAGGAAATATCTTCCGTTCAAAACTGGAAAGAAGCTTTCTGAGAAACTGCTCTGTGTTCTGTTAATCCATCTCACAGAGTTACATCTTTCCCTTCAAGAAGCCTTTCGCTAAGGCTGTTCTTGTGGAATTGGCAAAGGGATATTTGGAAGCCCATAGAGGGCTATGGTGAAAAAGGAAATATCTTCCGTTCAAAACTGGAAAGAAGCTTTCTGAGAAACTGCTCTGTGTTCTGTTAGTTCATCTCACAGAGTTACATCTTTCCCTTCAAGAAGCCTTTCGCTAAGGCTGTTCTTGTGGAACTGGCAAAGGGATATTTGGAAGCCCATAGAGGGCTATGGTGAGAAAGGAAATATCTTCCGTTCAAAACTGGAAAGAAGCTTTCTGAGAAACTGCTCTGTGTTCTCTGAATTCATCTCACAGAGATTCATCTTTCCCTTCAAGTAGCCTTTCGCTAAGGCTGTTCTTCTGGAACTGGCAAAGGGATATTTGGAAGCCCATAGAGGGCTATGGTGAAAAAGGAAATATCTCCCGTTCAAACTGGAAAGAAGCTTTCTGAGAAACTGCTCTGTGTTCTCTGAATTCATCTCACAGAGTTACATCTTTCCCTTCAAGAAGCCTTTCGCTAAGGCTGTTCTTGTGGAATTGGCAAAGGGATATTTGGAAGCCCATAGAGGGCTATGGTGAAAAAGGAAATATCTTCCGTTCAAAACTGGAAAGAAGCTTTCTGAGAAACTCTTCTGTGTTCTGTTAGTTCATCTCACAGAGTTACATCTTTCCCTTCAAGAAGCCTTTCGCTAAAGCTGTTCTTGTGGAATTAGCAAAGGGATATTTGGAAGCCCTTAGAGGGCTATGGTGAAAAAGGAAATATCTTCCGTTCAAAACTGGAAAGAAGCTTTCTGAGAAACTGCTCTGTGTTCTCTGAATTCATCTCACAGAGTTACATCTTTCCCTTCAAGAAGCCTTTCGCTAAGGCTGTTCTTGTGGAACTGGCAAAGGGATATTTCGAAGCTCATAGAGGGCTCTGCTGAAAAAGGAAATATCTTCCGTTCAAAACTGGAAAGAAGCATTCTGAGAAACTGCTCTGTGTTCTCTGAATTCATCTCACAGAGTCACATCTATCCCTTCAAGAAGCCTTTCGCTAAGGCTGTTCTTGTGTAACTGGAAAGGGATATTTGGAAGCCCATAGAGGGCTATGGTGAAAAAGAAAATATCTTCCATTCAAAACTGGAAAGAAGCTTTCTGAGAAACTGCTCTGTGTTCTGTTAATTCATATCACAGAGCTACATCTTTCCCTTCAAGAAGCCTTTCGCTAAGGCTGTTCTTGTGGAATTGGCAAAGTGATATTTGGAAGCCCATAAAGGGCTATGGTGAAAAAGGTAATATCTTCCGTTCAAAACTGGAAAGAAGCTTTCTGAGAAACTGTTCTGTGTTCTGTTAGTTCATCTCACAGAGTTACATCTTTCCCTTCAAGAAGACTTTCCCTAAGGCTGTTCTTGTGGAACTGGCAAGGGGATATTGGGAAGCCCTTAGAGGGCTATGGTGAAAAAGGAAATATCTTCCGTTCAAGACTGGAAAGAAGATTTCTGAGAAACTGCTCTGTGTTCTCTGAATTCATCTCACAGAGTTACATCTTTCCCTTCAAGAAGCCTTTCGCCTAGGCTGTTCTTATGGAACTGGCAAAGGGATATTTGGATGCCCATAGAGGGCTATGGTGAAAAAGGAAATATCTTCCTTTCAAAACTGGAAAGAAGCTTTCTGAGAAACTGCTCTGTGTTCTGTTAATTCATCTCACAGAGATACATCTTTCCCTTCAAGAGGCCTTTTGCTAAGGCTGTTCTTATGGAATTGGCAAAGGGATATTTTGAAGCCCATAGAGGGCTATGGTGAAAAAGGAAATATCTTCCGTTCAAAACTGGAAAGAAGCTTTCTGAGAAACTGCTCTGTGTTGTCTGAATTCATCTCACAGAGTTACATCTTTCCCTTCAAGAAGCCTTTCGCTAAGGCTGTTCTTCTGGAATTGGCAAAGGGATATTTGGAAGCCCATAGAGGGCTATGGTGAAAAAGGAAATATCTTCCGTTCAAAACTGGAAAGAAGCTTTCTGAGAAACTGCTCTGTGTTCTGTTAATTCATCTCACAGAGTTACATCTTTCCCTTCAAGAAGCCTTTCGCTAAGGCTGTTCTTGTGGAATTGGCAAAGGGATATTTGGAAGCCCATAGAGGGCTATGGTGAAAAAGGAAATATCTTCCGTTCAAAACTGGAAAGAAGCTTTCTGAGAAACTGTTCTGTGTTCTGTTAGTTCATCTCACAGAGTTACATCTTTCCCTTCAAGAAGCCTTTCGCTAAGGCTGTTCTTGTGGAATTAGCAAAGGGATATTTGGAAGCCCTTAGAGGGCTATGGTGAAAAAGGAAATATCTTCGGTTCAAAACTGGAAAGAAGCTTTCTGAGAAACTGCTCTGTGTTCTCTGAATTCATTTCACAGAGTTACATCTTTCCCTTCAAGAAGCCTTTCGCTGAGGCTGTTCTTGTGGAACTAGCAAAGGGATATTTGGAAGCCCTTAGAGGGCTATGGTGAAAAAGGAAATATCTTCCCTTCAAAACTGGAAAGAAGATTTCTGAGAAACTGCTCTGTGTTCTGTTAGTTCAACTCACAGAGTTACATCTTTAACTACAAGAAGCCTTTCGCTAAGGCTGTTCTAGTGGAACTGGCAAAGGGATATTTGGAAACCCATATAGGGCTATGGTGAAAAAGGAAATATCTCACGTTCAATACTGGAAAGAAGCTTTCTGAGAAACTGCTCTGTGTACTTTGAATTCATCTCACAGAGTTACATCTTTCCCTTCAAGAAGCCTTTCGCCTAGGCTGTTCTTCTGGAACTGTCAAAGGGATATTTGGAAGCCCATAGAGGGCTATGGTGAAAAAGGTAATATCTTCCGTTCAAAACTGGAAAGAAGCTTGCTGAGAAACTGCTCTGTGTTCTCTGAATTCATCTCACAGAGTTACATCTATCCCTTCAAGAAGCCTTTCGCTAAGGCTATTCTTGTGGGACTGTCAAAGGGATATTTGGAAGCCCATAGAGGGCTACGGTGAAAAAGAAAATACATTCCGTTCAAAACTGGAAAGAAGCTTTCTGAGAAACTGCTCTGTGTTCTGTTAATTCATATCACAGAGCTACATCTTTCCCTTCAAGAAGCCTTTCGCTAAGGCTGTTCTTGTGGAATTGGCAAAGTGATATTTGGAAGCCCATAAAGGGCTATGGTGAAAAAGGTAATATCTTCCGTTCAAAACTGGAAAGAGGCTTTCTGAGAAACTGTTCTGTGTTCTGTTAGTTCATCTCACAGAGTTACATCTTTCCCTTCAAGAAGCCTTTCGCTAAGGCTGTTCTTGTGGAACTGGCAAAGGGATATTTGGAAGCCCTTAGAGGGCTATGGTGAAAAAGGAAATAACTTCCGTTCAAAACTGGAAAGAAGATTTCTGAGAAACTGCTCTGTGTTCTGTTAGTTCATCTCACAGAGTTACATCTTTCCCTACAAGAAGCCTTTCGCTAAGGCTGTTCTAGTGGAACTGGCAAAGGGATATTTGGAAACCCATAGATGGCTATGGTGAAAAAGGAAATATCTTCCGTTCAAAACTGGAAAGAAGCTTTCTGAGAAACTGCTCTGTGTTCTGTTAGTTCATCTCACACAGTTACATCTTTCCCTTCAAGAAGCCTTTCCTTAAGGCTGTTCTTGTGGAACTGGCAAAGGGATATTTGGAAGCCCTTAGAGGGCTATGGTGAAAAAGGAAATATCTTCCGTTCAAAACTGGAAAGAAGCTTTCTGAGAAACTGCTCTGTGTTCTCTGAATTCATCTCACAGAGTTACATCTTTCCCTTCAAGAAGCCTTTCGCTAAGGCTGTTCTTGTGGAACTGGCAAAGGGATATTTGGAAGCCCATAGAGGGCTATGGTGAAAAAGGAAATATCTCCCGTTCAAAACTGGAAAGAAGCTTTCTGAGAAACTGCTCTGTGTTCTCTGAATTCATCTCACAGAGTTACATCTTTCCCTTCAAGAAGCCTTTCGCTAAGGCTGTTCTTGTGGAATTGCCAAAGGGATATTTGGAAGCCCATAGAGGGCTATGGTGAAAAAGGAAATATCTTCCGTTCAAAACTGGAAGGAAGCTTTCTGAGAAACTGTTCTGTGTTCTGTTAGTTCATCTCACAGAGTTACATCTTTCCCTTCAAGAAGCCTTTCGCCTAGGCTGTTCTTCTGGAACTGGCAAAGGGATATTTGGAAGCCCTTAGAGGGCTACGGTGAAAAAGGAAATATCTTCCGTTCAAAAGTGGAAAGAAGATTTCTGAGAAACTGCTCTGTGTTCGGTTAGTTCAACTCACAGAGTTACATCTTTCCCTACAAGAAGCCTTTCGCTAAGGCTGTTCTAGTGGAACTGGCAAAGGGATATTTGGAAACCCATAGAGGGCTACGGTGAAAAAGGAAATATCTTCCGTTCAATACTGGAAAGAAGCTTTCTGAGAAACTGCTCTGTGTTCTCTGAATTAATCTCACAGAGTTACATCTTTCCCTTCAAGAAGCCTTTCGCCTAGGCTGTTCTTCTGGAACTGTCAAAGGGATATTTGGAAGCCCATAGAGGGCTATGGTGAAAAAGGAAATATCTTCCGTTCAAAACTGGAAAGAAGCTTTCTGAGAAACTGCTCTGTGTTCTGTTAATTCATATCACAGAGCTACATCTTTCCCTTCAAGAAGCCTTTCGCTAAGGCTGTTCTTGCGGAATTGGCAAAGGGATATTTGGAAGCCCATAGAGGGCTATGGTGAAAAAGGAAATATCTTCCGTTCAAAACTGGAAAGAAGCTTTCTGAGAAACTGCTCTGTGTTCTCTGAATTCATCTCACAGAGTTACATCTTTCCCTTCAAGAAGCCTTTCGCTAAGGCTGTTCTTCTGGAATTTGCAAAGGGATATTTGGAAGCCCATAGAGGGCTATCGTGAAAAAGGAAATATCTTCCGTTCAAAACTGGAAAGAAGCTTTCTGAGAAACTGCTCTGTGTTCTGTTAGTTCATCTCACAGAGTTACATCTTTCCCTTCGAGAAGCCTTTCGCTAAGGCTGTTCTTCTGGAATTGGCAAAGGGATATTTGGAAGCCCATAGAGGGCTATGGTGAAAAAGGAAATATCTTCCGTTCAAAACTGGAAAGAAGCTTTCTGAGAAACTGCTCTGTGTTCTGTTAATCCATCTCACAGAGTTACATCTTTCCCTTCAAGAAGGCTTTCGCTAAGGCTGTTCTTGTGGAATTGGCAAAGGGATATTTGGAAGCCCATAGAGGGCTATGGTGAAAAAGGAAATATCTTCCGTTCAAAACTGGAAAGAAGCTTTCTGAGAAACTGCTCTGTGTTCTGTGAATTCATATCACAGAGCTACATCTTTACCTTCAAGAAGCCTTTCGCTAAGGCTGTTCTTGCGGAATTGGCAAAGGGATATTTGGAAGCCCATAGAGGGCTATGGTGAAAAAGGAAATATCTTCCGTTCAAAACTGGAAAGAAGCTTTCTGAGAAACTGCTCTGTGTTCTGTTAATTCATCTCACGGAGATACATCTTTCCCTTCAAGAGGCCTTTTGCTAAGGCTGTTCTTATGGAATTGGCAAAGGGATATTTTGAAGCCCATAGAGGGCTATGGTGAAAAAGGAAATATCTTCCGTTGAAAACTGGAAAGAAGCTTTCTGAGAAACTGCTCTGTGTTCTCTGAATTCATCTCACAGAGTTACATCTTTCCCTTCAAGAAGCCTTTCGCTAAGGCTGTTCTTCTGGAATTGGCAAAGGGATATTTGGAAGCCCATAGAGGGCTATGGTGAAAAAGGAAATATCTTCCGTTCAAAACTGGAAAGAAGCTTTCTGAGAAACTGCTCTGTGTTCTGTTAGTTCATCTCACAGAGTTACATCTTTCCCTTCAAGAATCCTTTCGCTAAGGCTGTTCTTCTGGAATTGGCAAAGGGATATTTGGAAGCCCATAGAGGGCTAGGGTGAAAAAGGAAATATCTTCCGTTCAAAACTGGAAAGAAGCTTTCTGAGAAACTGCTCTGTGTTCTGTTAATCCATCTCACAGAGTTACATCTTTCCCTTCAAGAAGCCTTTCGCTAAGGCTGTTCTTGTGGAATTGGCAAAGGGATATTTGGAAGCCCATAGAGGGCTATGGTGAAAAAGGAAATATCTTCCGTTCAAAACTGGAAAGAAGCTTTCTGAGAAACTGTTCTGTGTTCTGTTAGTTCATCTCACAGAGTTACATCTTTCCCTTCAAGAAGCCTTTCGCTAAGGCTGTTCTTGTGGAACTGGCAAAGGGATATTTGGAAGCCCAAAGAGGGCTATGGTGAGAAAGGAAATATCTTCCGTTCAAAACTGGAAAGAAGCTTTCTGAGAAACTGCTCTGTGTTCTCTGAATTCATCTCACAGAGATTCATCTTTCCCTTCAAGTAGCCTTTCGCTAAGGCTGTTCTTATGGAACTGGCAAAGGGATATTTGGAAGCCCATAGAGGGCTATGGTGAAAAAGGAAATATCTCCCGTTCAAAACTGGAAAGAAGCTTTCTGAGAAACTGCTCTGTGTTCTCTGAATTCATCTCACAGAGTTACATCTTTCCCTTCAAGAAGCCTTTCGCTAAGGCTGTTCTTGTGGAATTGGCAAAGGGATATTTGGAAGCCCATAGAGGGCTATGGTGAAAAAGGAAATATCTTCCGTTCAAAACTGGAAAGAAGCTTTCTGAGAAACTGTTCTGTGTTCTGTTAGTTCATCTCACAGAGTTACATGTTTCCCTTCAAGAAGCCTTTCGTTAAGGCTGTTCTTGTGGAATTAGCAAAGGGATATTTGGAAGCCCTTAGAGGGCTATGGTGAAAAAGGAAATATCTTCCGTTCAAAACTGGAAAGAAGCTTTCTGAGAAACTGCTCTGTGTTCTCTGAATTCATCTCACAGAGTTACATCTTTCTCTTCAAGAAGCCTTTCGCTAAGGCTGTTCTTGTGGAACTGGCAAAGGGATATTTCGAAGCTCATAGAGGGCTACGCTGAAAAAGGAAATATCTTCCGTTCAAAACTGGAAAGAAGCATTCTGAGAAACTGCTCTGTGTTCTCTGAATTCATCTCACAGAGTCACATCTATCCCTTCAAGAAGCCTTTCGCTAAGGCTGTTCTTGTGGGACTGGAAAGGGATATTTGGAAGCCCATAGAGGGCTATGGTGAAAAAGAAAATATCTTCCGTTCAAAACTGGAAAGAAGCTTTCTGAGAAACTGCTCTGTGTTCTGTTAATTCATATCACAGAGCTACATCTTTCCCTTCAAGAAGCGTTTCGCTAAGGCTGTTCTTGTGGAATTGGCAAAGTGATATTTGGAAGCCCATAAAGGGCTATGGTGAAAAAGGTAATATCTTCCGTTCAAAACTCGAAAGAAGCTTTCTGAGAAACTGTTCTGTGTTCTGTTAGTTCATCTCACAGAGTTACATCTTTCCCTTCAAGAAGCCTTTCGCTAAGGCTGTTCTTGTGGAACTGGCAAGGGGATATTGGGAAGCCCTTAGAGGGCTATGGTGAAAAAGGAAATATCTTCCGTTCAAAACTGGAAAGAAGATTTCTGAGAAACTGCTCTGTGTTCTCTGAATTCATCTCACAGAGTTACATCTTTCCCTTCAAGAAGCCTTTCGCCTAGGCTGTTCTTCTGGAACTGGCAAAGGGATATTTGGAAGCCCATAGAGGGCTATGGTGAAAAAGGAAATATCTTCCGTTCAAAACTGGAAAGAAGCTTTCTGAGAAACTGCTCTGTGTTCTGTGAATTCATATCACAGAGCTACATCTTTACCTTCAAGAAGCCTTTCGCTAAGGCTGTTCTTGCGGAATTGGCAAAGGGATATTTGGAAGCCCATAGAGGGCTATGGTGAAAAAGGAAATATCTTCCGTTCAAAACTGGAAAGAAGCTTTCTGAGAAATTGCTCTGTGTTCTGTTAATTCATCTCACGGAGATACATCTTTCCCTTCAAGAGGCCTTTTGCTAAGGCTGTTCTTATGGAATTGGCAAAGGGATATTTTGAAGCCCATAGAGGGCTATGGTGAAAAAGGAAATATCTTCCGTTGAAAACTGGAAAGAAGCTTTCTGAGAAACTGCTCTGTGTTCTCTGAATTCATCTCACAGAGTTACATCTTTCCCTTCAAGAAGCCTTTCGCTAAGGCTGTTCTTCTGGAATTGGCAAAGGGATATTTGGAAGCCCATAGAGGGCTATGGTGAAAAAGGAAATATCTTCCGTTCAAAACTGGAAAGAAGCTTTCTGAGAAACTGCTCTGTGTTCTGTTAGTTCATCTCACAGAGTTACATCTTTCCCTTCAAGAAGCCTTTCGCTAAGGCTGTTCTTCTGGAATTGGCAAAGGGATATTTGGAAGCCCATAGAGGGCTAGGGTGAAAAAGGAAATATCTTCCGTTCAAAACTGGAAAGAAGCTTTCTGAGAAACTGCTCTGTGTTCTGTTAATCCATCTCACAGAGTTACATCTTTCCCTTCAAGAAGCCTTTCGCTAAGGCTGTTCTTGTGGATTTGGCAAAGGGATATTTGGAAGCCCATAGAGGGCTATGGTGAAAAAGGAAATATCTTCCGTTCAAAACTGGAAAGAAGCTTTCTGAGAAACTGTTCTGTGTTCTGTTAGTTCATCTCACAGAGTTACATCTTTCCCTTCAAGAAGCCTTTCGCTAAGGCTGTTCTTGTGGAACTGGCAAAGGGATATTTGGAAGCCCATAGAGGGCTATGGTGAGAAAGGAAATATCTTCCGTTCAAAACTGGAAAGAAGCTTTCTGAGAAACTGCTCTGTGTTCTCTGAATTCATCTCACAGAGATTCATCTTTCCCTTCAAGTAGCCTTTCGCTAAGGCTGTTCTTATGGAACTGGCAAAGGGATATTTGGAAGCCCATAGAGGGCTATGGTGAAAAAGGAAATATCTCCCGTTCAAAACTGGAAAGAAGCTTTCTGAGAAACTGCTCTGTGTTCTCTGAATTCATCTCACAGAGTTACATCTTTCCCTTCAAGAAGCCTTTCGCTAAGGCTGTTCTTGTGGAATTGGCAAAGGGATATTTGGAAGCCCATAGAGGGCTATGGTGAAAAAGGAAATATCTTCCGTTCAAAACTGGAAAGAAGCTTTCTGAGAAACTGTTCTGTGTTCTGTTAGTTCATCTCACAGAGTTACATCTTTCCCTTCAAGAAGCCTTTCGCTAAGGCTGTTCTTGTGGAATTAGCAAAGGGATATTTGGAAGCCCTTAGAGGGCTATGGTGAAAAAGGAAATATCTTCCGTTCAAAACTGGAAAGAAGCTTTCTGAGAAACTGCTCTGTGTTCTCTGAATTCATCTCACAGAGTTACATCTTTCTCTTCAAGAAGCCTTTCGCTAAGGCTGTTCTTGTGGAACTGGCAAAGGGATATTTCGAAGCTCATAGAGGGCTACGCTGAAAAAGGAAATCTTCCGTTCAAAACTGGAAAGAAGCATTCTGAGAAACTGCTCTGTGTTCTCTGAATTCATCTCACAGAGTCACATCTATCCCTTCAAGAAGCCTTTCGCTAAGGCTGTTCTTGTGGGACTGGAAAGGGATATTTGGAAGTCCATAGAGTGCTATGGTGAAAAAGAAAATATCTTCCGTTCAAAACTGGAAAGAAGCTTTCTGAGTAACTGCTCTGTGTTCTGTTAATTCATATCACAGAGCTACATCTTTCCCTTCAAGAAGCGTTTCGCTAAGGCTGTTCTTGTGGAATTGGCAAAGTGATATTTGGAAGCCCATAAAGGGCTATGGTGAAAAAGGTAATATCTTCCGTTCAAAACTCGAAAGAAGCTTTCTGAGAAACTGTTCTGTGTTCTGTTAGTTCATCTCACAGAGTTACATCTTTCCCTTCAAGAAGCCTTTCGCTAAGGCTGTTCTTGTGGAACTGGCAAGGGGATATTGGGAAGCCCTTAGAGGGCTATGGTGAAAAAGGAAATATCTTCCGTTCAAAACTGGAAAGAAGATTTCTGAGAAACTGCTCTGTGTTCTCTGAATTCATCTCACAGAGTTACATCTTTCCCTTCAAGAAGCCTTTCGCCTAGGCTGTTCTTCTGGAACTGGCAAAGGGATATTTGGAAGCCCATAGAGGGCTATGGTGAAAAAGGAAATATCTTCCGTTCAAAACTGGAAAGAAGCTTTCTGAGAAACTGCTCTGTGTTCTGTGAATTCATATCACAGAGCTACATCTTTACCTTCAAGAAGCCTTTCGCTAAGGCTGTTCTTGCGGAATTGGCAAAGGGATATTTGGAAGCCCATAGAGGGCTATGGTGAAAAAGGAAATATCTTCCGTTCAAAACTGGAAAGAAGCTTTCTGAGAAACTGCTCTGTGTTCTGTTAATTCATCTCACGGAGATACATCTTTCCCTTCAAGAGGCCTTTTGCTAAGGCTGTTCTTATGGAATTGGCAAAGGGATATTTTGAAGCCCATAGAGGGCTATGGTGAAAAAGGAAATATCTTCCGTTGAAAACTGGAAAGAAGCTTTCTGAGAAACTGCTCTGTGTTCTCTGAATTCATCTCACAGAGTTACATCTTTCCCTTCAAGAAGCCTTTCGCTAAGGCTGTTCTTCTGGAATTGGCAAAGGGATATTTGGAAGCCCATAGAGGGCTATGGTGAAAAAGGAAATATCTTCCGTTCAAAACTGGAAAGAAGCTTTCTGAGAAACTGCTCTGTGTTCTGTTAGTTCATCTCACAGAGTTACATCTTTCCCTTCAAGAAGCCTTTCGCTAAGGCTGTTCTTCTGGAATTGGCAAAGGGATATTTGGAAGCCCATAGAGGGCTAGGGTGAAAAAGGAAATATCTTCCGTTCAAAACTGGAAAGAAGCTTTCTGAGAATCTGCTCTGTGTTCTGTTAATCCATCTCTCAGAGTTACATCTTTCCCTTCAAGAAGCCTTTCGCTAAGGCTGTTCTTGTGGAATTGGCAAAGGGATATTTGGAAGCCCATAGAGGGCTATGGTGAAAAAGGAAATATCTTCCGTTCAAAACTGGAAAGAAGCTTTCTGAGAAACTGCTCTGTGTTCTGTTAGTTCATCTCACAGAGTTACATCTTTCCCTTCAAGAAGCCTTTCGCTAAGGCTGTTCTTGTGCAACTGGCAAAGGGATATTTGGAAGCCCATAGAGGGCTATGGTGAGAAAGGAAATATCTTCCGTTCAAAACTGGAAAGAAGCTTTCTGAGAAACTGCTCTGTGTTCTCTGAATTCATCTCACAGAGATTCATCTTTCCCTTCAAGTAGCCTTTCGCTAAGGCTGTTCTTGTGGAACTGGCAAAGGGATATTTGGAAGCCCATAGAGGGCTATGGTGAAAAAGGAAATATCTCCCGTTCAAAACTGGAAAGAAGCTTTCTGAGAAACTGCTCTGTGTTCTCTGAATTCATCTCACAGAGTTACATCTTTCCCTTCAAGAAGCCTTTCGCTAAGGCTGTTCTTGTGGAATTGGCAAAGGGATATTTGGAAGCCCGTAGAAGGCTATGGTGAAAAAGGAAATATCTTCCGTTCAAAACTGGAAAGAAGCTTTCTGAGAAACTGTTCTGTGTTCTGTTAGTTCATCTCACAGAGTTACATCTTTCCCTTCAAGAAGCCTTTCGCTAAGGCTGTTCTTTTGGAATTAGCAAAGGGATATTTGGAAGCCCTTAGAGGGCTATGGTGAAAAAGGAAATATCTTCCGTTCAAAACTGGAAAGAAGCTTTCTGAGAAACTGCTCTGTGTTCTCTGAATTCATCTCACAGAGTTACATCTTTCCCTTCAAGAAGCCTTTCGCTAAGGCTGTTCTTGTGGAATTAGCAAAGGGATATTTGGAAGCCCTTAGAGGGCTATGGTGAAAAAGGAAATATCTTCCGTTCAAAACTGGAAAGAAGCTTTCTGAGAAACTGCTCTGTGTTCTCTGAATTCATCTCACAGAGTTACATCTTTCCCTTCAAGAAGCCTTTCGCCTAGGCTGTTCTTATGGAACTGGCAAAGGGATATTTGGAAGCCCATAGAGGGCTATGGTGAAAAAGGAAATATCTTCCTTTCAAAACTGGAAAGAAGCTTTCTGAGAAACTGCTCTGTGTTCTGTTAATTCACATCACAGAGCTACATCTTTCCCTTCAAGAAGCCTTTCGCTAAGGCTGTTCTTGCGGAATTGGCAAAGGGATATTTGGAAGCCCATAGAGGGCTATGGTGAAAAAGGAAATATCTTCCGTTCAAAACTGGAAAGAAGCTTTCGGAGAAACTGCTCTGTGTTCTGTTAATTCATCTCACAGAGATACATCTTTCCCTTCAAGAGGCCTTTTGCTAAGGCTGTTCTTATGGAATTGGCAAAGGGATATTTTGAAGCCCATAGAGGGCTATGGTGAAAAAGGAAATATCTTCCGTTCAAAACTGGAAAGAAGCATTCTGAGAAACTGCTCTGTGTTCTCTGAATTCATCTCACAGAGTTACATCTTTCCCTTCAAGAAGCCTTTCGCTAAGGCTGTTCTTGTGGAATTGGCAAAGGGATATTTGGAAGCCCATAGAGGGCTATGGTGAAAAAGGAAATATCTTCCGTTCAAAACTGGAAAGAAGCTTTCTGAGAAACTGCTCTGTGTTCTGTTAATTCATCTCACAGAGTTACATCTTTCCCTTCAAGAAGCCTTTCGCTAAGGCTGTTCTTGTGGAATTGGCAAAGGGATATTTGGAAGCCCATAGAGGACTATGGTGAAAAAGGAAATATCTTCCGTTCAAAACTGGAAAGAAGCTTTCTGAGAAACTGTTCTGTGTTCTGTTAGTTCATCTCACAGAGTTACATCTTTCCCTTCAAGAAGCCTTTCGCTAAGGCTGTTCTTGTGGAATTAGCAAAGGGATATTTGGAAGCCCTTAGAGGGCTATGGTGAAAAAGGAAATAACTTCGGTTCAAAACTGCAAAGAAGCTTTCTGAGAAACTGCTCTGTGTTCTGTTAATCCATCTCACAGAGTTACATCTTTCCCTTCAAGAAGACTTTCGCTAAGGCTGTTCTTGTGGAATTGGCAAAGGGATATTTGGAAGCCCATAGAGGGCTATGGTGAAAAAGGAAATATCTTCCGTTCAAAACTGGAAAGAAGCTTTCTGAGAAACTGTTCTGTGTTCTGTTAGTTCATCTCACAGAGTTACATCTTTCCCTTCAAGAAGCCTTTCGCTAAGGCTGTTCTTGTGGAACTGGCAAAGGGATATTTCGAAGCTGATAGAGGGCTATGGTGAAAAAGGAAATAACTTCGGTTCAAAACTGCAAAGAAGCTTTCTGAGAAACTGCTCTGTGTTCTGTTAATCCATCTCACAGAGTTACATCTTTCCCTTCAAGAAGACTTTCGCTAAGGCTGTTCTTGTGGAACTGGCAACGGGATATTTGGAAGCCCTTAGAGGGCTATGGTGAAAAAGGAAATAACTTCCGTTCAAAACTGGAAAGAAGATTTCTGAGAAACTGCTCTGTGTTCTGTTAGTTCATCTCACAGAGTTACATCTTTCCCTACAAGAAGCCTTTCGCTAAGGCTGTTCTAGTGGAACTGGCAAAGGGATATTTGGAAACCCATAGATGGCTATGGTGAAAAAGGAAATATCTTCCGTTCAAAACTGGAAAGAAGCTTTCTGAGAAACTGCTCTGTGTTCTGTTAGTTCATCTCACACAGTTACATCTTTCCCTTCAAGAAGCCTTTCCTTAAGGCTGTTCTTGTGGAACTGGCAAAGGGATATTTGGAAGCCCTTAGAGGGCTATGGTGAAAAAGGAAATATCTTCCGTTCAAAACTGGAAAGAAGCTTTCTGAGAAACTGCTCTGTGTTCTCTGAATTCATCTCACAGAGTTACATCTTTCCCTTCAAGAAGCCTTTCGCTAAGGCTGTTCTTGTGGAACTGGCAAAGGGATATTTGGAAGCCCATAGAGGGCTATGGTGAAAAAGGAAATATCTCCCGTTCAAAACTGGAAAGAAGCTTTCTGAGAAACTGCTCTGTGTTCTCTGAATTCATCTCACAGAGTTACATCTTTCCCTTCAAGAAGCCTTTCGCTAAGGCTGTTCTTGTGGAATTGGCAAAGGGATATTTGGAAGCCCATAGAGGGCTATGGTGAAAAAGGAAATATCTTCCGTTCAAAACTGGAAGGAAGCTTTCTGAGAAACTGTTCTGTGTTCTGTTAGTTCATCTCACAGAGTTACATCTTTCCCTTCAAGAAGCCTTTCGCTAAGGCTGTTCTTGTGGAATTAGCAAAGGGATATTTGGAAGCCCTTAGAGGGCTATGGTGAAAAAGGAAATATCTTCCGTTCAAAACTGGAAAGAAGCTTTCTGAGAAACTGCTCTGTGTTCTCTGAATTCATCTCACAGAGTTACATCTTTCCCTTCAAGAAGCCTTTCGCCTAGGCTGTTCTTCTGGAACTGGCAAAGGGATATTTGGAAGCCCTTAGAGGGCTACGGTGAAAAAGGAAATATCTTCCGTTCAAAAGTGGAAAGAAGATTTCTGAGAAACTGCTCTGTGTTCGGTTAGTTCAACTCACAGAGTTACATCTTTCCCTACAAGAAGCCTTTCGCTAAGGCTGTTCTAGTGGAACTGGCAAAGGGATATTTGGAAACCCATAGAGGGCTATGGTGAAAAAGGAAATATCTTCCGTTCAATACTGGAAAGAAGCTTTCTGAGAAACTGCTCTGTGTTCTCTGAATTAATCTCACAGAGTTACATCTTTCCCTTCAAGAAGCCTTTCGCCTAGGCTGTTCTTCTGGAACTGTCAAAGGGATATTTGGAAGCCCATAGAGGGCTATGGTGAAAAAGGAAATATCTTCCGTTCAAAACTGGAAAGAAGCTTTCTGAGAAACTGCTCTGTGTTCTGTTAATTCATATCACAGAGCTACATCTTTCCCTTCAAGAAGCCTTTCGCTAAGGCTGTTCTTGCGGAATTGGCAAAGGGATATTTGGAAGCCCATAGAGGGCTATGGTGAAAAAGAAAATATCTTCCGTTCAAAACTGGAAAGAAGCTTTCTGAGAAACTGCTCTGTGTTCTCTGAATTCATCTCACAGAGTTACATCTTTCCCTTCAAGAAGCCTTTCGCTAAGGCTGTTCTTCTGGAATTTGCAAAGGGATATTTGGAAGCCCATAGAGGGCTATGGTGAAAAAGGAAATATCTTCCGTTCAAAACTGGAAAGAAGCTTTCTGAGAAACTGCTCTGTGTTCTGTTAGTTCATCTCACAGAGTTACATCTTTCCCTTCGAGAAGCCTTTCGCTAAGGCTGTTCTTCTGGAATTGGCAAAGGGATATTTGGAAGCCCATAGAGGGCTATGGTGAAAAAGGAAATATCTTCCGTTCAAAACTGGAAAGAAGCTTTCTGAGAAACTGCTCTGTGTTCTGTTAATCCATCTCACAGAGTTACATCTTTCCCTTCAAGAAGGCTTTCGCTAAGGCTGTTCTTGTGGAATTGGCAAAGGGATATTTGGAAGCCCATAGAGGGCTATGGTGAAAAAGGAAATATCTTCCGTTCAAAACTGGAAAGAAGCTTTCTGAGAAACTGCTCTGTGTTCTGTTAGTTCATCTCACAGAGTTACATCTTTCCCTTCAAGAAGCCTTTCGCTAAGGCTGTTTTTGTGGAACTGGCAAAGGGATATTTGGAAGCCCATAGAGGGCTATGGTGAGAAAGGAAATATCTTCCGTTCAAAACTGGAAAGAAGCTTTCTGAGAAACTGCTCTGTGTTCTCTGAATTCCTCTCACAGAGTTACATCTTTCCCTTCAAGAAGCCTTTCGCTAAGGCTGTTCTTGTGGAACTGGCAAAGGGATATTTGGAAGCCCATAGAGGGCTATGGTGAAAAAGGAAATATCTCCCGTTCAAAACTGGAAAGAAGCTTTCTGAGAAACTGCTCTGTGTTCTCTGAATTCATCTCACAGAGTTACATCTTTCCCTTCAAGAAGCCTTTCGCTAAGGCTGTTCTTGTGGAATTGGCAAAGTGATATTTGGAAGCCCATAGAGGGCTATGGTGAAAAAGGAAATATCTTCCGTTCAAAACTGGAAGGAAGCTTTCTGAGAAACTGTTCTGTGTTCTGTTAGTTCATCTCACAGAGTTACATCTTTCCCTTCAAGAAGCCTTTCGCTAAGGCTGTTCTTGTGGAATTAGCAAAGGGATATTTGGAAGCCCTTAGAGGGCTATGGTGAAAAAGGAAATATCTTCCGTTCAAAACTGGAAAGAAGCTTTCTGAGAAACTGCTCTGTGTTCTCTGAATTCATCTCACAGAGTTACATCTTTCCCTTCAAGAAGCCTTTCGCCTAGGCTGTTCTTCTGGAACTGGCAAAGGGATATTTGGAAGCCCAAAGAGGGCTATGGTGAAAAAGGAAATATCTTCCGTTCAAAACTGGAAAGAAGCTTTCTGAGAAACTGCTCTGTGTTCTGTGAATTCATATCACAGAGCTACATCTTTACCTTCAAGAAGCCTTTCGCTAAGGCTGTTCTTCTGGAATTGGCAAAGGGATATTTGGAAGCCCATAGAGGGCTATGGTGAAAAAGGAAATATCTTCCGTTCAAAACTGGAAAGAAGCTTTCTGAGAAACTGCTCTGTGTTCTGTTAATTCATCTCACGGAGATACATCTTTCCCTTCAAGAGGCCTTTTGCTAAGGCTGTTCTTATGGAATTGGCAAAGGGATATTTTGAAGCCCATAGAGGGCTATGGTGAAAAAGGAAATATCTTCCGTTGAAAACTGGAAAGAAGCTTTCTGAGAAACTGCTCTGTGTTCTCTGAATTCATCTCACAGAGTTACATCTTTCCCTTCAAGAAGCCTTTCGCTAAGGCTGTTCTTCTGGAATTGGCAAAGGGATATTTGGAAGCCCATAGAGGGCTATGGTGAAAAAGGAAATATCTTCCGTTCAAAACTGGAAAGAAGCTTTCTGAGAAACTGCTCTGTGTTCTGTTAGTTCATCTCACAGAGTTACATCTTTCCCTTCAAGAATCCTTTCGCTAAGGCTGTTCTTCTGGAATTGGCAAAGGGATATTTGGAAGCCCATAGAGGGCTAGGGTGAAAAAGGAAATATCTTCCGTTCAAAACTGGAAAGAAGCTTTCTGAGAAACTGCTCTGTGTTCTGTTAATCCATCTCACAGAGTTACATCTTTCCCTTCAAGAAGCCTTTCGCTAAGGCTGTTCTTGTGGAATTGGCAAAGGGATATTTGGAAGCCCATAGAGGGCTATGGTGAAAAAGGAAATATCTTCCGTTCAAAACTGGAAAGAAGCTTTCTGAGAAACTGTTCTGTGTTCTGTTAGTTCATCTCACAGAGTTACATCTTTCCCTTCAAGAAGCCTTTCGCTAAGGCTGTTCTTGTGGAACTGGCAAAGGGATATTTGGAAGCCCAAAGAGGGCTATGGTGAGAAAGGAAATATCTTCCGTTCAAAACTGGAAAGAAGCTTTCTGAGAAACTGCTCTGTGTTCTCTGAATTCATCTCACAGAGATTCATCTTTCCCTTCAAGTAGCCTTTCGCTAAGGCTGTTCTTATGGAACTGGCAAAGGGATATTTGGAAGCCCATAGAGGGCTATGGTGAAAAAGGAAATATCTCCCGTTCAAAACTGGAAAGAAGCTTTCTGAGAAACTGCTCTGTGTTCTCTGAATTCATCTCACAGAGTTACATCTTTCCCTTCAAGAAGCCTTTCGCTAAGGCTGTTCTTGTGGAATTGGCAAAGGGATATTTGGAAGCCCATAGAGGGCTATGGTGAAAAAGGAAATATCTTCCGTTCAAAACTGGAAAGAAGCTTTCTGAGAAACTGTTCTGTGTTCTGTTAGTTCATCTCACAGAGTTACATCTTTCCCTTCAAGAAGCCTTTCGTTAAGGCTGTTCTTGTGGAATTAGCAAAGGGATATTTGGAAGCCCTTAGAGGGCTATGGTGAAAAAGGAAATATCTTCCGTTCAAAACTGGAAAGAAGCTTTCTGAGAAACTGCTCTGTGTTCTCTGAATTCATCTCACAGAGTTACATCTTTCTCTTCAAGAAGCCTTTCGCTAAGGCTGTTCTTGTGGAACTGGCAAAGGGATATTTCGAAGCTCATAGAGGGCTACGCTGAAAAAGGAAATATCTTCCGTTCAAAACTGGAAAGAAGCATTCTGAGAAACTGCTCTGTGTTCTCTGAATTCATCTCACAGAGTCACATCTATCCCTTCAAGAAGCCTTTCGCTAAGGCTGTTCTTGTGGGACTGGAAAGGGATATTTGGAAGCCCATAGAGGGCTATGGTGAAAAAGAAAATATCTTCCGTTCAAAACTGGAAAGAAGCTTTCTGAGAAACTGCTCTGTGTTCTGTTAATTCATATCACAGAGCTACATCTTTCCCTTCAAGAAGCGTTTCGCTAAGGCTGTTCTTGTGGAATTGGCAAAGTGATATTTGGAAGCCCATAAAGGGCTATGGTGAAAAAGGTAATATCTTCCGTTCAAAACTCGAAAGAAGCTTTCTGAGAAACTGTTCTGTGTTCTGTTAGTTCATCTCACAGAGTTACATCTTTCCCTTCAAGAAGCCTTTCGCTAAGGCTGTTCTTGTGGAACTGGCAAGGGGATATTGGGAAGCCCTTAGAGGGCTATGGTGAAAAAGGAAATATCTTCCGTTCAAAACTGGAAAGAAGATTTCTGAGAAACTGCTCTGTGTTCTCTGAATTCATCTCACAGAGTTACATCTTTCCCTTCAAGAAGCCTTTCGCCTAGGCTGTTCTTCTGGAACTGGCAAAGGGATATTTGGAAGCCCATAGAGGGCTATGGTGAAAAAGGAAATATCTTCCGTTCAAAACTGGAAAGAAGCTTTCTGAGAAACTGCTCTGTGTTCTGTGAATTCATATCACAGAGCTACATCTTTACCTTCAAGAAGCCTTTCGCTAAGGCTGTTCTTGCGGAATTGGCAAAGGGATATTTGGAAGCCCATAGAGGGCTATGGTGAAAAAGGAAATATCTTCCGTTCAAAACTGGAAAGAAGCTTTCTGAGAAATTGCTCTGTGTTCTGTTAATTCATCTCACGGAGATACATCTTTCCCTTCAAGAGGCCTTTTGCTAAGGCTGTTCTTATGGAATTGGCAAAGGGATATTTTGAAGCCCATAGAGGGCTATGGTGAAAAAGGAAATATCTTCCGTTGAAAAATGGAAAGAAGCTTTCTGAGAAACTGCTCTGTGTTCTCTGAATTCATCTCACAGAGTTACATCTTTCCCTTCAAGAAGCCTTTCGCTAAGGCTGTTCTTCTGGAATTGGCAAAGGGATATTTGGAAGCCCATAGAGGGCTATGGTGAAAAAGGAAATATCTTCCGTTCAAAACTGGAAAGAAGCTTTCTGAGAAACTGCTCTGTGTTCTGTTAGTTCATCTCACAGAGTTACATCTTTCCCTTCAAGAAGCCTTTCGCTAAGGCTGTTCTTCTGGAATTGGCAAAGGGATATTTGGAAGCCCATAGAGGGCTAGGGTGAAAAAGGAAATATCTTCCGTTCAAAACTGGAAAGAAGCTTTCTGAGAAACTGCTCTGTGTTCTGTTAATCCATCTCACAGAGTTACATCTTTCCCTTCAAGAAGCCTTTCACTAAGGCTGTTCTTGTGGAATTGGCAAAGGGATATTTGGAAGCCCATAGAGGGCTATGGTGAAAAAGGAAATATCTTCCGTTCAAAACTGGAAAGAAGCTTTCTGAGAAACTGTTCTGTGTTCTGTTAGTTCATCTCACAGAGTTACATCTTTCCCTTCAAGAAGCCTTTCGCTAAGGCTGTTCTTGTGGAATTGGCAAAGGGATATTTGGAAGCCCTTAGAGGGCTATGGTGAAAAAGGAAATATCTTCCGTTCAAAACTGGAAAGAAGCTTTCTGAGAAACTGCTCTGTGTTCTCTGAATTCATCTCACAGAGTTACATCTTTCTCTTCAAGAAGCCTTTCGCTAAGGCTGTTCTTGTGGAACTGGCAAAGGGATATTTCGAAGCTCATAGAGGGCTACGCTGAAAAAGGAAATATCTTCCGTTCAAAACTGGAAAGAAGCATTCTGAGAAACTGCTCTGTGTTCTCTGAATTCATCTCACAGAGTCACATCTATCCCTTCAAGAAGCCTTTCGCTAAGGCTGTTCTTGTGGGACTGGAAAGGGATATTTGGAAGCCCATAGAGTGCTATGGTGAAAAAGAAAATATCTTCCGTTCAAAACTGGAAAGAAGCTTTCTGAGAAACTGCTCTGTGTTCTGTTAATTCATATCACAGAGCTACATCTTTCCCTTCAAGAAGCGTTTCGCTAAGGCTGTTCTTGTGGAATTGGCAAAGTGATATTTGGAAGCCCATAAAGGGCTATGGTGAAAAAGGTAATATCTTCCGTTCAAAACTCGAAAGAAGCTTTCTGAGAAACTGTTCTGTGTTCTGTTAGTTCATCTCACAGAGTTACATCTTTCCCTTCAAGAAGCCTTTCGCTAAGGCTGTTCTTGTGGAACTGGCAAGGGGATATTGGGAAGCCCTTAGAGGGCTATGGTGAAAAAGGAAATATCTTCCGTTCAAAACTGGAAAGAAGATTTCTGAGAAACTGCTCTGTGTTCTCTGAATTCATCTCACAGAGTTACATCTTTCCCTTCAAGAAGCCTTTCGCCTAGGCTGTTCTTCTGGAACTGGCAAAGGGATATTTGGAAGCCCATAGAGGGCTATGGTGAAAAAGGAAATATCTTCCGTTCAAAACTGGAAAGAAGCTTTCTGAGAAACTGCTCTGTGTTCTGTGAATTCATATCACAGAGCTACATCTTTACCTTCAAGAAGCCTTTCGCTAAGGCTGTTCTTGCGGAATTGGCAAAGGGATATTTGGAAGCCCATAGAGGGCTATGGTGAAAAAGGAAATATCTTCCGTTCAAAACTGGAAAGAAGCTTTCTGAGAAACTGCTCTGTGTTCTGTTAATTCATCTCACGGAGATACATCTTTCCCTTCAAGAGGCCTTTTGCTAAGGCTGTTCTTATGGAATTGGCAAAGGGATATTTTGAAGCCCATAGAGGGCTATGGTGAAAAAGGAAATATCTTCCGTTGAAAACTGGAAAGAAGCTTTCTGAGAAACTGCTCTGTGTTCTCTGAATTCATCTCACAGAGTTACATCTTTCCCTTCAAGAAGCCTTTCGCTAAGGCTGTTCTTCTGGAATTGGCAAAGGGATATTTGGATGCCCATAGAGGGCTATGGTGAAAAAGGAAATATCTTCCGTTCAAAACTGGAAAGAAGCTTTCTGAGAAACTGCTCTGTGTTCTGTTAGTTCATCTCACAGAGTTACATCTTTCCCTTCAAGAAGCCTTTCGCTAAGGCTGTTCTTCTGGAATTGGCAAAGGGATATTTGGAAGCCCATAGAGGGCTAGGGTGAAAAAGGAAATATCTTCCGTTCAAAACTGGAAAGAAGCTTTCTGAGAATCTGCTCTGTGTTCTGTTAATCCATCTCTCAGAGTTACATCTTTCCCTTCAAGAAGCCTTTCGCTAAGGCTGTTCTTGTGGAATTGGCAAAGGGATATTTGGAAGCCCATAGAGGGCTATGGTGAAAAAGGAAATATCTTCCGTTCAAAACTGGAAAGAAGCTTTCTGAGAAACTGCTCTGTGTTCTGTTAGTTCATCTCACAGAGTTACATCTTTCCCTTCAAGAAGCCTTTCGCTAAGGCTGTTCTTGTGCAACTGGCAAAGGGATATTTGGAAGCCCATAGAGGGCTATGGTGAGAAAGGAAATATCTTCCGTTCAAAACTGGAAAGAAGCTTTCTGAGAAACTGCTCTGTGTTCTCTGAATTCATCTCACAGAGATTCATCTTTCCCTTCAAGTAGCCTTTCGCTAAGGCTGTTCTTGTGGAACTGGCAAAGGGATATTTGGAAGCCCATAGAGGGCTATGGTGAAAAAGGAAATATCTCCCGTTCAAAACTGGAAAGAAGCTTTCTGAGAAACTGCTCTGTGTTCTCTGAATTCATCTCACAGAGTTACATCTTTCCCTTCAAGAAGCCTTTCGCTAAGGCTGTTCTTGTGGAATTGGCAAAGGGATATTTGGAAGCCCGTAGAAGGCTATGGTGAAAAAGGAAATATCTTCCGTTCAAAACTGGAAAGAAGCTTTCTGAGAAACTGTTCTGTGTTCTGTTAGTTCATCTCACAGAGTTACATCTTTCCCTTCAAGAAGCCTTTCGCTAAGGCTGTTCTTTTGGAATTAGCAAAGGGATATTTGGAAGCCCTTAGAGGGCTATGGTGAAAAAGGAAATATCTTCCGTTCAAAACTGGAAAGAAGCTTTCTGAGAAACTGCTCTGTGTTCTCTGAATTCATCTCACAGAGTTACATCTTTCCCTTCAAGAAGCCTTTCGCTAAGGCTGTTCTTGTGGAATTAGCAAAGGGATATTTGGAAGCCCTTAGAGGGCTATGGTGAAAAAGGAAATATCTTCCGTTCAAAACTGGAAAGAAGCTTTCTGAGAAACTGCTCTGTGTTCTCTGAATTCATCTCACAGAGTTACATCTTTCCCTTCAAGAAGCCTTTCGCTAAGGCTGTTCTTGTGGAACTGGCAAAGGGATATTTGGAAGCCCATAGAGGGCTATGGTGAAAAAGGAAATATCTCCCGTTCAAAACTGGAAAGAAGCTTTCTGAGAAACTGCTCTGTGTTCTCTGAATTCATCTCACAGAGTTACATCTTTCCCTTCAAGAAGCCTTTCGCTAAGGCTGTTCTTGTGGAATTGGCAAAGTGATATTTGGAAGCCCATAGAGGGCTATGGTGAAAAAGGAAATATCTTCCGTTCAAAACTGGAAGGAAGCTTTCTGAGAAACTGTTCTGTGTTCTGTTAGTTCATCTCACAGAGTTACATCTTTCCCTTCAAGAAGCCTTTCGCTAAGGCTGTTCTTGTGGAATTAGCAAAGGGATATTTGGAAGCCCTTAGAGGGCTATGGTGAAAAAGGAAATATCTTCCGTTCAAAACTGGAAAGAAGCTTTCTGAGAAACTGCTCTGTGTTCTCTGAATTCATCTCACAGAGTTACATCTTTCCCTTCAAGAAGCCTTTCGCCTAGGCTGTTCTTCTGGAACTGGCAAAGGGATATTTGGAAGCCCAAAGAGGGCTATGGTGAAAAAGGAAATATCTTCCGTTCAAAACTGGAAAGAAGCTTTCTGAGAAACTGCTCTGTGTTCTGTGAATTCATATCACAGAGCTACATCTTTACCTTCAAGAAGCCTTTCGCTAAGGCTGTTCTTCTGGAATTGGCAAAGGGATATTTGGAAGCCCATAGAGGGCTATGGTGAAAAAGGAAATATCTTCCGTTCAAAACTGGAAAGAAGCTTTCTGAGAAACTGCTCTGTGTTCTGTTAATTCATCTCACGGAGATACATCTTTCCCTTCAAGAGGCCTTTTGCTAAGGCTGTTCTTATGGAATTGGCAAAGGGATATTTTGAAGCCCATAGAGGGCTATGGTGAAAAAGGAAATATCTTCCGTTGAAAACTGGAAAGAAGCTTTCTGAGAAACTGCTCTGTGTTCTCTGAATTCATCTCACAGAGTTACATCTTTCCCTTCAAGAAGCCTTTCGCTAAGGCTGTTCTTCTGGAATTGGCAAAGGGATATTTGGAAGCCCATAGAGGGCTATGGTGAAAAAGGAAATATCTTCCGTTCAAAACTGGAAAGAAGCTTTCTGAGAAACTGCTCTGTGTTCTGTTAGTTCATCTCACAGAGTTACATCTTTCCCTTCAAGAATCCTTTCGCTAAGGCTGTTCTTCTGGAATTGGCAAAGGGATATTTGGAAGCCCATAGAGGGCTAGTTTGAAAAAGGAAATATCTTCCGTTCAAAACTGGAAAGAAGCTTTCTGAGAAACTGCTCTGTGTTCTGTTAATCCATCTCACAGAGTTACATCTTTCCCTTCAAGAAGCCTTTCGCTAAGGCTGTTCTTGTGGAATTGGCAAAGGGATATTTGGAAGCCCATAGAGGGCTATGGTGAAAAAGGAAATATCTTCCGTTCAAAACTGGAAAGAAGCTTTCTGAGAAACTGTTCTGTGTTCTGTTAGTTCATCTCACAGAGTTACATCTTTCCCTTCAAGAAGCCTTTCGCTAAGGCTGTTCTTGTGGAACTGGCAAAGGGATATTTGGAAGCCCAAAGAGGGCTATGGTGAGAAAGGAAATATCTTCCGTTCAAAACTGGAAAGAAGCTTTCTGAGAAACTGCTCTGTGTTCTCTGAATTCATCTCACAGAGATTCATCTTTCCCTTCAAGTAGCCTTTCGCTAAGGCTGTTCTTATGGAACTGGCAAAGGGATATTTGGAAGCCCATAGAGGGCTATGGTGAAAAAGGAAATATCTCCCGTTCAAAACTGGAAAGAAGCTTTCTGAGAAACTGCTCTGTGTTCTCTGAATTCATCTCACAGAGTTACATCTTTCCCTTCAAGAAGCCTTTCGCTAAGGCTGTTCTTGTGGAATTGGCAAAGGGATATTTGGAAGCCCATAGAGGGCTATGGTGAAAAAGGAAATATCTTCCGTTCAAAACTGGAAAGAAGCTTTCTGAGAAACTGTTCTGTGTTCTGTTAGTTCATCTCACAGAGTTACATCTTTCCCTTCAAGAAGCCTTTCGTTAAGGCTGTTCTTGTGGAATTAGCAAAGGGATATTTGGAAGCCCTTAGAGGGCTATGGTGAAAAAGGAAATATCTTCCGTTCAAAACTGGAAAGAAGCTTTCTGAGAAACTGCTCTGTGTTCTCTGAATTCATCTCACAGAGTTACATCTTTCTCTTCAAGAAGCCTTTCGCTAAGGCTGTTCTTGTGGAACTGGCAAAGGGATATTTCGAAGCTCATAGAGGGCTACGCTGAAAAAGGAAATATCTTCCGTTCAAAACTGGAAAGAAGCATTCTGAGAAACTGCTCTGTGTTCTCTGAATTCATCTCACAGAGTCACATCTATCCCTTCAAGAAGCCTTTCGCTAAGGCTGTTCTTGTGGGACTGGAAAGGGATATTTGGAAGCCCATAGAGGGCTATGGTGAAAAAGAAAATATCTTCCGTTCAAAACTGGAAAGAAGCTTTCTGAGAAACTGCTCTGTGTTCTGTTAATTCATATCACAGAGCTACATCTTTCCCTTCAAGAAGCGTTTCGCTAAGGCTGTTCTTGTGGAATTGGCAAAGTGATATTTGGAAGCCCATAAAGGGCTATGGTGAAAAAGGTAATATCTTCCGTTCAAAACTCGAAAGAAGCTTTCTGAGAAACTGTTCTGTGTTCTGTTAGTTCATCTCACAGAGTTACATCTTTCCCTTCAAGAAGCCTTTCGCTAAGGCTGTTCTTGTGGAACTGGCAAGGGGATATTGGGAAGCCCTTAGAGGGCTATGGTGAAAAAGGAAATATCTTCCGTTCAAAACTGGAAAGAAGATTTCTGAGAAACTGCTCTGTGTTCTCTGAATTCATCTCACAGAGTTACATCTTTCCCTTCAAGAAGCCTTTCGCCTAGGCTGTTCTTCTGGAACTGGCAAAGGGATATTTGGAAGCCCATAGAGGGCTATGGTGAAAAAGGAAATATCTTCCGTTCAAAACTGGAAAGAAGCTTTCTGAGAAACTGCTCTGTGTTCTGTGAATTCATATCACAGAGCTACATCTTTACCTTCAAGAAGCCTTTCGCTAAGGCTGTTCTTGCGGAATTGGCAAAGGGATATTTGGAAGCCCATAGAGGGCTATGGTGAAAAAGGAAATATCTTCCGTTCAAAACTGGAAAGAAGCTTTCTGAGAAATTGCTCTGTGTTCTGTTAATTCATCTCACGGAGATACATCTTTCCCTTCAAGAGGCCTTTTGCTAAGGCTGTTCTTATGGAATTGGCAAAGGGATATTTTGAAGCCCATAGAGGGCTATGGTGAAAAAGGAAATATCTTCCGTTGAAAACTGGAAAGAAGCTTTCTGAGAAACTGCTCTGTGTTCTCTGAATTCATCTCACAGAGTTACATCTTTCCCTTCAAGAAGCCTTTCGCTAAGGCTGTTCTTCTGGAATTGGCAAAGGGATATTTGGAAGCCCATAGAGGGCTATGGTGAAAAAGGAAATATCTTCCGTTCAAAACTGGAAAGAAGCTTTCTGAGAAACTGCTCTGTGTTCTGTTAGTTCATCTCACAGAGTTACATCTTTCCCTTCAAGAAGCCTTTCGCTAAGGCTGTTCTTCTGGAATTGGCAAAGGGATATTTGGAAGCCCATAGAGGGCTAGGGTGAAAAAGGAAATATCTTCCGTTCAAAACTGGAAAGAAGCTTTCTGAGAAACTGCTCTGTGTTCTGTTAATCCATCTCACAGAGTTACATCTTTCCCTTCAAGAAGCCTTTCACTAAGGCTGTTCTTGTGGAATTGGCAAAGGGATATTTGGAAGCCCATAGAGGGCTATGGTGAAAAAGGAAATATCTTCCGTTCAAAACTGGAAAGAAGCTTTCTGAGAAACTGTTCTGTGTTCTGTTAGTTCATCTCACAGAGTTACATCTTTCCCTTCAAGAAGCCTTTCGCTAAGGCTGTTCTTGTGGAATTGGCAAAGGGATATTTGGAAGCCCTTAGAGGGCTATGGTGAAAAAGGAAATATCTTCCGTTCAAAACTGGAAAGAAGCTTTCTGAGAAACTGCTCTGTGTTCTCTGAATTCATCTCACAGAGTTACATCTTTCTCTTCAAGAAGCCTTTCGCTAAGGCTGTTCTTGTGGAACTGGCAAAGGGATATTTCGAAGCTCATAGAGGGCTACGCTGAAAAAGGAAATATCTTCCGTTCAAAACTGGAAAGAAGCATTCTGAGAAACTGCTCTGTGTTCTCTGAATTCATCTCACAGAGTCACATCTATCCCTTCAAGAAGCCTTTCGCTAAGGCTGTTCTTGTGGGACTGGAAAGGGATATTTGGAAGCCCATAGAGTGCTATGGTGAAAAAGAAAATATCTTCCGTTCAAAACTGGAAAGAAGCTTTCTGAGAAACTGCTCTGTGTTCTGTTAATTCATATCACAGAGCTACATCTTTCCCTTCAAGAAGCGTTTCGCTAAGGCTGTTCTTGTGGAATTGGCAAAGTGATATTTGGAAGCCCATAAAGGGCTATGGTGAAAAAGGTAATATCTTCCGTTCAAAACTCGAAAGAAGCTTTCTGAGAAACTGTTCTGTGTTCTGTTAGTTCATCTCACAGAGTTACATCTTTCCCTTCAAGAAGCCTTTCGCTAAGGCTGTTCTTGTGGAACTGGCAAGGGGATATTGGGAAGCCCTTAGAGGGCTATGGTGAAAAAGGAAATATCTTCCGTTCAAAACTGGAAAGAAGATTTCTGAGAAACTGCTCTGTGTTCTCTGAATTCATCTCACAGAGTTACATCTTTCCCTTCAAGAAGCCTTTCGCCTAGGCTGTTCTTCTGGAACTGGCAAAGGGATATTTGGAAGCCCATAGAGGGCTATGGTGAAAAAGGAAATATCTTCCGTTCAAAACTGGAAAGAAGCTTTCTGAGAAACTGCTCTGTGTTCTGTGAATTCATATCACAGAGCTACATCTTTACCTTCAAGAAGCCTTTCGCTAAGGCTGTTCTTGCGGAATTGGCAAAGGGATATTTGGAAGCCCATAGAGGGCTATGGTGAAAAAGGAAATATCTTCCGTTCAAAACTGGAAAGAAGCTTTCTGAGAAACTGCTCTGTGTTCTGTTAATTCATCTCACGGAGATACATCTTTCCCTTCAAGAGGCCTTTTGCTAAGGCTGTTCTTATGGAATTGGCAAAGGGATATTTTGAAGCCCATAGAGGGCTATGGTGAAAAAGGAAATATCTTCCGTTGAAAACTGGAAAGAAGCTTTCTGAGAAACTGATCTGTGTTCTCTGAATTCATCTCACAGAGTTACATCTTTCCCTTCAAGAAGCCTTTCGCTAAGGCTGTTCTTCTGGAATTGGCAAAGGGATATTTGGAAGCCCATAGAGGGCTATGGTGAAAAAGGAAATATCTTCCGTTCAAAACTGGAAAGAAGCTTTCTGAGAAACTGCTCTGTGTTCTGTTAGTTCATCTCACAGAGTTACATCTTTCCCTTCAAGAAGCCTTTCGCTAAGGCTGTTCTTCTGGAATTGGCAAAGGGATATTTGGAAGCCCATAGAGGGCTAGGGTGAAAAAGGAAATATCTTCCGTTCAAAACTGGAAAGAAGCTTTCTGAGAAACTGCTCTGTGTTCTGTTAATCCATCTCTCAGAGTTACATCTTTCCCTTCAAGAAGCCTTTCGCTAAGGCTGTTCTTGTGGAATTGGCAAAGGGATATTTGGAAGCCCAGAGAGGTCTATGGTGAAAAAGGAAATATCTTCCGTTCAAAACTGGAAAGAAGCTTTCTGAGAAACTGCTCTGTGTTCTGTTAGTTCATCTCACAGTGTTACATCTTTCCCTTCAAGAAGCCTTTCGCTAAGGCTGTTTTTGTGCAACTGGGAAAGGGATATTTGGAAGCCCATAGAGGGCTATGGTGAGAAAGGAAATACCTTCCGTTCAAAACTGGAAAGAAGCTTTCTGAGAAACTGCTCTGTGTTCTCTGAATTCATCTCACAGAGATTCATCTTTCCCTTCAAGTAGCCTTTCGCTAAGGCTGTTCTTGTGGAACTGGCAAAGGGATATTTGGAAGCCCATAGAGGGCTATGGTGAAAAAGGAAATATCTCCCGTTCAAAACTGGAAAGAAGCTTTCTGAGAAACTGCTCTGTGTTCTCTGAATTCATCTCACAGAGTTACATCTTTCCCTTCAAGAAGCCTTTCGCTAAGGCTGTTCTTGTGGAATTGGCAAAGGGATATTTGGAAGCCCGTAGAAGGCTATGGTGAAAAAGGAAATATCTTCCGTTCAAAACTGGAAAGAAGCTTTCTGAGAAACTGTTCTGTGTTCTGTTAGTTCATCTCACAGAGTTACATCTTTCCCTTCAAGAAGCCTTTCGCTAAGGCTGTTCTTTTGGAATTAGCAAAGGGATATTTGGAAGCCCTTAGAGGGCTATGGTGAAAAAGGAAATATCTTCCGTTCAAAACTGGAAAGAAGCTTTCTGAGAAACTGCTCTGTGTTCTCTGAATTCATCTCACAGAGTTACATCTTTCCCTTCAAGAAGCCTTTCGCTAAGGCTGTTCTTGTGGAATTAGCAAAGGGATATTTGGAAGCCCTTAGAGGGCTATGGTGAAAAAGGAAATATCTTCCGTTCAAAACTGGAAAGAAGCTTTCTGAGAAACTGCTCTGTGTTCTCTGAATTCATCTCACAGAGTTACATCTTTCCCTTCAAGAAGCCTTTCGCCTAGGCTGTTCTTATGGAACTGGCAAAGGGATATTTGGAAGCCCATAGAGGGCTATGGTGAAAAAGGAAATATCTTCCTTTCAAAACTGGAAAGAAGCTTTCTGAGAAACTGCTCTGTGTTCTGTTAATTCATATCACAGAGCTACATCTTTCCCTTCAAGAAGCCTTTCGCTAAGGCTGTTCTTGCGGAATTGGCAAAGGGATATTTGGAAGCCCATAGAGGGCTATGGTGAAAAAGGAAATATCTTCCGTTCAAAACTGGAAAGAAGCTTTCGGAGAAACTGCTCTGTGTTCTGTTAATTCATCTCACAGAGATACATCTTTCCCTTCAAGAGGCCTTTTGCTAAGGCTGTTCTTATGGAATTGGCAAAGGGATATTTTGAAGGCCATAGAGGGCTATGGTGAAAAAGGAAATATCTTCCGTTCAAAACTGGAAAGAAGCTTTCTGAGAAACTGCTCTGTGTTCTGTTAATCCATCTCACAGAGTTACATCTTTCCCTTCAAGAAGCCTTTCGCTAAGGCTGTTCTTGTGGAATTGGCAAAGGGATATTTGGAAGCCCATAGAGGGCTATGGTGAAAAAGGAAATATCTTCCGTTCAAAAGTGGAAAGAAGATTTCTGAGAAACTGCACTGTGTTCGGTTAGTTCAACTCACAGAGTTACATCTTTCCCTACAAGAAGCCTTTCGCTAAGGCTCTTCTAGTGGAACTGGCAAAGGGATATTTGGAAACCCATAGAGGGCTATGGTGAAAAAGGAAATATCTTCCGTTCAATACTGGAAAGAAGCTTTCTGAGAAACTGCTCTGTGTTCCCTGAATTCATCTCACAGAGTTACATCTTTCCCTTCATGAAGCCTTTCGCCTAGGCTGTTCTTCTGGAACTGTCAAAGGGATATTTGGAAGCCCATAGAGGGCTATGGTGAAAAAGGAAATATCTTCCGTTCAAAACTGGAAAGAAGCTTTCTGAGAAACTGCTCTGTGTTCTGTTAATTCATATCACAGAGCTACATCTTTCCCTTCAAGAAGCCTTTCGCTAAGGCTGTTCTTGCGGAATTGGCAAAGGGATATTTGGAAGCCCATAGAGGGCTATGGTGAAAAAGGAAATATCTTCCGTTCAAAACTGGAAAGAAGCTTTCTGAGAAACTGTTCTGTGTTCTGTTAGTTCATCTCACAGAGTTACATCTTTCCCTTCAAGAAGCCTTTCGCTAAGGCTGTTCTTGTGGAATTGGCAAACTGATATTTGGAAGCCCATAGAGGGCTATGGTGAAAAAGGAAATATCTTCCGTTCAAAACTGGAAGGAAGCTTTCTGAGAAACTGTTCTGTGTTCTGTTAGTTCATCTCACAGAGTTACATCTTTCCCTTCAAGAAGCCTTTCGCTAAGGCTGTTCTTGTGGAATTAGCAAAGGGATATTTGGAAGCCCTTAGAGGGCTATGGTGAAAAAGGAAATATCTTCCGTTCAAAACTGAAAAGAAGCTTTCTGAGAAACTGCTCTGTGTTCTCTGAATTCATCTCACAGTGTTACATCTTTCCCTTCAAGAAGCCTTTCGCCTAGGCTGTTCTTCTGGAACTGGCAAAGGGATATTTGGAAGCCCAAAGAGGGCTATGGTGAAAAAGGAAATATCTTCCGTTCAAAACTGGAAAGAAGCTTTCTGAGAAACTGCTCTGTGTTCTCTGAATTCATCTCACAGAGTCACATCTTTACCTTCAAGAAGCCTTTCGCTAAGGCTGTTCTTTCGGAATTGGCAAAGGGATATTTGGAAGCCCATAGAGGGCTATGGTGAAAAAGGTAATATCTTCCGTTCAAAACTGGAAAGAAGCTTTCTGAGAAACTGCTCTGTGTTCTGTTAATTCATCTCTCGGAGATACATCTTTCCCTTCAAGAGGCCTTTTGCTAAGGCTGTTCTTATGGAATTGGCAAAGGGATATTTTGAAGCCCATAGAGGGCTATGGTGAAAAAGGAAATATCTTACTTTGAAAACTGGAAAGAAGCTTTCTGAGAAACTGCTCTGTGTTCTGTGAATTCATATCACAGAGCTACATCTTTACCTTCAAGAAGCCTTTCGCTAAGGCTGTTCTTTCGGAATTGGCAAAGGGATATTTGGAAGCCCATAGAGGGCTATGGTGAAAAAGGTAATATCTTCCGTTCAAAACTGGAAAGAAGCTTTCTGAGAAACTGCTCTTTGTTCTGTTAGTTCATCTCACAGAGGTACATCTTTCCCTTCAAGAATCCTTTCGCTAAGGCTGTTCTTCTGGAATTGGCAAAGGGATATTTGGAAGCCCATAGAGGGCTAGGGTGAAAAAGGAAATATCTTCCGTTCAAAACTGGAAAGAAGCTTTCTGAGAAACTGCTCTGTGTTCTGTTAATCCATCTCACAGAGTTACATCTTTCCCTTCAAGAAGCCTTTCGCTAAGGCTGTTCTTGTGGAATTGGCAAAGGGATATTTGGAAGCCCATAGAGGGCTATGGTGAAAAAGGAAATATCTTCCGTTCAAAACTGGAAAGAAGCTTTCTGAGAAACTGTTCTGTGTTCTGTTAGTTCATCTCACAGAGTTACATCTTTCCCTTTAAGAAGCCTTTCGCTAAGGCTGTTCTTGTGGAACTGGCAAAGGGATATTTGGAAGCCCAAAGTAGGCTATGGTGAGAAAGGAAATATCTTCCGTTCAAAACTGGAAAGAAGCTTTCTGAGAAACTGCTCTGTGTTCTCTGAATTCATCTCACAGAGATTCATCTTTCCCTTCAAGTAGCCTTTCGCTAAGGCTGTTCTTATGGAACTGGCAAAGGGATATTTGGAAGCCCATAGAGGGCTATGGTGAAAAAGGAAATATCTCCCGTTCAAAACTGGAAAGAAGCTTTCTGAGAAACTGCTCTGTGTTCTGTTAGTTCATCTCACAGAGTTACATCTTTCCCTTCAAGAAGCCTTTCGCTAAGGCTGTTCTTCTGGAATAGGCAAAGGGATATTTGGAAGCCCATAGAGGGCTAGGGTGAAAAAGGAAATATCTTCCGTTCAAAACTGGAAAGAAGCTTTCTGAGAAACTGCTCTGTGTTCTGTTAATCCATTTCTCAGAGTTACATCTTTCCCTTCAAGAAGCCTTTCGCTAAGGCTGTTCTTGTGGAATTGGCAAAGGGATATTTGGAAGCCCATAGAGGGCTATGGTGAAAAAGGAAATATCTTCCGTTCAAAACTGGAAAGAAGCTTTCTGAGAAACTGCTCTGTGTTCTGTTAGTTCACCTCACAGAGTTACATCTTTCCCTTCAAGAAGCCTTTCGCTAAGGCTGTTCTTGTGGAACTGGCAAAGGGATATTTGGAAGCCCATAGAGGGCTATGGTGAGAAAGGAAATATCTTCCGTTCAAAACTGGAAAGAAGCTTTCTGAGAAACTGCTCTGTGTTCTCTGAATTCATCTCACAGAGATTCATCTTTCCCTTCAAGTAGCCTTTCGCTAAGGCTGTTCTTGTGGAACTGGCAAAGGGATATTTGGAAGCCCATAGAGGGCTATGGTGAAAAAGGAAATATCTCCCGTTCAAAACTGGAAAGAAGCTTTCTGAGAAACTGCTCTGTGTTCTCTGAATTCATCTCACAGAGTTACATCTTTCCCTTCAAGAAGCCTTTCGCTAAGGCTGTTCTTGTGGAATTGGCAAAGGGATATTTGGAAGCCCGTAGAAGGCTATGGTGAAAAAGGAAATATCTTCCGTTCAAAACTGGAAAGAAGCTTTCTGAGAAACTGTTCTGTGTTCTGTTAGTTCATCTCACAGAGTTACATATTTCCCTTCAAGAAGCCTTTCGCTAAGGCTGTTCTTTTGGAATTAGCAAAGGGATATTTGGAAGCCCTTAGAGGGCTATGGTGAAAAAGGAAATATCTTCCGTTCAAAACTGGAAAGATGCTTTCTGAGAAACTGCTCTGTGTTCTCTGAATTCATCTCACAGAGTTACATCTTTCCCTTCAAGAAGCCTTTCGCTAAGGCTGTTCTTGTGGAATTAGCAAAGGGATATTTGGAAGCCCTTAGAGGGCTATGGTGAAAAAGGAAATATCTTCCGTTCAAAACTGGAAAGAAGCTTTCTGAGAAACTGCTCTGTGTTCTCTGAATTCATCTCACAGAGTTACATCTTTCCCTTCAAGAAGCCTTTCGCCTAGGCTGTTCTTATGGAACTGGCAAAGGGATATTTGGAAGCCCATAGAGGGCTATGGTGAAAAAGGAAATATCTTCCTTTCAAAACTGGAAAGAAGCTTTCTGAGAAACTGCTCTGTGTTCTGTTAATTCATATCACAGAGCTACATCTTTCCCTTCAAGAAGCCTTTCGCTAAGGCTGTTCTTGCGGAATTGGCAAAGGGATATTTGGAAGCCCATAGAGGGCTATGGTGAAAAAGGAAATATCTTCCGTTCAAAACTGGAAAGAAGCTTTCGGAGAAACTGCTCTGTGTTCTGTTAATTCATCTCACAGAGATACATCTTTCCCTTCAAGAGGCCTTTTGCTAAGGCTGTTCTTATGGAATTGGCAAAGGGATATTTTGAAGCCCATAGAGGGCTATGGTGAAAAAGGAAATATCTTCCGTTCAAAACTGGAAAGAAGCATTCTGAGAAACTGCTCTGTGTTCTCTGAATTCATCTCACAGAGTTACATCTTTCCCTTCAAGAAGCCTTTCGCTAAGGCTGTTCTTGTGGAATTGGCAAAGGGATATTTGGAAGCCCATAGAGGGCTATGGTGAAAAAGGAAATATCTTCCGTTCAAAACTGGAAAGAAGCTTTCTGAGAAACTGCTCTGTGTTCTGTTAATTCATCTCACAGAGTTACATCTTTCCCTTCAAGAAGCCTTTCGCTAAGGCTGTTCTTGTGGAATTGGCAAAGGGATATTTGGAAGCCCATAGAGGACTAGGGTGAAAAAGGAAATATCTTCCCTTCAAAACTGGAAAGAAGCTTTCTGAGAAACTGTTCTGTGTTCTGTTAGTTCATCTCACAGAGTTACATCTTTCCCTTCAAGAAGCCTTTCGCTAAGGCTGTTCTTGTGGAATTAGCAAAGGGATATTTGGAAGCCCTTAGAGGGCTATGGTGAAAAAGGAAATATCTTCCGTTCAAAACTGGAAAGAAGCTTTGTGAGAAACTGGTCTGTGTTCTCTGAATTCATCTCACAGAGTTACATCTTTCCCTTCAAGAAGCCTTTCGCTAAGGCTGTTCTTGTGGAACTGGCAAAGGGATATTTCGAAGCTCATAGAGGGCTATGGTGAAAAAGGAAATAACTTCGGTTGAAAACTGCAAAGAAGCTTTCTGAGAAACTGCTCTGTGTTCTGTTAATCCATCTCACAGAGTTACATCTTTCCCTTCAAGAAGACTTTCGCTAAGGCTGTTCTTGTGGAACTGGCAAAGGGATATTTGGAATCCCTTAGAGGGCTATGGTGAAAAAGGAAATATCTTCCGTTCAAAACTGGAAAGAAGCTTTCTGAGAAACTGCTCTGTGTTCTCTGAATTCATCTCACAGAGTTACATCTTTCCCTTCAAGAAGCCTTTCGCTAAGGCTGTTCTTGTGGAATTGGCAAAGTGATATTTGGAAGCCCATAGAGGGCTATGGTGAAAAAGGAAATATCTTCCGTTCAAAACTGGAAGGAAGCTTTCTGAGAAACTGTTCTGTGTTCTGTTAGTTCATCTCACAGAGTTACATCTTTCCCTTCAAGAAGCCTTTCGCTAAGGCTGTTCTTGTGGATTTGGCAAAGGGATATTTGGAAGCCCATAGAGGGCTATGGTGAAAAAGGAAATATCTTCCGTTCAAAACTGGAAAGAAGCTTTCTGAGAAACTGTTCTGTGTTATGTTAGTTCATCTCAAAGAGTTACATCTTTCCCTTCAAGAAGCCTTTCGCTAAGGCTGTTCTTGTGGAACTGGCAAAGGGATATTTGGAAGCCCAAAGAGGGCTATGGTGAGAAAGGAAATATCTTCCGTTCAAAACTGGAAAGAAGCTTTCTGAGAAACTGCTCTGTGTTCTCTGAATTCATCTCACAGAGATTCATCTTTCCCTTCAAGTAGCCTTTCGCTAAGGCTGTTCTTATGGAACTGGCAAAGGGATATTTGGAAGCCCATCGAGGGCTATGGTGAAAAAGGAAATATCTCCCGTTCAAAACTGGAAAGAAGCTTTCTGAGAAACTGCTCTGTGTTCTGTTAGTTCATCTCACAGAGTTACATCTTTCCCTTCAAGAAGCCTTTCGCTAAGGCTGTTCTTCTGGAATTGGCAAAGGGATATTTGGAAGCCCATAGAGGGCTAGGGTGAAAAAGGAAATATCTTCCGTTCAAAACTGGAAAGAAGCTTTCTGAGAAACTGCTCTGTGTTCTGTTAATCCATCTCTCAGAGTTACATCTTTCCCTTCAAGAAGCCTTTCGCTAAGGCTGTTCTTGTGGAATGGGCAAAGGGATATTTGGAAGCCCATAGAGGGCTATGGTGAAAAAGGAAATATCTTCCGTTCAAAACTGGAAAGAAGCTTTCTGAGAAACTGCTCTGTGTTCTGTTAGTTCATCTCACAGAGTTACATCTTTCCCTTCAAGAAGCCTTTCGCTAAGGCTGTTCTTGTGGAACTGGCAAAGGGATATTTGGAAGCCCATAGAGGGCTATGGTGAGAAAGGAAATATCTTCCGTTCAAAACTGGAAAGAAGCTTTCTGAGAAACTGCTCTGTGTTCTCTGAATTCATCTCACAGAGATTCATCTTTCCCTTCAAGTAGCCTTTCGCTAAGGCTGTTCTTGTGGAACTGGCAAAGGGATATTTGGAAGCCCATAGAGGGCTATGGTGAAAAAGGAAATATCTCCCGTTCAAAACTGGAAAGAAGCTTTCTGAGAAACTGCTCTGTGTTCTCTGAATTCATCTCACAGAGTTACATCTTTCCCTTCAAGAAGCCTTTCGCTAAGGCTGTTCTTGTGGAATTGGCAAAGGGATATTTGGAAGCCCGTAGAAGGCTATGGTGAAAAAGGAAATATCTTCCGTTCAAAACTGGAAAGAAGCTTTCTGAGAAACTGTTCTGTGTTCTGTTAGTTCATCTCACAGAGTTACATCTTTCCCTTCAAGAGGCCTTTCGCTAAGGCTGTTCTTTTGGAATTAGCAAAGGGATATTTGGAAGCCCTTAGAGGGCTATGGTGAAAAAGGAAATATCTTCCGTTCAAAACTGGAAAGAAGCTTTCTGAGAAACTGCTCTGTGTTCTCTGAATTCATCTCACAGAGTTACATCTTTCCCTTCAAGAAGCCTTTCGCTAAGGCTGTTCTTGTGGAATTAGCAAAGGGATATTTGGAAGCCCTTAGAGGGCTATGGTGAAAAAGGAAATATCTTCCGTTCAAAACTGGAAAGAAGCTTTCTGAGAAACTGCTCTGTGTTCTCTGAATTCATCTCACAGAGTTACATCTTTCCCTTCAAGAAGCCTTTCGCCTAGGCTGTTCTTATGGAACTGGCAAAGGGATATTTGGAAGCCCATAGAGGGCTATGGTGAAAAAGGAAATATCTTCCTTTCAAAACTGGAAAGAAGCTTTCTGAGAAACTGCTCTGTGTTCTGTTAATTCATCTCACGGAGATACATCTTTCCCTTCAAGAGGCCTTTTGCTAAGGCTGTTCTTATGGAATTGGCAAAGGGATATTTTGAAGCCCATAGAGGGCTATGGTGAAAAAGGAAATATCTTCCGTTGAAAACTGGAAAGAAGCTTTCTGAGAAACTGCTCTGTGTTCTCTGAATTCATCTCACAGAGTTACATCTTTCCCTTCAAGAAGCCTTTCGCTAAGGCTGTTCTTCTGGAATTGGCAAAGGGATATTTGGAAGCCCATAGAGGGCTATGGTGAAAAAGGAAATATCTTCCGTTCAAAACTGGAAAGAAGCTTTCTTGGAAACTGCTCTGTGTTCTGTTAGTTCATCTCACAGAGTTACATCTTTCCCTTCAAGAATCCTTTCGCTAAGGCTGTTCTTCTGGAATTGGCAAAGGGATATTTGGAAGCCCATAGAGGGCTATGGTGAAAAAGGAAATATCTTCCGTTCAACACTGGAAAGAAGCTTTCTGAGAAACTGCTCTGTGTTCTGTTAATCCAACTCACAGAGTTACATCTTTCCCTTCAAGAAGCCTTTCGCTAAGGCTGTTCTTCTGGAATTGGCAAAGGGATATTTGGAAGCCCATAGAGGGCTATGGTGAAAAAGGAAATATCTTCCGTTCAAAACTGGAAAGAAGCTTTCTGAGAAACTGTTCTGTGTTCTGTTAGTTCATCTCACAGAGTTACATCTTTCCCTTCAAGAAGCCTTTCGCTAAGGCTGTTCTTGTGGAACTGGCAAAGGGATATTTGGAAGCCCAAAGAGGGCTATGGTGAGAAAGGAAATATCTTCCGTTCAAAACTGGAAAGAAGCTTTCTGAGAAACTGCTCTGTGTTCTCTGAATTCATCTCACAGAGATTCATCTTTCCCTTCAAGTAGCCTTTCGCTAAGGCTGTTCTTATGGAACTGGCAATGGGATATTTGGAAGCCCATAGAGGGCTATGGTAAAAAAGGAAATATCTCCCGTTCAAAACTGGAAAGAAGCTTTCTGAGAAACTGCTCTGTGTTCTCTGAATTCATCTCACAGAGTTACATCTTTCCCTTCAAGAAGCCTTTCGCTAAGGCTGTTCTTGTGGAATTGGCAAAGGGATATTTGGAAGCCCATAGAGGGCTATGGTGAAAAAGGAAATATCTTCCGTTCAAAACTGGAAAGAAGCTTTCTGAGAAACTGTTCTGTGTTCTGTTAGTTCATCTCACAGAGTTACATCTTTCCCTTCAAGAAGCCTTTCGCTAAGGCTGTTCTTGTGGAATTAGCAAAGGGATATTTGGAAGCCCTTAGAGGGCTATGGTGAAAAAGGAAATATCTTCCGTTCAAAACTGGAAAGAAGCTTTCTGAGAAACTGCTCTGTGTTCTCTGAATTCATCTCACAGAGTTACATCTTTCTCTTCAAGAAGCCTTTCGCTAAGGCTGTTCTTGTGGAACTGGCAAAGGGATATTTCGAAGCTCATAGAGGGCTACGCTGAAAAAGGAAATATCTTCCGTTCAAAACTGGAAAGAAGCATTCTGAGAAACTGCTCTGTGTTCTCTGAATTCATCTCACAGAGTCACATCTATCCCTTCAAGAAGCCTTTCGCTAAGGCTGTTCTTGTGGGACTGGAAAGGGATATTTGGAAGCCCATAGAGGGCTATGGTGAAAAAGAAAATATCTTCCGTTCAAAACTGGAAAGAAGCTTTCTGAGAAACTGCTCTGTGTTCTGTTAATTCATATCACAGAGCTACATCTTTCCCTTCAAGAAGCGTTTCGCTAAGGCTGTTCTTGTGGAATTGGCAAAGTGATATTTGGAAGCCCATAAAGGGCTATGGTGAAAAAGGTAATATCTTCCGTTCAAAACTCGAAAGAAGCTTTCTGAGAAACTGTTCTGTGTTCTGTTAGTTCATCTCACAGAGTTACATCTTTCCCTTCAAGAAGCCTTTCGCTAAGGCTGTTCTTGTGGAACTGGCAAGGGGATATTGGGAAGCCCTTAGAGGGCTATGGTGAAAAAGGAAATATCTTCCGTTCAAAACTGGAAAGAAGATTTCTGAGAAACTGCTCTGTGTTCTCTGAATTCATCTCACAGAGTTACATCTTTCCCTTCAAGAAGCCTTTCGCCTAGGCTGTTCTTCTGGAACTGGCAAAGGGATATTTGGAAGCCCATAGAGGGCTATGGTGAAAAAGGAAATATCTTCCGTTCAAAACTGGAAAGAAGCTTTCTGAGAAACTGCTCTGTGTTCTGTGAATTCATATCACAGAGCTACATCTTTACCTTCAAGAAGCCTTTCGCTAAGGCTGTTCTTGCGGAATTGGCAAAGGGATATTTGGAAGCCCATAGAGGGCTATGGTGAAAAAGGAAATATCTTCCGTTCAAAACTGGAAAGAAGCTTTCTGAGAAACTGCTCTGTGTTCTGTTAATTCATCTCACGGAGATACATCTTTCCCTTCAAGAGGCCTTTTGCTAAGGCTGTTCTTATGGAATTGGCAAAGGGATATTTTGAAGCCCATAGAGGGCTATGGTGAAAAAGGAAATATCTTCCGTTGAAAACTGGAAAGAAGCTTTCTGAGAAACTGATCTGTGTTCTCTGAATTCATCTCACAGAGTTACATCTTTCCCTTCAAGAAGCCTTTCGCTAAGGCTGTTCTTCTGGAATTGGCAAAGGGATATTTGGAAGCCCATAGAGGGCTATGGTGAAAAAGGAAATATCTTCCGTTCAAAACTGGAAAGAAGCTTTCTGAGAAACTGCTCTGTGTTCTGTTAGTTCATCTCACAGAGTTACATCTTTCCCTTCAAGAAGCCTTTCGCTAAGGCTGTTCTTCTGGAATTGGCAAAGGGATATTTGGAAGCCCATAGAGGGCTAGGGTGAAAAAGGAAATATCTTCCGTTCAAAACTGGAAAGAAGCTTTCTGAGAAACTGCTCTGTGTTCTGTTAATCCATCTCTCAGAGTTACATCTTTCCCTTCAAGAAGCCTTTCGCTAAGGCTGTTCTTGTGGAATTGGCAAAGGGATATTTGGAAGCCCAGAGAGGTCTACGGTGAAAAAGGAAATATCTTCCGTTCAAAACTGGAAAGAAGCTTTCTGAGAAACTGCTCTGTGTTCTGTTAGTTCATCTCACAGTGTTACATCTTTCCCTTCAAGAAGCCTTTCGCTAAGGCTGTTTTTGTGCAACTGGGAAAGGGATATTTGGAAGCCCATAGAGGGCTATGGTGAGAAAGGAAATACCTTCCGTTCAAAACTGGAAAGAAGCTTTCTGAGAAACTGCTCTGTGTTCTCTGAATTCATCTCACAGAGATTCATCTTTCCCTTCAAGTAGCCTTTCGCTAAGGCTGTTCTTGTGGAACTGGCAAAGGGATATTTGGAAGCCCATAGAGGGCTATGGTGAAAAAGGAAATATCTCCCGTTCAAAACTGGAAAGAAGCTTTCTGAGAAACTGCTCTGTGTTCTCTGAATTCATCTCACAGAGTTACATCTTTCCCTTCAAGAAGCCTTTCGCTAAGGCTGTTCTTGTGGAATTGGCAAAGGGATATTTGGAAGCCCGTAGAAGGCTATGGTGAAAAAGGAAATATCTTCCGTTCAAAACTGGAAAGAAGCTTTCTGAGAAACTGTTCTGTGTTCTGTTAGTTCATCTCACAGAGTTACATCTTTCCCTTCAAGAAGCCTTTCGCTAAGGCTGTTCTTTTGGAATTAGCAAAGGGATATTTGGAAGCCCTTAGAGGGCTATGGTGAAAAAGGAAATATCTTCCGTTCAAAACTGGAAAGAAGCTTTCTGAGAAACTGCTCTGTGTTCTCTGAATTCATCTCACAGAGTTACATCTTTCCCTTCAAGAAGCCTTTCGCTAAGGCTGTTCTTGTGGAATTAGCAAAGGGATATTTGGAAGCCCTTAGAGGGCTATGGTGAAAAAGGAAATATCTTCCGTTCAAAACTGGAAAGAAGCTTTCTGAGAAACTGCTCTGTGTTCTCTGAATTCATCTCACAGAGTTACATCTTTCCCTTCAAGAAGCCTTTCGCCTAGGCTGTTCTTATGGAACTGGCAAAGGGATATTTGGAAGCCCATAGAGGGCTATGGTGAAAAAGGAAATATCTTCCTTTCAAAACTGGAAAGAAGCTTTCTGAGAAACTGCTCTGTGTTCTGTTAATTCATATCACAGAGCTACATCTTTCCCTTCAAGAAGCCTTTCGCTAAGGCTGTTCTTGCGGAATTGGCAAAGGGATATTTGGAAGCCCATAGAGGGCTATGGTGAAAAAGGAAATATCTTCCGTTCAAAACTGGAAAGAAGCTTTCGGAGAAACTGCTCTGTGTTCTGTTAATTCATCTCACAGAGATACATCTTTCCCTTCAAGAGGCCTTTTGCTAAGGCTGTTCTTATGGAATTGGCAAAGGGATATTTTGAAGGCCATAGAGGGCTATGGTGAAAAAGGAAATATCTTCCGTTCAAAACTGGAAAGAAGCTTTCTGAGAAACTGCTCTGTGTTCTGTTAATCCATCTCACAGAGTTACATCTTTCCCTTCAAGAAGCCTTTCGCTAAGGCTGTTCTTGTGGAATTGGCAAAGGGATATTTGGAAGCCCATAGAGGGCTATGGTGAAAAAGGAAATATCTTCCGTTCAAAAGTGGAAAGAAGATTTCTGAGAAACTGCACTGTGTTCGGTTAGTTCAACTCACAGAGTTACATCTTTCCCTACAAGAAGCCTTTCGCTAAGGCTCTTCTAGTGGAACTGGCAAAGGGATATTTGGAAACCCATAGAGGGCTATGGTGAAAAAGGAAATATCTTCCGTTCAATACTGGAAAGAAGCTTTCTGAGAAACTGCTCTGTGTTCCCTGAATTCATCTCACAGAGTTACATCTTTCCCTTCATGAAGCCTTTCGCCTAGGCTGTTCTTCTGGAACTGTCAAAGGGATATTTGGAAGCCCATAGAGGGCTATGGTGAAAAAGGAAATATCTTCCGTTCAAAACTGGAAAGAAGCTTTCTGAGAAACTGCTCTGTGTTCTGTTAATTCATATCACAGAGCTACATCTTTCCCTTCAAGAAGCCTTTCGCTAAGGCTGTTCTTGCGGAATTGGCAAAGGGATATTTGGAAGCCCATAGAGGGCTATGGTGAAAAAGGAAATATCTTCCGTTCAAAACTGGAAAGAAGCTTTCTGAGAAACTGTTCTGTGTTCTGTTAGTTCATCTCACAGAGTTACATCTTTCCCTTCAAGAAGCCTTTCGCTAAGGCTGTTCTTGTGGAATTGGCAAACTGATATTTGGAAGCCCATAGAGGGCTATGGTGAAAAAGGAAATATCTTCCGTTCAAAACTGGAAGGAAGCTTTCTGAGAAACTGTTCTGTGTTCTGTTAGTTCATCTCACAGAGTTACATCTTTCCCTTCAAGAAGCCTTTCGCTAAGGCTGTTCTTGTGGAATTAGCAAAGGGATATTTGGAAGCCCTTAGAGGGCTATGGTGAAAAAGGAAATATCTTCCGTTCAAAACTGGAAAGAAGCTTTCTGAGAAACTGCTCTGTGTTCTCTGAATTCATCTCACAGTGTTACATCTTTCCCTTCAAGAAGCCTTTCGCCTAGGCTGTTCTTCTGGAACTGGCAAAGGGATATTTGGAAGCCCAAAGAGGGCTATGGTGAAAAAGGAAATATCTTCCGTTCAAAACTGGAAAGAAGCTTTCTGAGAAACTGCTCTGTGTTCTCTGAATTCATCTCACAGAGTCACATCTTTACCTTCAAGAAGCCTTTCGCTAAGGCTGTTCTTTCGGAATTGGCAAAGGGATATTTGGAAGCCCATAGAGGGCTATGGTGAAAAAGGTAATATCTTCCGTTCAAAACTGGAAAGAAGCTTTCTGAGAAACTGCTCTGTGTTCTGTTAATTCATCTCTCGGAGATACATCTTTCCCTTCAAGAGGCCTTTTGCTAAGGCTGTTCTTATGGAATTGGCAAAGGGATATTTTGAAGCCCATAGAGGGCTATGGTGAAAAAGGAAATATCTTACTTTGAAAACTGGAAAGAAGCTTTCTGAGAAACTGCTCTGTGTTCTGTGAATTCATATCACAGAGCTACATCTTTACCTTCAAGAAGCCTTTCGCTAAGGCTGTTCTTTCGGAATTGGCAAAGGGATATTTGGAAGCCCATAGAGGGCTATGGTGAAAAAGGTAATATCTTCCGTTCAAAACTGGAAAGAAGCTTTCTGAGAAACTGCTCTTTGTTCTGTTAGTTCATCTCACAGAGGTACATCTTTCCCTTCAAGAATCCTTTCGCTAAGGCTGTTCTTCTGGAATTGGCAAAGGGATATTTGGAAGCCCATAGAGGGCTAGGGTGAAAAAGGAAATATCTTCCGTTCAAAACTGGAAAGAAGCTTTCTGAGAAACTGCTCTGTGTTCTGTTAATCCATCTCACAGAGTTACATCTTTCCCTTCAAGAAGCCTTTCGCTAAGGCTGTTCTTGTGGAATTGGCAAAGGGATATTTGGAAGCCCATAGAGGGCTATGGTGAAAAAGGAAATATCTTCCGTTCAAAACTGGAAAGAAGCTTTCTGAGAAACTGTTCTGTGTTCTGTTAGTTCATCTCACAGAGTTACATCTTTCCCTTTAAGAAGCCTTTCGCTAAGGCTGTTCTTGTGGAACTGGCAAAGGGATATTTGGAAGCCCAAAGTAGGCTATGGTGAGAAAGGAAATATCTTCCGTTCAAAACTGGAAAGAAGCTTTCTGAGAAACTGCTCTGTGTTCTCTGAATTCATCTCACAGAGATTCATCTTTCCCTTCAAGTAGCCTTTCGCTAAGGCTGTTCTTATGGAACTGGCAAAGGGATATTTGGAAGCCCATAGAGGGCTATGGTGAAAAAGGAAATATCTCCCGTTCAAAACTGGAAAGAAGCTTTCTGAGAAACTGCTCTGTGTTCTGTTAGTTCATCTCACAGAGTTACATCTTTCCCTTCAAGAAGCCTTTCGCTAAGGCTGTTCTTCTGGAATAGGCAAAGGGATATTTGGAAGCCCATAGAGGGCTAGGGTGAAAAAGGAAATATCTTCCGTTCAAAACTGGAAAGAAGCTTTCTGAGAAACTGCTCTGTGTTCTGTTAATCCATTTCTCAGAGTTACATCTTTCCCTTCAAGAAGCCTTTCGCTAAGGCTGTTCTTGTGGAATTGGCAAAGGGATATTTGGAAGCCCATAGAGGGCTATGGTGAAAAAGGAAATATCTTCCGTTCAAAACTGGAAAGAAGCTTTCTGAGAAACTGCTCTGTGTTCTGTTAGTTCACCTCACAGAGTTACATCTTTCCCTTCAAGAAGCCTTTCGCTAAGGCTGTTCTTGTGGAACTGGCAAAGGGATATTTGGAAGCCCATAGAGGGCTATGGTGAGAAAGGAAATATCTTCCGTTCAAAACTGGAAAGAAGCTTTCTGAGAAACTGCTCTGTGTTCTCTGAATTCATCTCACAGAGATTCATCTTTCCCTTCAAGTAGCCTTTCGCTAAGGCTGTTCTTGTGGAACTGGCAAAGGGATATTTGGAAGCCCATAGAGGGCTATGGTGAAAAAGGAAATATCTCCCGTTCAAAACTGGAAAGAAGCTTTCTGAGAAACTGCTCTGTGTTCTCTGAATTCATCTCACAGAGTTACATCTTTCCCTTCAAGAAGCCTTTCGCTAAGGCTGTTCTTGTGGAATTGGCAAAGGGATATTTGGAAGCCCGTAGAAGGCTATGGTGAAAAAGGAAATATCTTCCGTTCAAAACTGGAAAGAAGCTTTCTGAGAAACTGTTCTGTGTTCTGTTAGTTCATCTCACAGAGTTACATATTTCCCTTCAAGAAGCCTTTCGCTAAGGCTGTTCTTTTGGAATTAGCAAAGGGATATTTGGAAGCCCTTAGAGGGCTATGGTGAAAAAGGAAATATCTTCCGTTCAAAACTGGAAAGAAGCTTTCTGAGAAACTGCTCTGTGTTCTCTGAATTCATCTCACAGAGTTACATCTTTCCCTTCAAGAAGCCTTTCGCTAAGCTGTTCTTGTGGAATTAGCAAAGGGATATTTGGAAGCCCTTAGAGGGCTATGGTGAAAAAGGAAATATCTTCCGTTCAAAACTGGAAAGAAGCTTTCTGAGAAACTGCTCTGTGTTCTCTGAATTCATCTCACAGAGTTACATCTTTCCCTTCAAGAAGCCTTTCGCCTAGGCTGTTCTTATGGAACTGGCAAAGGGATATTTGGAAGCCCATAGAGGGCTATGGTGAAAAAGGAAATATCTTCCTTTCAAAACTGGAAAGAAGCTTTCTGAGAAACTGCTCTGTGTTCTGTTAATTCATATCACAGAGCTACATCTTTCCCTTCAAGAAGCCTTTCGCTAAGGCTGTTCTTGCGGAATTGGCAAAGGGATATTTGGAAGCCCATAGAGGGCTATGGTGAAAAAGGAAATATCTTCCGTTCAAAACTGGAAAGAAGCTTTCGGAGAAACTGCTCTGTGTTCTGTTAATTCATCTCACAGAGATACATCTTTCCCTTCAAGAGGCCTTTTGCTAAGGCTGTTCTTATGGAATTGGCAAAGGGATATTTTGAAGCCCATAGAGGGCTATGGTGAAAAAGGAAATATCTTCCGTTCAAAACTGGAAAGAAGCATTCTGAGAAACTGCTCTGTGTTCTCTGAATTCATCTCACAGAGTTACATCTTTCCCTTCAAGAAGCCTTTCGCTAAGGCTGTTCTTGTGGAATTGGCAAAGGGATATTTGGAAGCCCATAGAGGGCTATGGTGAAAAAGGAAATATCTTCCGTTCAAAACTGGAAAGAAGCTTTCTGAGAAACTGCTCTGTGTTCTGTTAATTCATCTCACAGAGTTACATCTTTCCCTTCAAGAAGCCTTTCGCTAAGGCTGTTCTTGTGGAATTGGCAAAGGGATATTTGGAAGCCCATAGAGGACTAGGGTGAAAAAGGAAATATCTTCCCTTCAAAACTGGAAAGAAGCTTTCTGAGAAACTGTTCTGTGTTCTGTTAGTTCATCTCACAGAGTTACATCTTTCCCTTCAAGAAGCCTTTCGCTAAGGCTGTTCTTGTGGAATTAGCAAAGGGATATTTGGAAGCCCTTAGAGGGCTATGGTGAAAAAGGAAATATCTTCCGTTCAAAACTGGAAAGAAGCTTTGTGACAAACTGGTCTGTGTTCTCTGAATTCATCTCACAGAGTTACATCTTTCCCTTCAAGAAGCCTTTCGCTAAGGCTGTTCTTGTGGAACTGGCAAAGGGATATTTCGAAGCTCATAGAGGGCTATGGTGAAAAAGGAAATAACTTCGGTTGAAAACTGCAAAGAAGCTTTCTGAGAAACTGCTCTGTGTTCTGTTAATCCATCTCACAGAGTTACATCTTTCCCTTCAAGAAGACTTTCGCTAAGGCTGTTCTTGTGGAACTGGCAAAGGGATATTTGGAATCCCTTAGAGGGCTATGGTGAAAAAGGAAATATCTTCCGTTCAAAACTGGAAAGAAGCTTTCTGAGAAACTGCTCTGTGTTCTCTGAATTCATCTCACAGAGTTACATCTTTCCCTTCAAGAAGCCTTTCGCTAAGGCTGTTCTTGTGGAATTGGCAAAGTGATATTTGGAAGCCCATAGAGGGCTATGGTGAAAAAGGAAATATCTTCCGTTCAAAACTGGAAGGAAGCTTTCTGAGAAACTGTTCTGTGTTCTGTTAGTTCATCTCACAGAGTTACATCTTTCCCTTCAAGAAGCCTTTCGCTAAGGCTGTTCTTGTGGAATTGGCAAAGGGATATTTGGAAGCCCATAGAGGGCTATGGTGAAAAAGGAAATATCTTCCGTTCAAAACTGGAAAGAAGCTTTCTGAGAAACTGTTCTGTGTTATGTTAGTTCATCTCAAAGAGTTACATCTTTCCCTTCAAGAAGCCTTTCGCTAAGGCTGTTCTTGTGGAACTGGCAAAGGGATATTTGGAAGCCCAAAGAGGGCTATGGTGAGAAAGGAAATATCTTCCGTTCAAAACTGGAAAGAAGCTTTCTGAGAAACTGCTCTGTGTTCTCTGAATTCATCTCACAGAGATTCATCTTTCCCTTCAAGTAGCCTTTCGCTAAGGCTGTTCTTATGGAACTGGCAAAGGGATATTTGGAAGCCCATAGAGGGCTATGGTGAAAAAGGAAATATCTCCCGTTCAAAACTGGAAAGAAGCTTTCTGAGAAACTGCTCTGTGTTCTGTTAGTTCATCTCACAGAGTTACATCTTTCCCTTCAAGAAGCCTTTCGCTAAGGCTGTTCTTCTGGAATTGGCAAAGGGATATTTGGAAGCCCATAGAGGGCTAGGGTGAAAAAGGAAATATCTTCCGTTCAAAACTGGAAAGAAGCTTTCTGAGAAACTGCTCTGTGTTCTGTTAATCCATCTCTCAGAGTTACATCTTTCCCTTCAAGAAGCCTTTCGCTAAGGCTGTTCTTGTGGAATGGGCAAAGGGATATTTGGAAGCCCATAGAGGGCTATGGTGAAAAAGGAAATATCTTCCGTTCAAAACTGGAAAGAAGCTTTCTGAGAAACTGCTCTGTGTTCTGTTAGTTCATCTCACAGAGTTACATCTTTCCCTTCAAGAAGCCTTTCGCTAAGGCTGTTCTTGTGGAACTGGCAAAGGGATATTTGGAAGCCCATAGAGGGCTATGGTGAGAAAGGAAATATCTTCCGTTCAAAACTGGAAAGAAGCTTTCTGAGAAACTGCTCTGTGTTCTCTGAATTCATCTCACAGAGATTCATCTTTCCCTTCAAGTAGCCTTTCGCTAAGGCTGTTCTTGTGGAACTGGCAAAGGGATATTTGGAAGCCCATAGAGGGCTATGGTGAAAAAGGAAATATCTTCCGTTCAAAACTGGAAAGAAGCTTTCTGAGAAACTGCTCTGTGTTCTCTGAATTCATCTCACAGAGTTACATCTTTCCCTTCAAGAAGCCTTTCGCTAAGGCTGTTCTTGTGGAATTAGCAAAGGGATATTTGGAAGCCCTTAGAGGGCTATGGTGAAAAAGGAAATATCTTCCGTTCAAAACTGGAAAGAAGCTTTCTGAGAAACTGCTCTGTGTTCTCTGAATTCATCTCACAGAGTTACATCTTTCCCTTCAAGAAGCCTTTCGCCTAGGCTGTTCTTATGGAACTGGCAAAGGGATATTTGGAAGCCCATAGAGGGCTATGGTGAAAAAGGAAATATCTTCCTTTCAAAACTGGAAAGAAGCTTTCTGAGAAACTGCTCTGTGTTCTGTTAATTCATATCACAGAGCTACATCTTTCCCTTCAAAAAGCCTTTCGCTAAGGCTGTTCTTGCGGAATTGGCAAAGGGATATTTGGAAGCCCATAGAGGGCTATGGTGAAAAAGGAAATATCTTCCGTTCAAAACTGGAAAGAAGCTTTCGGAGAAACTGCTCTGTGTTCTGTTAATTCATCTCACAGAGATACATCTTTCCCTTCAAGAGGCCTTTTGCTAAGGCTGTTCTTTTGGAATTGGCAAAGGGATATTTTGAAGCCCATAGAGGGCTATGGTGAAAAAGGAAATATCTTCCGTTCAAAACTGGAAAGAAGCATTCTGAGAAACTGCTCTGTGTTCTCTGAATTCATATCACAGAGTTACATCTTTCCCTTCAAGAAGCCTTTCGCTAAGGCTGTTCTTGTGGAATTGGCAAAGGGATATTTGGAAGCCCATAGAGGGCTATGGTGAAAAAGGAAATATCTTCCGTTCAAAACTGGAAAGAAGCTTTCTGAGAAACTGCTCTGTGTTCTGTTAATTCATCTCACAGAGTTACATCTTTCCCTTCAAGAAGCCTTTCGCTAAGGCTGTTCTTGTGGAATTGGCAAAGGGATATTTGGAAGCCCATAGAGGACTATGGTGAAAAAGGAAATATCTTCCGTTCAAAACTGGAAAGAAGCTTTCTGAGAAACTGTTCTGTGTTCTGTTAGTTCATCTCACAGAGTTACATCTTTCCCTTCAAGAAGCCTTTCGCTAAGGCTGTTCTTGTGGAATTAGCAAAGGGATATTTGGAAGCCCTTAGAGGGCTATGGTGAAAAAGGAAATATCTTCCGTTCAAAACTGGAAAGAAGCTTTGTGAGAAACTGGTCTGTGTTCTCTGAATTCATCTCACAGAGTTACATCTTTCCCTTCAAGAAGCCTTTCGCTAAGGCTGTTCTTGTGGAACTGGCAAAGGGATATTTCGAAGCTCATAGAGGGCTATGGTGAAAAAGGAAATAACTTCGGTTCAAAACTGCAAAGAAGCTTTCTGAGAAACTGCTCTGTGTTCTGTTAATCCATCTCACAGAGTTACATCTTTCCCTTCAAGAAGACTTTCGCTAAGGCTGTTCTTGTGGAACTGGCAAAGGGATATTTGGAAGCCCTTAGAGGGCTATGGTGAAAAAGGAAATATCTTCCGTTCAAAAGTGGAAAGAAGATTTCTGAGAAACTGCTCTGTGTTCGGTTAGTTCAACTCACAGAGTTACATCTTTCCCTACAAGAAGCCTTTCGCTAAGGCTCTTCTAGTGGAACTGGCAAAGGGATATTTGGAAACCCATAGAGGGCTATGGTGAAAAAGGAAATATCTTCCGTTCAATACTGGAAAGAAGCTTTCTGAGAAACTGCTCTGTGTTCCCTGAATTCATCTCACAGAGTTACATCTTTCCCTTCATGAAGCCTTTCGCCTAGGCTGTTCTTCTGGAACTGTCAAAGGGATATTTGGAAGCCCATAGAGGGCTATGGTGAAAAAGGAAATATCTTCCGTTCAAAACTGGAAAGAAGCTTTCTGAGAAACTGCTCTGTGTTCTCTGAATTCATCTCACAGAGTTACATCTTTCCCTTCAAGAAGCCTTCGCTATGGCTGTTCTTGTGGAATTGGCAAAGTGATATTTGGAAGCCCATAGAGGGCTATGGTGAAAAAGGAAATATCTTCCGTTCAAAACTGGAAGGAAGCTTTCTGAGAAACTGTTCTGTGTTCTGTTAGTTCATCTCACAGAGTTACATCTTTCCCTTCAAGAAGCCTTTCGCTAAGGCTGTTCTTGTGGAATTAGCAAAGGGATATTTGGAAGCCCTTAGAGGGCTATGGTGAAAAAGGAAATATCTTCCGTTCAAAACTGGAAAGAAGCTTTCTGAGAAACTGCTCTGTGTTCTCTGAATTCATCTCACAGTGTTACATCTTTCCCTTCAAGAAGCCTTTCGCCTAGGCTGTTCTTCTGGAACTGGCAAAGGGATATTTGGAAGCCCAAAGAGGGCTATGGTGAAAAAGGAAATATCTTCCGTTCAAAACTGGAAAGAAGCTTTCTGAGAAACTGCTCTGTGTTCTGTGAATTCATATCACAGAGCTACATCTTTACCTTCAAGAAGCCTTTCGCTAAGGCTGTTCTTTCGGAATTGGCAAAGGGATATTTGGAAGCCCATAGAGGGCTATGGTGAAAAAGGTAATATCTTCCGTTCAAAACTGGAAAGAAGCTTTCTGAGAAACTGCTCTGTGTTCTGTTAATTCATCTCTCGGAGATACATCTTTCCCTTCAAGAGGCCTTTTGCTAAGGCTGTTCTTATGGAATTGGCAAAGGTATATTTTGAAGCCCATAGAGGGCTAGGGTGAAAAAGGAAATATCTTCCGTTCAAAACTGGAAAGAAGCTTTCTGAGAAACTGCTCTGTGTTCTGTTAATCCATCTCACAGAGTTACATCTTTCCCTTCAAGAAGCCTTTCGCTAAGGCTGTTCTTGTGGAATTGGCAAAGGGATATTTGGAAGCCCATAGAGGGCTATGGTGAAAAAGGAAATATCTTCCGTTCAAAACTGGAAAGAAGCTTTCTGAGAAACTGTTCTGTGTTCTGTTAGTTCATCTCACAGAGTTACATCTTTCCCTTCAAGAAGCCTTTCGCTAAGGCTGTTCTTGTGGAACTGGCAAAGGGATATTTGGAAGCCCAAAGAGGGCTATGGTGAGAAAGGAAATATCTTCCGTTCAAAACTGGAAAGAAGCTTTCTGAGAAACTGCTCTGTGTTCTCTGAATTCATCTCACAGAGATTCATCTTTCCCTTCAAGTAGCCTTTCGCTAAGGCTGTTCTTATGGAATTGGCAAAGGGATATTTGGAAGCCCATGGAGGGCTATGGTGAAAAAGGAAATATCTTCCGTTCAGAAGTGGAAAGAAGCTTTCTGAGAAACTGCTCTGTGTTCTCTTAATTCATCTCACAGAGTTACATCTTTCCCTTCAAGAAGCCTTTCGCTAAGGCTGTTCTTGTGGAATTGGCAAAGGGATATTTGGAAGCCCATAGACGGCTATGGTGAAAAAGGAAATATCTTCCGTTCAAAACTGGAAAGAAGCTTTCTGAGAAACTGCTCTGTGTTCTGTGAATTCATATCACAGAGCTACATCTTTACCTTCAAGAAGCCTTTCGCTAAGGCTGTTCTTGCGGAATTGGCAAAGGGATATTTGGAAGCCCATAGAGGGCTATGGTGAAAAAGGAAATATCTTCCGTTCAAAACTGGAAAGAAGCTTTCTGAGAAACTGCTCTGTGTTCTGTTAATTCATCTCACGGAGATACATCTTTCCCTTCAAGAGGCCTTTTGCTAAGGCTGTTCTTATGGAATTGGCAAAGGGATATTTTGAAGCCCATAGAGGGCTATGGTGAAAAAGGAAATATCTTCCGTTGAAAACTGGAAAGAAGCTTTCTGAGAAACTGCTCTGTGTTCTCTGAATTCATCTCACAGAGTTACATCTTTCCCTTCAAGAAGCCTTTCGCTAAGGCTGTTCTTCTGGAATTGGCAAAGGGATATTTGGAAGCCCATAGAGGGCTATGGTGAAAAAGGAAATATCTTCCGTTCAAAACTGGAAAGAAGCTTTCTGAGAAACTGCTCTGTGTTCTGTTAGTTCATCTCACAGAGTTACATCTTTCCCTTCAAGAAGCCTTTCGCTAAGGCTGTTCTTCTGGAATTGGCAAAGGGATATTTGGCAGCCCATAGAGGGCTAGGGTGAAAAAGGAAATATCTTCCGTTCAAAACTGGAAAGAAGCTTTCTGAGAAACTGCTCTGTGTTCTGTTAATCCATCTCTCAGAGTTACATCTTTCCCTTCAAGAAGCCTTTCGCTAAGGCTGTTCTTGTGGAATTGGCAAAGGGATATTTGGAAGCCCTTAGAGGGCTATTTTGAAAAAGGAAATATCTTCCGTTCAAAACTGGAAAGAAGCTTTCTGAGAAACTGCTCTGTGTTCTGTTAATTCATCTCACAGAGTTACATCTTTCCCTTCAAGAAGCCTTTCGCTAAGGCTGTTCTTGTGGAATTGGCAAAGGGATATTTGGAAGCCCATAGAGGACTATGGTGAAAAAGGAAATATCTTCCGTTCAAAACTGGAAAGAAGCTTTCTGAGAAACTGTTCTGTGTTCTGTTAGTTCATCTCACAGAGTTACATCTTTCCCTTCAAGAAGCCTTTCGCTAAGGCTGTTCTTGTGGAATTAGCAAAGGGATATTTGGAAGCCCTTAGAGGGCTATGGTGAAAAAGGAAATATCTTCCGTTCAAAACTGGAAAGAAGCTTTGTGAGAAACTGGTCTGTGTTCTCTGAATTCATCTCACAGAGTTACATCTTTCCCTTCAAGAAGCCTTTCGCTAAGGCTGTTCTTGTGGAACTAGCAAAGGGATATTTCGAAGCTCATAGAGGGCTATGGTGAAAAAGGAAATAACTTCGGTTGAAAACTGCAAAGAAGCTTTCTGAGAAACTGCTCTGTGTTCTGTTAATCCATCTCACAGAGTTACATCTTTCCCTTCAAGAAGACTTTCGCTAAGGCTGTTCTTGTGGAACTGGCAAAGGGATATTTGGAAGCCCTTAGAGGGCTATGGTGAAAAAGGAAATATCTTCCGTTCAAAAGTGGAAAGAAGATTTCTGAGAAACTGCTCTGTGTTCGGTTAGTTCAACTCACAGAGTTACATCTTTCCCTACAAGAAGCCTTTCGCTAAGGCTCTTCTAGTGGAACTGTCAAAGGGATATTTGGAAACCCATAGAGGGCTATGGTGAAAAAGGAAATATCTTCCGTTCAATACTGGAAAGAAGCTTTCTGAGAAACTGCTCTGTGTTCTCTGAATTCATCTCACAGTGTTACATCTTTCCCTTCAAGAAGCCTTTCGCCTAGGCTGTTCTTCTGGAACTGGCAAAGGGATATTTGGAAGCCCAAAGAGGGCTATGGTGAAAAAGGAAATATCTTCCGTTCAAAACTGGAAAGAAGCTTTCTGAGAAACTGCTCTGTGTTCTGTGAATTCATATCACAGAGCTACATCTTTACCTTCAAGAAGCCTTTCGCTAAGGCTGTTCTTTCGGAATTGGCAAAGGGATATTTGGAAGCCCATAGAGGGCTATGGTGAAAAAGGTAATATCTTCCGTTGAAAACTGGAAAGAAGCTTTCTGAGAAACTGCTCTGTGTTCTGTTAATTCATCTCTCGGAGATACATCTTTCCCTTCAAGAAGCCTTTCGCTAAGGCTGTTCTTGTGGAATTGGCAAAGGGATATTTGGAAGCCCATAGAGGGCTATGGTGAAAAAGGAAATATCTTCCGTTCAAAACTGGAAAGAAGCTTTCTGAGAAACTGTTCTGTGTTCTGTTAGTTCATCTCACAGAGTTACATCTTTCCCTTCAAGAAGCCTTTCGCTAAGGCTGTTCTTGTGGAACTGGCAAAGGGATATTTGGAAGCCCAAAGAGGGCTATGGTGAGAAAGGAAATATCTTCCGTTCAAAACTGGAAAGAAGCTTTCTGAGAAACTGCTCTGTGTTCTCTGAATTCATCTCACAGAGATTCATCTTTCCCTTCAAGTAGCCTTTCGCTAAGGCTGTTCTTATGGAACTGGCAAAGGGATATTTGGAAGCCCATAGAGGGCTATGGTGAAAAAGGAAATATCTCCCGTTCAAAACTGGAAAGAAGCTTTCTGAGAAACTGCTCTGTGTTCTCTGAATTCATCTCACAGAGTTACATCTTTCCCTTCAAGAAGCCTTTCGCTAAGGCTGTTCTTGTGGAATTGGCAAAGGGATATTTGGAAGCCCATAGAGGGCTATGGTGAAAAAGGAAATATCTTCCGTTCAAAACTGGAAAGAAGCTTTCTGAGAAACTGTTCTGTGTTCTGTTAGTTCATCTCACAGAGTTACATCTTTCCCTTCAAGAAGCCTTTCGCTAAGGCTGTTCTTGTGGAATTAGCAAAGGGATATTTGGAAGCCCTTAGAGGGCTATGGTGAAAAAGGAAATATCTTCCGTTCAAAACTGGAAAGAAGCTTTCTGAGAAACTGCTCTGTGTTCTCTGAATTCATCTCACAGAGTTACATCTTTCTCTTCAAGAAGCCTTTCGCTAAGGCTGTTCTTGTGGAACTGGCAAAGGGATATTTCGAAGCTCATAGAGGGCTACGCTGAAAAAGGAAATATCTTCCGTTCAAAACTGGAAAGAAGCATTCTGAGAAACTGCTCTGTGTTCTCTGAATTCATCTCACAGAGTCACATCTATCCCTTCAAGAAGCCTTTCGCTAAGGCTGTTCTTGTGGGACTGGAAAGGGATATTTGGAAGCCCATAGAGGGCTATGGTGAAAAAGAAAATATCTTCCGTTCAAAACTGGAAAGAAGCTTTCTGAGAAACTGCTCTGTGTTCTCTGAATTCATCTCACAGAGTTACATCTTTCCGTTCAAGAAGCCTTTCGCTAAGGCTGTTCTTGTGGAACTGGCAAAGGGATATTTGGAAGCCCATAGAGGGCTATGGTGAAAAAGGAAATATCTCCCGTTCAAAACTGGAAAGAAGCTTTCTGAGAAACTGCTCTGTGTTCTCTGAATTCATCTCACAGAGTTACATCTTTCCCTTCAAGAAGCCTTTCGCTAAGGCTGTTCTTGTGGAATTGGCAAAGGGATATTTGGAAGCCCATAGAGGGCTATGGTGAAAAAGGAAATATCTTCCGTTCAAAACTGGAAGGAAGCTTTCTGAGAAACTGTTCTGTGTTCTGTTAGTTCATCTCACAGAGTTACATCTTTCCCTTCAAGAAGCCTTTCGCTAAGGCTGTTCTTGTGGAATTAGCAAAGGGATATTTGGAAGCCCTTAGAGGGCTATGGTGAAAAAGGAAATATCTTCCGTTCAAAACTGGAAAGAAGCTTTCTGAGAAACTGCTCTGTGTTCTCTGAATTCATCTCACAGAGTTACATCTTTCCCTTCAAGAAGCCTTTCGCCTAGGCTGTTCTTCTGGAACTGGCAAAGGGATATTTGGAAGCCCTTAGAGGGCTACGGTGAAAAAGGAAATATCTTCCGTTCAAAAGTGGAAAGAAGATTTCTGAGAAACTGCTCTGTGTTCGGTTAGTTCAACTCACAGAGTTACATCTTTCCCTACAAGAAGCCTTTCGCTAAGGCTGTTCTAGTGGAACTGGCAAAGGGATATTTGGAAACCCATAGAGGGCTACGGTGAAAAAGGAAATATCTTCCGTTCAATACTGGAAAGAAGCTTTCTGAGAAACTGCTCTGTGTTCTCTGAATTAATCTCACAGAGTTACATCTTTCCCTTCAAGAAGCCTTTCGCCTAGGCTGTTCTTCTGGAATTGTCAAAGGGATATTTGGAAGCCCATAGAGGGCTATGGTGAAAAAGGAAATATCTTCCGTTCAAAACTGGAAAGAAGCTTTCTGAGAAACTGCTCTGTGTTCTGTTAATTCATATCACAGAGCTACATCTTTCCCTTCAAGAAGCCTTTCGCTAAGGCTGTTCTTGCGGAATTGGCAAAGGGATATTTGGAAGCCCATAGAGGGCTATGGTGAAAAAGGAAATATCTTCCGTTCAAAACTGGAAAGAAGCTTTCTGAGAAACTGCTCTGTGTTCTCTGAATTCATCTCACAGAGTTACATCTTTCCCTTCAAGAAGCCTTTCGCTAAGGCTGTTCTTCTGGAATTTGCAAAGGGATATTTGGAAGCCCATAGAGGGCTATGGTGAAAAAGGAAATATCTTCCGTTCAAAACTGGAAAGAAGCTTTCTGAGAAACTGCTCTGTGTTCTGTTAGTTCATCTCACAGAGTTACATCTTTCCCTTCGAGAAGCCTTTCGCTAAGGCTGTTCTTCTGGAATTGGCAAAGGGATATTTGGAAGCCCATAGAGGGCTATGGTGAAAAAGGAAATATCTTCCGTTCAAAACTGGAAAGAAGCTTTCTGAGAAACTGCTCTGTGTTCTGTTAATCCATCTCACAGAGTTACATCTTTCCCTTCAAGAAGGCTTTCGCTAAGGCTGTTCTTGTGGAATTGGCAAAGGGATATTTGGAAGCCCATAGAGGGCTATGGTGAAAAAGGAAATATCTTCCGTTCAAAACTGGAAAGAAGCTTTCTGAGAAACTGCTCTGTGTTCTGTGAATTCATATCACAGAGCTACATCTTTACCTTCAAGAATCCTTTCGCTAAGGCTGTTCTTGCGGAATTGGCAAAGGGATATTTGGAAGCCCATAGAGGGCTATGGTGAAAAAGGAAATATCTTCCGTTCAAAACTGGAAAGAAGCTTTCTGAGAAACTGCTCTGTGTTCTGTTAATTCATCTCACGGAGATACATCTTTCCCTTCAAGAGGCCTTTTGCTAAGGCTGTTCTTATGGAATTGGCAAAGGGATATTTTGAAGCCCATAGAGGGCTATGGTGAAAAAGGAAGTATCTTCCGTTGAAAACTGGAAAGAAGCTTTCTGAGAAACTGCTCTGTGTTCTCTGAATTCATCTCACAGAGTTACATCTTTCCCTTCAAGAAGCCTTTCGCTAAGGCTGTTCTTCTGGAATTGGCAAAGGGATATTTGGAAGCCCATAGAGGGCTATGGTGAAAAAGGAAATATCTTCCGTTCAAAACTGGAAAGAAGCTTTCTGAGAAACTGCTCTGTGTTCTGTTAGTTCATCTCACAGAGTTACATCTTTCCCTTCAAGAATCCTTTCGCTAAGGCTGTTCTTCTGGAATTGGCAAAGGGATATTTGGAAGCCCATAGAGGGCTAGGGTGAAAAAGGAAATATCTTCCGTTCAAAACTGGAAAGAAGCTTTCTGAGAAACTGCTCTGTGTTCTGTTAATCCATCTCACAGAGTTACATCTTTCCCTTCAAGAAGCCTTTCGCTAAGGCTGTTCTTGTGGAATTGGCAAAGGGATATTTGGAAGCCCATAGAGGGCTATGGTGAAAAAGGAAATATCTTCCGTTCAAAACTGGAAAGAAGCTTTCTGAGAAACTGTTCTGTGTTCTGTTAGTTCATCTCACAGAGTTACATCTTTCCCTTCAAGAAGCCTTTCGCTAAGGCTGTTCTTGTGGAACTGGCAAAGGGATATTTGGAAGCCCAAAGAGGGCTATGGTGAGAAAGGAAATATCTTCCGTTCAAAACTGGAAAGAAGCTTTCTGAGAAACTGCTCTGTGTTCTCTGAATTCATCTCACAGAGATTCATCTTTCCCTTCAAGTAGCCTTTCGCTAAGGCTGTTCTTATGGAACTGGCAAAGGGATATTTGGAAGCCCATAGAGGGCTATGGTGAAAAAGGAAATATCTCCCGTTCAAAACTGGAAAGAAGCTTTCTGAGAAACTGCTCTGTGTTCTCTGAATTCATCTCACAGAGTTACATCTTTCCCTTCAAGAAGCCTTTCGCTAAGGCTGTTCTTGTGGAATTGGCAAAGGGATATTTGGAAGCCCATAGAGGGCTATGGTGAAAAAGGAAATATCTTCCGTTCAAAACTGGAAAGAAGCTTTCTGAGAAACTGTTCTGTGTTCTGTTAGTTCATCTCACAGAGTTACATCTTTCCCTTCAAGAAGCCTTTCGTTAAGGCTGTTCTTGTGGAATTAGCAAAGGGATATTTGGAAGCCCTTAGAGGGCTATGGTGAAAAAGGAAATATCTTCCGTTCAAAACTGGAAAGAAGCTTTCTGAGAAACTGCTCTGTGTTCTCTGAATTCATCTCACAGAGTTACATCTTTCTCTTCAAGAAGCCTTTCGCTAAGGCTGTTCTTGTGGAACTGGCAAAGGGATATTTCGAAGCTCATAGAGGGCTACGCTGAAAAAGGAAATATCTTCCGTTCAAAACTGGAAAGAAGCATTCTGAGAAACTGCTCTGTGTTCTGTTAGTTCATCTCACAGAGCTACATCTTTCCCTTCAAGAAGCGTTTCGCTAAGGCTGTTCTTGTGGAATTGGCAAAGTGATATTTGGAAGCCCATAAAGGGCTATGGTGAAAAAGGTAATATCTTCCGTTCAAAACTCGAAAGAAGCTTTCTGAGAAACTGTTCTGTGTTCTGTTAGTTCATCTCACAGAGTTACATCTTTCCCTTCAAGAAGCCTTTCGCTAAGGCTGTTCTTGTGGAACTGGCAAGGGGATATTGGGAAGCCCTTAGAGGGCTATGGTGAAAAAGGAAATATCTTCCGTTCAAAACTGGAAAGAAGATTTCTGAGAAACTGCTCTGTGTTCTCTGAATTCATCTCACAGAGTTACATCTTTCCCTTCAAGAAGCCTTTCGCCTAGGCTGTTCTTCTGGAACTGGCAAAGGGATATTTGGAAGCCCATAGAGGGCTATGGTGAAAAAGGAAATATCTTCCGTTCAAAACTGGAAAGAAGCTTTCTGAGAAACTGCTCTGTGTTCTGTGAATTCATATCACAGAGCTACATCTTTACCTTCAAGAAGCCTTTCGCTAAGGCTGTTCTTGCGGAATTGGCAAAGGGATATTTGGAAGCCCATAGAGGGCTATGGTGAAAAAGGAAATATCTTCCGTTCAAAACTGGAAAGAAGCTTTCTGAGAAATTGCTCTGTGTTCTGTTAATTCATCTCACGGAGATACATCTTTCCCTTCAAGAGGCCTTTTGCTAAGGCTGTTCTTATGGAATTGGCAAAGGGATATTTTGAAGCCCATAGAGGGCTATGGTGAAAAAGGAAATATCTTCCGTTGAAAACTGGAAAGAAGCTTTCTGAGAAACTGCTCTGTGTTCTCTGAATTCATCTCACAGAGTTACATCTTTCCCTTCAAGAAGCCTTTCGCTAAGGCTGTTCTTCTGGAATTGGCAAAGGGATATTTGGAAGCCCATAGAGGGCTATGGTGAAAAAGGAAATATCTTCCGTTCAAAACTGGAAAGAAGCTTTCTGAGAAACTGCTCTGTGTTCTGTTAGTTCATCTCACAGAGTTACATCTTTCCCTTCAAGAAGCCTTTCGCTAAGGCTGTTCTTCTGGAATTGGCAAAGGGATATTTGGAAGCCCATAGAGGGCTAGGGTGAAAAAGGAAATATCTTCCGTTCAAAACTGGAAAGAAGCTTTCTGAGAAACTGCTCTGTGTTCTGTTAATCCATCTCACAGAGTTACATCTTTCCCTTCAAGAAGCCTTTCGCTAAGGCTGTTCTTGTGGAATTGGCAAAGGGATATTTGGAAGCCCATAGAGGGCTATGGTGAAAAAGGAAATATCTTCCGTTCAAAACTGGAAAGAAGCTTTCTGAGAAACTGTTCTGTGTTCTGTTAGTTCATCTCACAGAGTTACATCTTTCCCTTCAAGAAGCCTTTCGCTAAGGCTGTTCTTGTGGAACTGGCAAAGGGATATTTGGAAGCCCATAGAGGGCTATGGTGAGAAAGGAAATATCTTCCGTTCAAAACTGGAAAGAAGCTTTCTGAGAAACTGCTCTGTGTTCTCTGAATTCATCTCACAGAGATTCATCTTTCCCTTCAAGTAGCCTTTCGCTAAGGCTGTTCTTATGGAACTGGCAAAGGGATATTTGGAAGCCCATAGAGGGCTATGGTGAAAAAGGAAATATCTCCCGTTCAAAACTGGAAAGAAGCTTTCTGAGAAACTGCTCTGTGTTCTCTGAATTCATCTCACAGAGTTACATCTTTCCCTTCAAGAAGCCTTTCGCTAAGGCTGTTCTTGTGGAATTGGCAAAGGGATATTTGGAAGCCCATAGAGGGCTATGGTGAAAAAGGAAATATCTTCCGTTCAAAACTGGAAAGAAGCTTTCTGAGAAACTGTTCTGTGTTCTGTTAGTTCATCTCACAGAGTTACATCTTTCCCTTCAAGAAGCCTTTCGCTAAGGCTGTTCTTGTGGAATTAGCAAAGGGATATTTGGAAGCCCTTAGAGGGCTATGGTGAAAAAGGAAATATCTTCCGTTCAAAACTGGAAAGAAGCTTTCTGAGAAACTGCTCTGTGTTCTCTGAATTCATCTCACAGAGTTACATCTTTCTCTTCAAGAAGCCTTTCGCTAAGGCTGTTCTTGTGGAACTGGCAAAGGGATATTTCGAAGCTCATAGAGGGCTACGATGAAAAAGGAAATATCTTCCGTTCAAAACTGGAAAGAAGCATTCTGAGAAACTGCTCTGTGTTCTCTGAATTCATCTCACAGAGTCACATCTATCCCTTCAAGAAGCCTTTCGCTAAGGCTGTTCTTGTGGGACTGGAAAGGGATATTTGGAAGCCCATAGAGTGCTATGGTGAAAAAGAAAATATCTTCCGTTCAAAACTGGAAAGAAGCTTTCTGAGAAACTGCTCTGTGTTCTGTTAATTCATATCACAGAGCTACATCTTTCCCTTCAAGAAGCGTTTCGCTAAGGCTGTTCTTGTGGAATTGGCAAAGTGATATTTGGAAGCCCATAAAGGGCTATGGTGAAAAAGGTAATATCTTCCGTTCAAAACTCGAAAGAAGCTTTCTGAGAAACTGTTCTGTGTTCTGTTAGTTCATCTCACAGAGTTACATCTTTCCCTTCAAGAAGCCTTTCGCTAAGGCTGTTCTTGTGGAACTGGCAAGGGGATATTGGGAAGCCCTTAGAGGGCTATGGTGAAAAAGGAAATATCTTCCGTTCAAAACTGGAAAGAAGATTTCTGAGAAACTGCTCTGTGTTCTCTGAATTCATCTCACAGAGTTACATCTTTCCCTTCAAGAAGCCTTTCGCCTAGGCTGTTCTTCTGGAACTGGCAAAGGGATATTTGGAAGCCCATAGAGGGCTATGGTGAAAAAGGAAATATCTTCCGTTCAAAACTGGAAAGAAGCTTTCTGAGAAACTGCTCTGTGTTCTGTGAATTCATATCACAGAGCTACATCTTTACCTTCAAGAAGCCTTTCGCTAAGGCTGTTCTTGCGGAATTGGCAAAGGGATATTTGGAAGCCCATAGAGGGCTATGGTGAAAAAGGAAATATCTTCCGTTCAAAACTGGAAAGAAGCTTTCTGAGAAACTGCTCTGTGTTCTGTTAATTCATCTCACGGAGATACATCTTTCCCTTCAAGAGGCCTTTTGCTAAGGCTGTTCTTATGGAATTGGCAAAGGGATATTTTGAAGCCCATAGAGGGCTATGGTGAAAAAGGAAATATCTTCCGTTGAAAACTGGAAAGAAGCTTTCTGAGAAACTGCTCTGTGTTCTCTGAATTCATCTCACAGAGTTACATCTTTCCCTTCAAGAAGCCTTTCGCTAAGGCTGTTCTTCTGGAATTGGCAAAGGGATATTTGGAAGCCCATAGAGGGCTATGGTGAAAAAGGAAATATCTTCCGTTCAAAACTGGAAAGAAGCTTTCTGAGAAACTGCTCTGTGTTCTGTTAGTTCATCTCACAGAGTTACATCTTTCCCTTCAAGAAGCCTTTCGCTAAGGCTGTTCTTCTGGAATTGGCAAAGGGATATTTGGAAGCCCATAGAGGGCTAGGGTGAAAAAGGAAATATCTTCCGTTCAAAACTGGAAAGAAGCTTTCTGAGAATCTGCTCTGTGTTCTGTTAATCCATCTCTCAGAGTTACATCTTTCCCTTCAAGAAGCCTTTCGCTAAGGCTGTTCTTGTGGAATTGGCAAAGGGATATTTGGAAGCCCATAGAGGGCTATGGTGAAAAAGGAAATATCTTCCGTTCAAAACTGGAAAGAAGCTTTCTGAGAAACTGCTCTGTGTTCTGTTAGTTCATCTCACAGAGTTACATCTTTCCCTTCAAGAAGCCTTTCGCTAAGGCTGTTCTTGTGCAACTGGCAAAGGGATATTTGGAAGCCCATAGAGGGCTATGGTGAGAAAGGAAATATCTTCCGTTCAAAACTGGAAAGAAGCTTTCTGAGAAACTGCTCTGTGTTCTCTGAATTCATCTCACAGAGATTCATCTTTCCCTTCAAGTAGCCTTTCGCTAAGGCTGTTCTTGTGGAACTGGCAAAGGGATATTTGGAAGCCCATAGAGGGCTATGGTGAAAAAGGAAATATCTCCCGTTCAAAACTGGAAAGAAGCTTTCTGAGAAACTGCTCTGTGTTCTCTGAATTCATCTCACAGAGTTACATCTTTCCCTTCAAGAAGCCTTTCGCTAAGGCTGTTCTTGTGGAATTGGCAAAGGGATATTTGGAAGCCCGTAGAAGGCTATGGTGAAAAAGGAAATATCTTCCGTTCAAAACTGGAAAGAAGCTTTCTGAGAAACTGTTCTGTGTTCTGTTAGTTCATCTCACAGAGTTACATCTTTCCCTTCAAGAAGCCTTTCGCTAAGGCTGTTCTTTTGGAATTAGCAAAGGGATATTTGGAAGCCCTTAGAGGGCTATGGTGAAAAAGGAAATATCTTCCGTTCAAAACTGGAAAGAAGCTTTCTGAGAAACTGCTCTGTGTTCTCTGAATTCATCTCACAGAGTTACATCTTTCCCTTCAAGAAGCCTTTCGCTAAGGCTGTTCTTGTGGAATTAGCAAAGGGATATTTGGAAGCCCTTAGAGGGCTATGGTGAAAAAGGAAATATCTTCCGTTCAAAACTGGAAAGAAGCTTTCTGAGAAACTGCTCTGTGTTCTCTGAATTCATCTCACAGAGTTACATCTTTCCCTTCAAGAAGCCTTTCGCCTAGGCTGTTCTTATGGAACTGGCAAAGGGATATTTGGAAGCCCATAGAGGGCTATGGTGAAAAAGGAAATATCTTCCTTTCAAAACTGGAAAGAAGCTTTCTGAGAAACTGCTCTGTGTTCTGTTAATTCATATCACAGAGCTACATCTTTCCCTTCAAGAAGCCTTTCGCTAAGGCTGTTCTTGCGGAATTGGCAAAGGGATATTTGGAAGCCCATAGAGGGCTATGGTGAAAAAGGAAATATCTTCCGTTCAAAACTGGAAAGAAGCTTTCGGAGAAACTGCTCTGTGTTCTGTTAATTCATCTCACAGAGATACATCTTTCCCTTCAAGAGGCCTTTTGCTAAGGCTGTTCTTATGGAATTGGCAAAGGGATATTTTGAAGCCCATAGAGGGCTATGGTGAAAAAGGAAATATCTTCCGTTCAAAACTGGAAAGAAGCATTCTGAGAAACTGCTCTGTGTTCTCTGAATTCATCTCACAGAGTTACATCTTTCCCTTCAAGAAGCCTTTCGCTAAGGCTGTTCTTGTGGAATTGGCAAAGGGATATTTGGAAGCCCATAGAGGGCTATGGTGAAAAAGGAAATATCTTCCGTTCAAAACTGGAAAGAAGCTTTCTGAGAAACTGCTCTGTGTTCTGTTAATTCATCTCACAGAGTTACATCTTTCCCTTCAAGAAGCCTTTCGCTAAGGCTGTTCTTGTGGAATTGGCAAAGGGATATTTGGAAGCCCTTAGAGGACTATGGTGAAAAAGGAAATATCTTCCGTTCAAAACTGGAAAGAAGCTTTCTGAGAAACTGTTCTGTGTTCTGTTAGTTCATCTCACAGAGTTACATCTTTCCCTTCAAGAAGCCTTTCGCTAAGGCTGTTCTTGTGGAATTAGCAAAGGGATATTTGGAAGCCCTTAGAGGGCTATGGTGAAAAAGGAAATATCTTCCGTTCAAAACTGGAAAGAAGCTTTGTGAGAAACTGGTCTGTGTTCTCTGAATTCATCTCACAGAGTTACATCTTTCCCTTCAAGAAGCCTTTCGCTAAGGCTGTTCTTGTGGAACTGGCAAAGGGATATTTCGAAGCTGATAGAGGGCTATGGTGAAAAAGGAAATAACTTCGGTTCAAAACTGCAAAGAAGCTTTCTGAGAAACTGCTCTGTGTTCTGTTAATCCATCTCACAGAGTTACATCTTTCCCTTCAAGAAGACTTTCGCTAAGGCTGTTCTTGTGGAACTGGCAAAGGGATATTTGGAAGCCCTTAGAGGGCTATGGTGAAAAAGGAAATAACTTCCGTTCAAAACTGGAAAGAAGATTTCTGAGAAACTGCTCTGTGTTCTGTTAGTTCATCTCACAGAGTTACATCTCTCCCTACAAGAAGCCTTTCCCTAAGGCTGTTCTAGTGGAACTGGCAAAGGGATATTTGGAAACCCATAGATGGCTATGGTGAAAAAGGAAATATCTTCCGTTCAAAACTGGAAAGAAGCTTTCTGAGAATCTGCTCTGTGTTCTGTTAGTTCATCTCACACAGTTACATCTTTCCCTTCAAGAAGCCTTTCCTTAAGGCTGTTCTTGTGGAACTGGCAAAGGGATATTTGGAAGCCCTTAGAGGGCTATGGTGAAAAAGGAAATATCTTCCGTTCAAAACTGGAAAGAAGCTTTCTGAGAAACTGCTCTGTGTTCTCTGAATTCATCTCACAGAGTTACATCTTTCCCTTCAAGAAGCCTTTCGCTAAGGCTGTTCTTGTGGAACTGGCAAAGGGATATTTGGAAGCCCATAGAGGGCTATGGTGAAAAAGGAAATATCTCCCGTTCAAAACTGGAAAGAAGCTTTCTGAGAAACTGCTCTGTGTTCTCTGAATTCATCTCACAGAGTTACATCTTTCCCTTCAAGAAGCCTTTCGCTAAGGCTGTTCTTGTGGAATTGGCAAAGGGATATTTGGAAGCCCATAGAGGGCTATGGTGAAAAAGGAAATATCTTCCGTTCAAAACTGGAAGGAAGCTTTCTGAGAAACTGTTCTGTGTTCTGTTAGTTCATCTCACAGAGTTACATCTTTCCCTTCAAGAAGCCTTTCGCTAAGGCTGTTCTTGTGGAATTAGCAAAGGGATATTTGGAAGCCCTTAGAGGGCTATGGTGAAAAAGGAAATATCTTCCGTTCAAAACTGGAAAGAAGCTTTCTGAGAAACTGCTCTGTGTTCTCTGAATTCATCTCACAGAGTTACATCTTTCCCTTCAAGAAGCCTTTCGCCTAGGCTGTTCTTCTGGAACTGGCAAAGGGATATTTGGAAGCCCTTAGAGGGCTACGGTGAAAAAGGAAATATCTTCCGTTCAAAAGTGGAAAGAAGATTTCTGAGAAACTGCTCTGTGTTCGGTTAGTTCAACTCACAGAGTTACATCTTTCCCTACAAGAAGCCTTTCGCTAAGGCTGTTCTAGTGGAACTGGCAAAGGGATATTTGGAAACCCATAGAGGGCTATGGTGAAAAAGGAAATATCTTCCGTTCAATACTGGAAAGAAGCTTTCTGAGAAACTGCTCTGTGTTCTCTGAATTAATCTCACAGAGTTACATCTTTCCCTTCAAGAAGCCTTTCGCCTAGGCTGTTCTTCTGGAACTGTCAAAGGGATATTTGGAAGCCCATAGAGGGCTATGGTGAAAAAGGAAATATCTTCCGTTCAAAACTGGAAAGAAGCTTTCTGAGAAACTGCTCTGTGTTCTGTTAATTCATATCACAGAGCTACATCTTTCCCTTCAAGAAGCCTTTCGCTAAGGCTGTTCTTGCGGAATTGGCAAAGGGATATTTGGAAGCCCATAGAGGGCTATGGTGAAAAAGAAAATATCTTCCGTTCAAAACTGGAAAGAAGCTTTCTGAGAAACTGCTCTGTGTTCTCTGAATTCATCTCACAGAGTTACATCTTTCCCTTCAAGAAGCCTTTCGCTAAGGCTGTTCTTCTGGAATTTGCAAAGGGATATTTGGAAGCCCATAGAGGGCTATGGTGAAAAAGGAAATATCTTCCGTTCAAAACTGGAAAGAAGCTTTCTGAGAAACTGCTCTGTGTTCTGTTAGTTCATCTCACAGAGTTACATCTTTCCCTTCAAGAAGCCTTTCGCTAAGGCTGTTTTTGTGGAACTGGCAAAGGGATATTTGGAAGCCCATAGAGGGCTATGGTGAGAAAGGAAATATCTTCCGTTCAAAACTGGAAAGAAGCTTTCTGAGAAACTGCTCTGTGTTCTCTGAATTCATCTCACAGAGTTACATCTTTCCCTTCAAGAAGCCTTTCGCTAAGGCTGTTCTTGTGGAACTGGCAAAGGGATATTTGGAAGCCCATAGAGGGCTATGGTGAAAAAGGAAATATCTCCCGTTCAAAACTGGAAAGAAGCTTTCTGAGAAACTGCTCTGTGTTCTCTGAATTCATCTCACAGAGTTACATCTTTCCCTTCAAGAAGCCTTTCGCTAAGGCTGTTCTTGTGGAATTGGCAAAGGGATATTTGGAAGCCCATAGAGGGCTATGGTGAAAAAGGAAATATCTTCCGTTCAAAACTGGAAAGAAGCTTTCTGAGAAACTGTTCTGTGTTCTGTTAGTTCATCTCACAGAGTTACATCTTTCCCTTCAAGAAGCCTTTCGCTAAGGCTGTTCTTGTGGAATTAGCAAAGGGATATTTGGAAGCCCTTAGAGGGCTATGGTGAAAAAGGAAATATCTTCCGTTCAAAACTGGAAAGAAGCTTTCTGAGAAACTGCTCTGTGTTCTCTGAATTCATCTCACAGAGTTACATCTTTCTCTTCAAGAAGCCTTTCGCTAAGGCTGTTCTTGTGGAACTGGCAAAGGGATATTTCGAAGCTCATAGAGGGCTACGCTGAAAAAGGAAATATCTTCCGTTCAAAACTGGAAAGAAGCATTCTGAGAAACTGCTCTGTGTTCTCTGAATTCATCTCACAGAGTCACATCTATCCCTTCAAGAAGCCTTTCGCTAAGGCTGTTCTTGTGGGACTGGAAAGGGATATTTGGAAGCCCATAGAGTGCTATGGTGAAAAAGAAAATATCTTCCGTTCAAAACTGGAAAGAAGCTTTCTGAGAAACTGCTCTGTGTTCTGTTAATTCATATCACAGAGCTACATCTTTCCCTTCAAGAAGCGTTTCGCTAAGGCTGTTCTTGTGGAATTGGCAAAGTGATATTTGGAAGCCCATAAAGGGCTATGGTGAAAAAGGTAATATCTTCCGTTCAAAACTCGAAAGAAGCTTTCTGAGAAACTGTTCTGTGTTCTGTTAGTTCATCTCACAGAGTTACATCTTTCCCTTCAAGAAGCCTTTCGCTAAGGCTGTTCTTGTGGAACTGGCAAGGGGATATTGGGAAGCCCTTAGAGGGCTATGGTGAAAAAGGAAATATCTTCCGTTCAAAACTGGAAAGAAGATTTCTGAGAAACTGCTCTGTGTTCTCTGAATTCATCTCACAGAGTTACATCTTTCCCTTCAAGAAGCCTTTCGCCTAGGCTGTTCTTCTGGAACTGGCAAAGGGATATTTGGAAGCCCATAGAGGGCTATGGTGAAAAAGGAAATATCTTCCGTTCAAAACTGGAAAGAAGCTTTCTGAGAAACTGCTCTGTGTTCTGTGAATTCATATCACAGAGCTACATCTTTACCTTCAAGAAGCCTTTCGCTAAGGCTGTTCTTGCGGAATTGGCAAAGGGATATTTGGAAGCCCATAGAGGGCTATGGTGAAAAAGGAAATATCTTCCGTTCAAAACTGGAAAGAAGCTTTCTGAGAAACTGCTCTGTGTTCTGTTAATTCATCTCACGGAGATACATCTTTCCCTTCAAGAGGCCTTTCGCTAAGGCTGTTCTTATGGAATTGGCAAAGGGATATTTTGAAGCCCATAGAGGGCTATGGTGAAAAAGGAAATATCTTCCGTTGAAAACTGGAAAGAAGCTTTCTGAGAAACTGCTCTGTGTTCTCTGAATTCATCTCACAGAGTTACATCTTTCCCTTCAAGAAGCCTTTCGCTAAGGCTGTTCTTCTGGAATTGGCAAAGGGATATTTGGAAGCCCATAGAGGGCTATGGTGAAAAAGGAAATATCTTCCGTTCAAAACTGGAAAGAAGCTTTCTGAGAAACTGCTCTGTGTTCTGTTAGTTCATCTCACAGAGTTACATCTTTCCCTTCAAGAATCCTTTCGCTAAGGCTGTTCTTCTGGAATTGGCAAAGGGATATTTGGAAGCCCATAGAGGGCTAGGGTGAAAAAGGAAATATCTTCCGTTCAAAACTGGAAAGAAGCTTTCTGAGAAACTGCTCTGTGTTCTGTTAATCCATCTCACAGAGTTACATCTTTCGCTTCAAGAAGCCTTTCGCTAAGGCTGTTCTTGTGGAATTGGCAAAGGGATATTTGGAAGCCCATAGAGGGCTATGGTGAAAAAGGAAATATCTTCCGTTCAAAACTGGAAAGAAGCTTTCTGAGAAACTGTTCTGTGTTCTGTTAGTTCATCTCACAGAGTTACATCTTTCCCTTCAAGAAGCCTTTCGCTAAGGCTGTTCTTGTGGAACTGGCAAAGGGATATTTGGAAGCCCAAAGAGGGCTATGGTGAGAAAGGAAATATCTTCCGTTCAAAACTGGAAAGAAGCTTTCTGAGAAACTGCTCTGTGTTCTCTGAATTCATCTCACAGAGATTCATCTTTCCCTTCAAGTAGCCTTTCGCTAAGGCTGTTCTTATGGAACTGGCAAAGGGATATTTGGAAGCCCATAGAGGGCTATGGTGAAAAAGGAAATATCTCCCGTTCAAAACTGGAAAGAAGCTTTCTGAGAAACTGCTCTGTGTTCTCTGAATTCATCTCACAGAGTTACATCTTTCCCTTCAAGAAGCCTTTCGCTAAGGCTGTTCTTGTGGAATTGGCAAAGGGATATTTGGAAGCCCATAGAGGGCTATGGTGAAAAAGGAAATATCTTCCGTTCAAAACTGGAAAGAAGCTTTCTGAGAAACTGTTCTGTGTTCTGTTAGTTCATCTCACAGAGTTACATCTTTCCCTTCAAGAAGCCTTTCGTTAAGGCTGTTCTTGTGGGACTGGAAAGGGATATTTGGAAGCCCTTAGAGGGCTATGGTGAAAAAGAAAATATCTTCCGTTCAAAACTGGAAAGAAGCTTTCTGAGAAACTGCTCTGTGTTCTGTTAATTCATATCACAGAGCTACATCTTTCCCTTCAAGAAGCGTTTCGCTAAGGCTGTTCTTGTGGAATTGGCAAAGTGATATTTGGAAGCCCATAAAGGGCTATGGTGAAAAAGGTAATATCTTCCGTTCAAAACTCGAAAGAAGCTTTCTGAGAAACTGTTCTGTGTTCTGTTAGTTCATCTCACAGAGTTACATCTTTCCCTTCAAGAAGCCTTTCGCTAAGGCTGTTCTTGTGGAACTGGCAAGGGGATATTGGGAAGCCCTTAGAGGGCTATGGTGAAAAAGGAAATATCTTCCGTTCAAAACTGGAAAGAAGATTTCTGAGAAACTGCTCTGTGTTCTCTGAATTCATCTCACAGAGTTACATCTTTCCCTTCAAGAAGCCTTTCGCCTAGGCTGTTCTTCTGGAACTGGCAAAGGGATATTTGGAAGCCCATAGAGGGCTATGGTGAAAAAGGAAATATCTTCCGTTCAAAACTGGAAAGAAGCTTTCTGAGAAACTGCTCTGTGTTCTCTGAATTCATCTCACAGAGTTACATCTTTCCCTTCAAGAAGCCTTTCGCTAAGGCTGTTCTTCTGGAATTGGCAAAGGGATATTTGGAAGCCCATAGAGGGCTATGGTGAAAAAGGAAATATCTTCCGTTCAAAACTGGAAAGAAGCTTTCTGAGAAACTGCTCTGTGTTCTGTTAGTTCATCTCACAGAGTTACATCTTTCCCTTCAAGAAGCCTTTCGCTAAGGCTGTTCTTCTGGAATTGGCAAAGGGATATTTGGAAGCCCATAGAGGGCTAGGGTGAAAAAGGAAATATCTTCCGTTCAAAACTGGAAAGAAGCTTTCTGAGAAACTGCTCTGTGTTCTGTTAATCCATCTCACAGAGTTACATCTTTCCCTTCAAGAAGCCTTTCGCTAAGGCTGTTCTTGTGGAATTTTCAAAGGGATATTTGGAAGCCCATAGAGGGCTATGGTGAAAAAGGAAATATCTTCCGTTCAAAACTGGAAAGAAGCTTTCTGAGAAACTGTTCTGTGTTCTGTTAGTTCATCTCACAGAGTTACATCTTTCCCTTCAAGAAGCCTTTCGCTAAGGCTGTTCTTGTGGAACTGGCAAAGGGATATTTGGAAGCCCATAGAGGGCTATGGTGAGAAAGGAAATATCTTCCGTTCAAAACTGGAAAGAAGCTTTCTGAGAAACTGCTCTGTGTTCTCTGAATTCATCTCACAGAGATTCATCTTTCCCTTCAAGTAGCCTTTCGCTAAGGCTGTTCTTATGGAACTGGCAAAGGGATATTTGGAAGCCCATAGAGGGCTATGGTGAAAAAGGAAATATCTCCCGTTCAAAACTGGAAAGAAGCTTTCTGAGAAACTGCTCTGTGTTCTCTGAATTCATCTCACAGAGTTACATCTTTCCCTTCAAGAAGCCTTTCGCTAAGGCTGTTCTTGTGGAATTGGAAAAGGGATATTTGGAAGCCCATAGAGGGCTATGGTGAAAAAGGAAATATCTTCCGTTCAAAACTGGAAAGAAGCTTTCTGAGAAACTGTTCTGTGTTCTGTTAGTTCATCTCACAGAGTTACATCTTTCCCTTCAAGAAGCCTTTCGCTAAGGCTGTTCTTGTGGAATTAGCAAAGGGATATTTGGAAGCCCTTAGAGGGCTATGGTGAAAAAGGAAATATCTTCCGTTCAAAACTGGAAAGAAGCTTTCTGAGAAACTGCTCTGTGTTCTCTGAATTCATCTCACAGAGTTACATCTTTCTCTTCAAGAAGCCTTTCGCTAAGGCTGTTCTTGTGGAACTGGCAAAGGGATATTTCGAAGCTCATAGAGGGCTACGCTGAAAAAGGAAATATCTTCCGTTCAAAACTGGAAAGAAGCATTCTGAGAAACTGCTCTGTGTTCTCTGAATTCATCTCACAGAGTCACATCTATCCCTTCAAGAAGCCTTTCGCTAAGGCTGTTCTTGTGGGACTGGAAAGGGATATTTGGAAGCCCATAGAGTGCTATGGTGAAAAAGAAAATATCTTCCGTTCAAAACTGGAAAGAAGCTTTCTGAGAAACTGCTCTGTGTTCTGTTAATTCATATCACAGAGCTACATCTTTCCCTTCAAGAAGCGTTTCGCTAAGGCTGTTCTTGTGGAATTGGCAAAGTGATATTTGGAAGCCCATAAAGGGCTATGGTGAAAAAGGTAATATCTTCCGTTCAAAACTCGAAAGAAGCTTTCTGAGAAACTGTTCTGTGTTCTGTTAGTTCATCTCACAGAGTTACATCTTTCCCTTCAAGAAGCCTTTCGCTAAGGCTGTTCTTGTGGAACTGGCAAGGGGATATTGGGAAGCCCTTAGAGGGCTATGGTGAAAAAGGAAATATCTTCCGTTCAAAACTGGAAAGAAGATTTCTGAGAAACTGCTCTGTGTTCTCTGAATTCATCTCACAGAGTTACATCTTTCCCTTCAAGAAGCCTTTCGCCTAGGCTGTTCTTCTGGAACTGGCAAAGGGATATTTGGAAGCCCATAGAGGGCTATGGTGAAAAAGGAAATATCTTCCGTTCAAAACTGGAAAGAAGCTTTCTGAGAAACTGCTCTGTGTTCTGTGAATTCATATCACAGAGCTACATCTTTACCTTCAAGAAGCCTTTCGCTAAGGCTGTTCTTGCGGAATTGGCAAAGGGATATTTGGAAGCCCATAGAGGGCTATGGTGAAAAAGGAAATATCTTCCGTTCAAAACTGGAAAGAAGCTTTCTGAGAAACTGCTCTGTGTTCTGTTAATTCATCTCACGGAGATACATCTTTCCCTTCAAGAGGCCTTTTGCTAAGGCTGTTCTTATGGAATTGGCAAAGGGATATTTTGAAGCCCATAGAGGGCTATGGTGAAAAAGGAAATATCTTCCGTTGAAAACTGGAAAGAAGCTTTCTGAGAAACTGCTCTGTGTTCTCTGAATTCATCTCACAGAGTTACATCTTTCCCTTCAAGAAGCCTTTCGCTAAGGCTGTTCTTCTAGAATTGGCAAAGGGATATTTGGAAGCCCATAGAGGGCTATGGTGAAAAAGGAAATATCTTCCGTTCAAAACTGGAAAGAAGCTTTCTGAGAAACTGCTCTGTGTTCTGTTAGTTCATCTCACAGAGTTACATCTTTCCCTTCAAGAAGCCTTTCGCTAAGGCTGTTCTTCTGGAATTGGCAAAGGGATATTTGGAAGCCCATAGAGGGCTAGGGTGAAAAAGGAAATATCTTCCGTTCAAAACTGGAAAGAAGCTTTCTGAGAATCTGCTCTGTGTTCTGTTAATCCATCTCTCAGAGTTACATCTTTCCCTTCAAGAAGCCTTTCGCTAAGGCTGTTCTTGTGGAATTGGCAAAGGGATATTTGGAAGCCCATAGAGGGCTATGGTGAAAAAGGAAATATCTTCCGTTCAAAACTGGAAAGAAGCTTTCTGAGAAACTGCTCTGTGTTCTGTTAGTTCATCTCACAGAGTTACATCTTTCCCTTCAAGAAGCCTTTCGCTAAGGCTGTTCTTGTGCAACTGGCAAAGGGATATTTGGAAGCCCATAGAGGGCTATGGTGAGAAAGGAAATATCTTCCGTTCAAAACTGGAAAGAAGCTTTCTGAGAAACTGCTCTGTGTTCTCTGAATTCATCTCACAGAGATTCATCTTTCCCTTCAAGTAGCCTTTCGCTAAGGCTGTTCTTGTGGAACTGGCAAAGGGATATTTGGAAGCCCATAGAGGGCTATGGTGAAAAAGGAAATATCTCCCGTTCAAAACTGGAAAGAAGCTTTCTGAGAAACTGCTCTGTGTTCTCTGAATTCATCTCACAGAGTTACATCTTTCCCTTCCAGAAGCCTTTCGCTAAGGCTGTTCTTGTGGAATTGGCAAAGGGATATTTGGAAGCCCGTAGAAGGCTACGGTGAAAAAGGAAATATCTTCCGTTCAAAACTGGAAAGAAGCTTTCTGAGAAACTGTTCTGTGTTCTGTTAGTTCATCTCACAGAGTTACATCTTTCCCTTCAAGAAGCCTTTCGCTAAGGCTGTTCTTTTGGAATTAGCAAAGGGATATTTGGAAGCCCTTAGAGGGCTATGGTGAAAAAGGAAATATCTTCCGTTCAAAACTGGAAAGAAGCTTTCTGAGAAACTGCTCTGTGTTCTCTGAATTCATCTCACAGAGTTACATCTTTCCCTTCAAGAAGCCTTTCGCTAAGGCTGTTCTTGTGGAATTAGCAAAGGGATATTTGGAAGCCCTTAGAGGGCTATGGTGAAAAAGGAAATATCTTCCGTTCAAAACTGGAAAGAAGCTTTCTGAGAAACTGCTCTGTGTTCTCTGAATTCATCTCACAGAGTTACATCTTTCCCTTCAAGAAGCCTTTCGCCTAGTCTGTTCTTATGGAACTGGCAAAGGGATATTTGGAAGCCCATAGAGGGCTATGGTGAAAAAGGAAATATGTTCCTTTCAAAACTGGAAAGAAGCTTTCTGAGAAACTGCTCTGTGTTCTGTTAATTCATATCACAGAGCTACATCTTTCCCTTCAAGAAGCCTTTCGCTAAGGCTGTTCTTGCGGAATTGGCAAAGGGATATTTGGAAGCCCATAGAGGGCTATGGTGAAAAAGGAAATATCTTCCGTTCAAAACTGGAAAGAAGCTTTCGGATGAACTGCTCTGTGTTCTGTTAATTCATCTCACAGAGATACATCTTTCCCTTCAAGAGGCCTTTTGCTAAGGCTGTTCTTATGGAATTGGCAAAGGGATATTTTGAAGCCCATAGAGGGCTATGGTGAAAAAGGAAATATCTTCCGTTCAAAACTGGAAAGAAGCATTCTGAGAAACTGCTCTGTGTTCTCTGAATTCATCTCACAGAGTTACATCTTTCCCTTCAAGAAGCCTTTCGCTAAGGCTGTTCTTGTGGAATTGGCAAAGGGATATTTGGAAGCCCATAGAGGGCTATGGTGAAAAAGGAAATATCTTCCGTTCAAAACTGGAAAGAAGCTTTCTGAGAAACTGCTCTGTGTTCTGTTAATTCATCTCACAGAGTTACATCTTTCCCTTCAAGAAGCCTTTCGCTAAGGCTGTTCTTGTGGAATTGGCAAAGGGATATTTGGAAGCCCTTAGAGGACTATGGTGAAAAAGGAAATATCTTCCGTTCAAAACTGGAAAGAAGCTTTCTGAGAAACTGTTCTGTGTTCTGTTAGTTCATCTCACAGAGTTACATCTTTCCCTTCAAGAAGCCTTTCGCTAAGGCTGTTCTTGTGGAATTAGCAAAGGGATATTTGGAAGCCCTTAGAGGGCTATGGTGAAAAAGGAAATATCTTCCGTTCAAAACTGGAAAGAAGCTTTGTGAGAAACTGGTCTGTGTTCTCTGAATTCATCTCACAGAGTTACATCTTTCCCTTCAAGAAGCCTTTCGCTAAGGCTGTTCTTGTGGAACTGGCAAAGGGATATTTCGAAGCTGATAGAGGGCTATGGTGAAAAAGGAAATAACTTCGGTTCAAAACTGCAAAGAAGCTTTCTGAGAAACTGCTCTGTGTTCTGTTAATCCATCTCACAGAGTTACATCTTTCCCTTCAAGAAGACTTTCGCTAAGGCTGTTCTTGTGGAACTGGCAAAGGGATATTTGGAAGCCCTTAGAGGGCTATGGTGAAAAAGGAAATATCTTCCGTTCAAAAGTGGAAAGAAGATTTCTGAGAAACTGCTCTGTGTTCGGTTAGTTCAACTCACAGAGTTACATCTTTCCCTACAAGAAGCCTATCGCTAAGGCTCTTCTAGTGGAACTGGCAAAGGGATATTTGGAAACCCATAGAGGGCTATGGTGAAAAAGGAAATATCTTCCGTTCAATACTGGAAAGAAGCTTTCTGAGAAACTGCTCTGTGTTCCCTGAATTCATCTCACAGAGTTACATCTTTCCCTTCATGAAGCCTTTCGCCTAGGCTGTTCTTCTGGAACTGTCAAAGGGATATTTGGAAGCCCATAGAGGGCTATGGTGAAAAAGGAAATATCTTCGGTTCAAAACTGGAAAGAAGCTTTCTGAGAAAGTGCTCTGTGTTCTGTTAATTCATATCACAGAGCTACATCTTTCCCTTCAAGAAGCCTTTCGCTAAGGCTGTTCTTGCGGAATTGGCAAAGGGATATTTGGAAGCCCATAGAGGGCTATGGTGAAAAAGGAAATATCTTCCGTTCAAAACTGGAAAGAAGCTTTCTGAGAAACTGCTCTGTGTTCTCTGAATTCATCTCACAGAGTTACATCTTTCCCTTCAAGAAGCCTTTCGCTAAGGCTGTTCTTGTGGAATTGGCAAAGTGATATTTGGAAGCCCATAGAGGGCTATGGTGAAAAAGGAAATATCTTCCGTTCAAAACTGGAAGGAAGCTTTCTGAGAAACTGTTCTGTGTTCTGTTAGTTCATCTCACAGAGTTACATCTTTCCCTTCAAGAAGCCTTTCGCTAAGGCCGTTCTTGTGGAATTAGCAAAGGGATATTTGGAAGCCCTTAGAGGGCTATGGTGAAAAAGGAAATATCTTCCGTTCAAAACTGGAAAGAAGCTTTCTGAGAAACTGCTCTGTGTTCTCTGAATTCATCTCACAGTGTTACATCTTTCCCTTCAAGAAGCCTTTCGCCTAGGCTGTTCTTCTGGAACTGGCAAAGGGATATTTGGAAGCCCAAAGAGGGCTATGGTGAAAAAGGAAATATCTTCCGTTCAAAACTGGAAAGAAGCTTTCTGAGAAACTGCTCTGTGTTCTGTGAATTCATATCACAGAGCTACATCTTTACCTTCAAGAAGCCTTTCGCTAAGGCTGTTCTTTCGGAATTGGCAAAGGGATATTTGGAAGCCCATAGAGGGCTATGGTGAAAAAGGTAATATCTTCCGTTCAAAACTGGAAAGAAGCTTTCTGAGAAACTGCTCTGTGTTCTGTTAATTCATCTCTCGGAGATACATCTTTCCCTTCAAGAGGCCTTTTGCTAAGGCTGTTCTTATGGAATTGGCAAAGGGATATTTTGAAGCCCCTAGAGGGCTATGGTGAAAAAGGAAATATCTTCCGTTGAAAAATGGAAAGAAGCTTTCTGAGAAACTGCTCTGTGTTCTGTGAATTCATATCACAGAGCTACATCTTTACCTTCAAGAAGCCTTTCGCTAAGGCTGTTCTTTCGGAATTGGCAAAGGGATATTTGGAAGCCCATAGAGGGCTATGGTGAAAAAGGTAATATCTTCCGTTCAAAACTGGAAAGAAGCTTTCTGAGAAACTGCTCTTTGTTCTGTTAGTTCATCTCACAGAGTTACATCTTTCCCTTCAAGAATCCTTTCGCTAAGGCTGTTCTTCTGGAATTGGCAAAGGGATATTTGGAAGCCCATAGAGGGCTAGGGTGAAAAAGGAAATATCTTCCGTTCAAAACTGGAAAGAAGCTTTCTGAGAAACTGCTCTGTGTTCTGTTAATCCATCTCACAGAGTTACATCTTTCCCTTCAAGAAGCCTTTCGCTAAGGCTGTTCTTGTGGAATTGGCAAAGGGATATTTGGAAGCCCATAGAGGGCTATGGTGAAAAAGGAAATATCTTCCGTTCAAAACTGGAAAGAAGCTTTCTGAGAAACTGTTCTGTGTTCTGTTAGTTCATCTCACAGAGTTACATCTTTCCCTTCAAGAAGCCTTTCGCTAAGGCTGTTCTTGTGGAACTGGCAAAGGGATATTTGGAAGCCCATAGAGGGCTATGGTGAGAAAGGAAATATCTTCCGTTCAAAACTGGAAAGAAGCTTTCTGAGAAACTGCTCTGTGTTCTCTGAATTCATCTCACAGAGTTACATCTTTCCCTTCAAGAAGCCTTTCGCTAAGGCTGTTCTTGTGGAATTAGCAAAGGGATATTTGGAAGCCCTTAGAGGGCTATGGTGAAAAAGGAAATATCTTCCGTTCAAAACTGGAAAGAAGCTTTCTGAGAAACTGCTCTGTGTTCTCTGAATTCATCTCACAGAGTTACATCTTTCCCTTCAAGAAGCCTTTCGCCTAGGCTGTTCTTATGGAACTGGCAAAGGGATATTTGGAAGCCCATAGAGGGCTATGGTGAAAAAGGAAATATCTTCCTTTCAAAACTGGAAAGAAGCTTTCTGAGAAACTGCTCTGTGTTCTGTTAATTCATATCACAGAGCTACATCTTTCCCTTCAAGAAGCCTTTCGCTAAGGCTGTTCTTGCGGAATTGGCAAAGGGATATTTGGAAGCCCATAGAGGGCTATGGTGAAAAAGGAAATATCTTCCGTTCAAAACTGGAAAGAAGCTTTCTGAAAAACTGCTCTGTGTTCTGTTAATTCGTCTCTCGGAGATACATCTTTCCCTTCAAGAGGCCTTTTGCTAAGGCTGTTCTTATGGAATTGGCAAAGGGATATTTTGAAGCCCATAGAGGGCTATGGTGAAAAAGGAAATATCTTCCGTTGAAAACTGGAAAGAAGCTTTCTGAGAAACTGCTCTGTGTTCTCTGAATTCATCTCACAGAGTTACATCTTTCCCTTCAAGAAGCCTTTCGCTAAGGCTGTTCTTCTGGAATTGGCAAAGGGATATTTGGAAGCCCATAGAGGGCTATGGTGAAAAAGGAAATATCTTCCGTTCAAAACTGGAAAGAAGCTTTCTGAGAAACTGCTCTGTGTTCTGTTAGTTCATCTCACAGAGTTACATCTTTCCCTTCAAGAATCCTTTCGCTAAGGCTGTTCTTCTGGAATTGGCAAAGGGATATTTGGAAGCCCATAGAGGGCTAGGGTGAAAAAGGAAATATCTTCCGTTCAAAACTGGAAAGAAGCTTTCTGAGAAACTGCTCTGTGTTCTGTTAATCCATCTCACAGAGTTACATCTTTCCCTTCAAGAAGCCTTTCGCTAAGGCTGTTCTTGTGGAATTGGCAAAGGGATATTTGGAAGCCCATAGAGGGCTATGGTGAAAAAGGAAATATCTTCCGTTCAAAACTGGAAAGAAGCTTTCTGAGAAACTGCTCTGTGTTCTGTTAGTTCATCTCACAGAGTTACATCTTTCCCTTCAAGAAGCCTTTCGCTAAGGCTGTTCTTGTGGAATTAGCAAAGGGATATTTGGAAGCCCTTAGAGGGCTATGGTGAAAAAGGAAATATCTTCCGTTCAAAACTGGAAAGAAGCTTTCTGAGAAACTGCTCTGTGTTCTCTGAATTCATCTCACAGAGTTACATCTTTCCCTTCAAGAAGCCTTTCGCTAAGGCTGTTCTTGTGGAACTGGCAAAGGGATATTTCGAAGCTCATAGAGGGCTCTGCTGAAAAAGGAAATATCTTCCGTTCAAAACTGGAAAGAAGCATTCTGAGAAACTGCTCTGTGTTCTCTGAATTCATCTCACAGAGTCACATCTATCCCTTCAAGAAGCCTTTCGCTAAGGCTGTTCTTGCGGGACTGGAAAGGGATATTTGGAAGCCCATAGAGGGCTATGGTGAAAAAGAAAATATCTTACGTTCAAAACTGGAAAGAAGCTTTCTGAGAAACTGCTCTGTGTTCTGTTAATTCATATCACAGAGCTACATCTTTCCCTTCAAGAAGCCTTTCGCTAAGGCTGTTCTTGTGGAATTGGCAAAGTGATATTTGGAAGCCCATAAAGGGCTATGGTGAAAAAGGTAATATCTTCCGTTCAAAACTGGAAAGAAGCTTTCTGAGAAACTGTTCTGTGTTCTGTTAGTTCATCTCACAGAGTGACATCTTTCCCTTCAAGAAGCCTTTCGCTAAGGCTGTTCTAGTGGAACTGGCAAAGGGATATTTGGAAACCCATAGAGGGCTATGGTGAAAAAGGAAATATCTTCCGTTCAAAACTGGAAAGAAGCTTTCTGAGAAACTGCCCTGTGTTCTGTTAGTTCATCTCACACAGTTATATCTTTCCCTTCAGGAAGCCTTTCCTTAAGGCTGTTCTTGTGGAACTGGCAAAGGGATATATGGAAGCCCATAGAGGGCTATGGTTAGAAAGGAAATATCTTCCGTTCAAAACTGGAAAGAAGCTTTCTGAGAAACTGCTCTGTGTTCTCAGAATTCATCTCACAGAGTTACATCTTTCCCTTCAAGAAGCCTTTCGCTAAGGCTGTTCTTGTGGAACTGGCAAAGGGATAATAGGAAGCCCTTAGAGGGCTATGGTGAAAAAGGAAATATCTCCCGTTCAAAACTGGAAAGAAGCTTTCTGAGAAACTGCTCTGTGTTCTCTGAATTCATCTCACATAGTTACAAATTTCCCTTCAAGAAGCCTTTCGCTAAGGCTGTTCTGGTGGAATTGGCAAAGGGATATTTTGAAGCCCATACAGGGCTATGGTGAAAAAGGAAATATCTTCCGTTCAAACTGGAAAGAAGCTTTCTGAGAAACTGCTCTGTGTTCTGTTAATTCATCTCACAGAGATACATCTTTCCCTTCAAGAAGCCTTTCACTAAGGCTGTTCTTGTGGAACTGGCAAAGGGATATTTGGAAGCCCATAGAGGGCTATGGTGAAAAAGGAAATATCTTCCGTTCAAAACTGGAACGAAGCTTTCTGAGAAACTGTTCTGTGTTCTGTTAGTTCATCTCACAGAGTTACATCTTTCCCTTCAAGAATCCTTTCGCTAAGGCTGTTCTTGTGGAATTAGCAAAGGGATATTTGGAAGCCCTTAGAGGGCTATGGTGAAAAAGGAAATATCTTCCGTTCAAAACTGGAAAGAAGCTTTGTGAGAAACTGGTCTGTGTTCTCTGAATTCATCTCACAGAGTTACATCTTTCCCTTCAAGAAGCCTTTCGCTAAGGCTGTTCTTGTGGAACTGGCAAAGGGATATTTCGAAGCTCATAGAGGGCTATGGTGAAAAAGGAAATAACTTCGGTTCAAAACTGCAAAGAAGCTTTCTGAGAAACTGCTCTGTGTTCTGTTAATCCATCTCACAGAGTTACATCTTTCCCTTCAAGAAGACTTTCGCTAAGGCTGTTCTTGTGGAACTGGCAAAGGGATATTTGGAAGCCCTTAGAGGGCTATGGTGAAAAAGGAAATATCTTCCGTTCAAAAGTGGAAAGAAGATTTCTGAGAAACTGTTCTGTGTTCTGTTAGTTCATCTCACAGAGTTACATCTTTCCCTTCATGAAGCCTTTCGCTAAGGCTGTTCTTGTGGAACTGGCAAAGGGATATTTGGAAGCCCATAGAGGGCTATGGTGAAAAAGGAAATATCTCCCGTTCAAAACTGGAAAGAAGCTTTCTGAGAAACTGCTCTGTGTTCTCTGAATTCATCTCACAGAGTTACATCTTTCCCTTCAAGAAGCCTTTCGCTAAGGCTGTTCTTGTGGAATTAGCAAATTGATATTTGGAAGCCCTTAGAGGGCTATGGTGAAAAAGGAAATATCTTCCGTTCAAAACTGGAAAGAAGCTTTCTGAGAAACTGCTCTGTGTTCTCTGAATTCATCTCACAGAGTTACATCTTTCCCTTCAAGAAGCCTTTCGCCTAGGCTGTTCTTGTGGAATTGGCAAAGGGATATTTGGAAGCCCAAAGAGGGCTATGGTGAAAAAGGAAATATCTTCCGTTCAAAACTGGAAAGAAGCTTTCTGAGAAACTGCTCTGTGTTCTGTGAATTCATATCACAGAGCTACATCTTTACTTTCAAGAAGCCTTTCGCTAAGGCTGTTCTTGCGGAATTGGCAAAGGGATATTTGGAAGCCCATAGAGGGCTATGGTGAAAAAGGAAATATCTTCCGTTCACAACTAGAAAGAAGCTTTCTGAGAAACTGCTCTGTGTTCTGTTAATTCATCTCACGGAGATACATCTTTCCCTTCAAGAGGCCTTTTGCTAAGGCTGTTCTTATGGAATTGGCAAAGGGATATTTTGAAGCCCATAGAGGGCTATGGTGAAAAAGGAAATATCTTCCGTTGAAAACTGGAAAGAAGCTTTCTGAGAAACTGCTCTGTGTTCTCTGAATTCATCTCACAGAGTTACATCTTTCCCTTCAAGAAGCCTTTCGCTAAGGCTGTTCTTCTGGAATTGGCAAAGGGATATTTGGAAGCCCATAGAGGGCTATGGTGAAAAAGGAAATATCTTCCGTTCAAAACTGGAAAGAAGCTTTCTTGGAAACTGCTCTGTGTTCTGTTAGTTCATCTCACAGAGTTACATCTTTCCCTTCAAGAATCCTTTCGCTAAGGCTGTTCTTCTGGAATTGGCAAAGGGATATTTGGAAGCCCATAGAGGGCTATGGTGAAAAAGGAAATATCTTCCGTTCAACACTGGAAAGAAGCTTTCTGAGAAACTGCTCTGTGTTCTGTTTATCCAACTCACAGAGTTACATCTTTCCCTTCAAGAAGCCTTTCGCTAAGGCTGTTCTTCTGGAATTGGCAAAGGGATATTTGGAAGCCCATAGAGGGCTATGGTGAAAAAGGAAATATCTTCCGTTCAAAACTGGAAAGAAGCTTTCTGAGAAACTGTTCTGTGTTCTGTTAGTTCATCTCACAGAGTTACATCTTTCCCTTCAAGAAGCCTTTCGCTAAGGCTGTTCTTGTGGAACTGGCAAAGGGATATTTGGAAGCCCAAAGAGGGCTATGGTGAGAAAGGAAATATCTTCCGTTCAAAACTGGAAAGAAGCTTTCTGAGAAACTGCTCTGTGTTCTCTGAATTCATCTCACAGAGATTCATCTTTCCCTTCAAGTAGCCTTTCGCTAAGGCTGTTCTTATGGAACTGGCAATGGGATATTTGGAAGCCCATAGAGGGCTATGGTAAAAAAGGAAATATCTCCCGTTCAAAACTGGAAAGAAGCTTTCTGAGAAACTGCTCTGTGTTCTCTGAATTCATCTCACAGAGTTACATCTTTCCCTTCAAGAAGCCTTTCGCTAAGGCTGTTCTTGTGGAATTGGCAAAGGGATATTTGGAAGCCCATAGAGGGCTACGGTGAAAAAGGAAATATCTTCCGTTCAAAACTGGAAAGAAGCTTTCTGAGAAACTGTTCTGTGTTCTGTTAGTTCATCTCACAGAGTTACATCTTTCCCTTCAAGAAGCCTTTCGCTAAGGCTGTTCTTGTGGAATTAGCAAAGGGATATTTGGAAGCCCTTAGAGGGCTATGGTGAAAAAGGAAATATCTTCCGTTCAAAACTGGAAAGAAGCTTTCTGAGAAACTGCTCTGTGTTCTCTGAATTCATCTCACAGAGTTACATCTTTCTCTTCAAGAAGCCTTTCGCTAAGGCTGTTCTTGTGGAACTGGCAAAGGGATATTTCGAAGCTCATAGAGGGCTACGCTGAAAAAGGAAATATCTTCCGTTCAAAACTGGAAAGAAGCATTCTGAGAAACTGCTCTGTGTTCTCTGAATTCATCTCACAGAGTCACATCTATCCCTTCAAGAAGCCTTTCGCTAAGGCTGTTCTTGTGGGACTGGAAAGGGATATTTGGAAGCCCATAGAGGGCTATGGTGAAAAAGAAAATATCTTCCGTTCAAAACTGGAAAGAAGCTTTCTGAGAAACTGCTCTGTGTTCTGTTAATTCATATCACAGAGCTACATCTTTCCCTTCAAGAAGCGTTTCGCTAAGGCTGTTCTTGTGGAATTGGCAAAGTGATATTTGGAAGCCCATAAAGGGCTATGGTGAAAAAGGTAATATCTTCCGTTCAAAACTCGAAAGAAGCTTTCTGAGAAACTGTTCTGTGTTCTGTTAGTTCATCTCACAGAGTTACATCTTTCCCTTCAAGAAGCCTTTCGCTAAGGCTGTTCTTGTGGAACTGGCAAGGGGATATTGGGAAGCCCTTAGAGGGCTATGGTGAAAAAGGAAATATCTTCCGTTCAAAACTGGAAAGAAGATTTCTGAGAAACTGCTCTGTGTTCTCTGAATTCATCTCACAGAGTTACATCTTTCCCTTCAAGAAGCCTTTCGCCTAGGCTGTTCTTCTGGAACTGGCAAAGGGATATTTGGAAGCCCATAGAGGGCTATGGTGAAAAAGGAAATATCTTCCGTTCAAAACTGGAAAGAAGCTTTCTGAGAAACTGCTCTGTGTTCTGTGAATTCATATCACAGAGCTACATCTTTACCTTCAAGAAGCCTTTCGCTAAGGCTGTTCTTGCGGAATTGGCAAAGGGATATTTGGAAGCCCATAGAGGGCTATGGTGAAAAAGGAAATATCTTCCGTTCAAAACTGGAAAGAAGCTTTCTGAGAAACTGCTCTGTGTTCTGTTAATTCATCTCACGGAGATACATCTTTCCCTTCAAGAGGCCTTTTGCTAAGGCTGTTCTTATGGAATTGGCAAAGGGATATTTTGAAGCCCATAGAGGGCTATGGTGAAAAAGGAAATATCTTCCGTTGAAAACTGGAAAGAAGCTTTCTGAGAAACTGATCTGTGTTCTCTGAATTCATCTCACAGAGTTACATCTTTCCCTTCAAGAAGCCTTTCGCTAAGGCTGTTCTTGTGGAATTGGCAAAGGGATATTTGGAAGCCCATAGAGGGCTATGGTGAAAAAGGAAATATCTTATGTTCAAAACTGGAAAGAAGCTTTCTGAGAAACTGCTCTGTGTTCTGTTAGTTCATCTCACAGAGTTACATCTTTCCCTTCAAGAAGCCTTTCGCTAAGGCTGTTCTTCTGGAATTGGCAAAGGGATATTTGGAAGCCCATAGAGGGCTAGGGTGAAAAAGGAAATATCTTCCGTTCAAAACTGGAAAGAAGCTTTCTGAGAAACTGCTCTGTGTTCTGTTAATCCATCTCTCAGAGTTACATCTTTCCCTTCAAGAAGCCTTTCGCTAAGGCTGTTCTTGTGGAATTGGCAAAGGGATATTTGGAAGCCCATAGAGGTCTATGGTGAAAAAGGAAATATCTTCCGTTCAAAACTGGAAAGAAGCTTTCTGAGAAACTGCTCTGTGTTCTGTTAGTTCATCTCACAGTGTTACATCTTTCCCTTCAAGAAGCCTTTCGCTAAGGCTGTTCTTGTGCAACTGGGAAAGGGATATTTGGAAGCCCATAGAGGGCTATGGTGAGAAAGGAAATACCTTCCGTTCAAAACTGGAAAGAAGCTTTCTGAGAAACTGCTCTGTGTTCTCTGAATTCATCTCACAGAGATTCATCTTTCCCTTCAAGTAGCCTTTCGCTAAGGCTGTTCTTGTGGAACTGGCAAAGGGATATTTGGAAGCCCATAGAGGGCTATGGTGAAAAAGGAAATATCTCCCGTTCAAAACTGGAAAGAAGCTTTCTGAGAAACTGCTCTGTGTTCTCTGAATTCATCTCACAGAGTTACATCTTTCCCTTCAAGAAGCCTTACGCTAAGGCTGTTCTTGTGGAATTGGCAAAGGGATATTTGGAAGCCCGTAGAAGGCTATGGTGAAAAAGGAAATATCTTCCGTTCAAAACTGGAAAGAAGCTTTCTGAGAAACTGTTCTGTGTTCTGTTAGTTCATCTCACAGAGTTACATCTTTCCCTTCAAGAAGCCTTTCGCTAAGGCTGTTCTTTTGGAATTAGCAAAGGGATATTTGGAAGCCCTTAGAGGGCTATGGTGAAAAAGGAAATATCTTCCGTTCAAAACTGGAAAGAAGCTTTCTGAGAAACTGCTCTGTGTTCTCTGAATTCATCTCACAGAGTTACATCTTTCCCTTCAAGAAGCCTTTCGCTAAGGCTGTTCTTGTGGAATTAGCAAAGGGATATTTGGAAGCCCTTAGAGGGCTATGGTGAAAAAGGAAATATCTTCCGTTCAAAACTGGAAAGAAGCTTTCTGAGAAACTGCTCTGTGTTCTCTGAATTCATCTCACAGAGTTACATCTTTCCCTTCAAGAAGCCTTTCGCCTAGGCTGTTCTTATGGAACTGGCAAAGGGATATTTGGAAGCCCATAGAGGGCTATGGTGAAAAAGGAAATATCTTCCTTTCAAAACTGGAAAGAAGCTTTCTGAGAAACTGCTCTGTGTTCTGTTAATTCATATCACAGAGCTACATCTTTCCCTTCAAGAAGCCTTTCGCTAAGGCTGTTCTTGCGGAATTGGCAAAGGGATATTTGGAAGCCCATAGAGGGCTATGGTGAAAAAGGAAATATCTTCCGTTCAAAACTGGAAAGAAGCTTTCGGAGAAACTGCTCTGTGTTCTGTTAATTCATCTCACAGAGATACATCTTTCCCTTCAAGAGGCCTTTTGCTAAGGCTGTTCTTATGGAATTGGCAAAGGGATATTTTGAAGCCCATAGAGGGCTATGGTGAAAAAGGAAATATCTTCCGTTCAAAACTGGAAAGAAGCATTCTGAGAAACTGCTCTGTGTTCTCTGAATTCATCTCACAGAGTTACATCTTTCCCTTCAAGAAGCCTTTCGCTAAGGCTGTTCTTGTGGAATTGGCAAAGGGATATTTGGAAGCCCATAGAGGGCTATGGTGAAAAAGGAAATATCTTCCGTTCAAAACTGGAAAGAAGCTTTCTGAGAAACTGCTCTGTGTTCTGTTAATTCATCTCACAGAGTTACATCTTTCCCTTCAAGAAGCCTTTCGCTAAGGCTGTTCTTGTGGAATTGGCAAAGGGATATTTGGAAGCCCATAGAGGACTATGGTGAAAAAGGAAATATCTTCCGTTCAAAACTGGAAAGAAGCTTTCTGAGAAACTGTTCTGTGTTCTGTTAGTTCATCTCACAGAGTTACATCTTTCCCTTCAAGAAGCCTTTCGCTAAGGCTGTTCTTGTGGAATTAGCAAAGGGATATTTGGAAGCCCTTAGAGGGCTATGGTGAAAAAGGAAATATCTTCCGTTCAAAACTGGAAAGAAGCTTTGTGAGAAACTGCTCTGTGTTCTCTGAATTCATCTCACAGAGTTACATCTTTCCCTTCAAGAAGCCTTTCGCTAAGGCTGTTCTTGTGGAACTGGCAAAGGGATATTTCGAAGCTCATAGAGGGCTATGGTGAAAAAGGAAATAACTTCGGTTCAAAACTGCAAAGAAGCTTTCTGAGAAACTGCTCTGTGTTCTGTTAATCCATCTCACAGAGTTACATCTTTCCCTTCAAGAAGACTTTCGCTAAGGCTGTTCTTGTGGAACTGGCAAAGGGATATTTGGAAGCCCTTAGAGGGCTATGGTGAAAAAGGAAATATCTTCCGTTCAAAAGTGGAAAGAAGATTTCTGAGAAACTGCACTGTGTTCGGTTAGTTCAACTCACAGAGTTACATCTTTCCCTACAAGAAGCCTTTCGCTAAGGCTCTTCTAGTGGAACTGGCAAAGGGATATTTGGAAACCCATAGAGGGCTATGGTGAAAAAGGAAATATCTTCCGTTCAATACTGGAAAGAAGCTTTCTGAGAAACTGCTCTGTGTTCCCTGAATTCATCTCACAGAGTTACATCTTTCCCTTCATGAAGCCTTTCGCCTAGGCTGTTCTTCTGGAACTGTCAAAGGGATATTTGGAAGCCCATAGAGGGCTATGGTGAAAAAGGAAATATCTTCCGTTCAAAACTGGAAAGAAGCTTTCTGAGAAACTGCTCTGTGTTCTGTTAATTCATATCACAGAGCTACATCTTTCCCTTCAAGAAGCCTTTCGCTAAGGCTGTTCTTGCGGAATTGGCAAAGGGATATTTGGAAGCCCATAGAGGGCTATGGTGAAAAAGGAAATATCTTCCGTTCAAAACTGGAAAGAAGCTTTCTGAGAAACTGTTCTGTGTTCTGTTAGTTCATCTCACAGAGTTACATCTTTCCCTTCAAGAAGCCTTTCGCTAAGGCTGTTCTTGTGGAATTGGCAAAGTGATATTTGGAAGCCCATAGAGGGCTATGGTGAAAAAGGAAATATCTTCCGTTCAAAACTGGAAGGAAGCTTTCTGAGAAACTGTTCTGTGTTCTGTTAGTTCATCTCACAGAGTTACATCTTTCCCTTCAAGAAGCCTTTCGCTAAGGCTGTTCTTGTGGAATTAGCAAAGGGATATTTGGAAGCCCTTAGAGGGCTATGGTGAAAAAGGAAATATCTTCCGTTCAAAACTGGAAAGAAGCTTTCTGAGAAACTGCTCTGTGTTCTCTGAATTCATCTCACAGTGTTACATCTTTCCCTTCAAGAAGCCTTTCGCCTAGGCTGTTCTTCTGGAACTGGCAAAGGGATATTTGGAAGCCCAAAGAGGGCTATGGTGAAAAAGGAAATATCTTCCGTTCAAAACTGGAAAGAAGCTTTCTGAGAAACTGCTCTGTGTTCTGTGAATTCATATCACAGAGCTACATCTTTACTTTCAAGAAGCCTTTCGCTAAGGCTGTTCTTTCGGAATTGGCAAAGGGATATTTGGAAGCCCATAGAGGGCTATGGTGAAAAAGGTAATATCTTCCGTTCAAAACTGGAAAGAAGCTTTCTGAGAAACTGCTCTGTGTTCTGTTAATTCATCTCTCGGAGATACATCTTTCCCTTCAAGAGGCCTTTTGCTAAGGCTGTTCTTATGGAATTGGCAAAGGGATATTTTGAAGCCCATAGAGGGCTATGGTGAAAAAGGAAATATCTTCCTTTGAAAACTGGAAAGAAGCTTTCTGAGAAACTGCTCTGTGTTCTGTGAATTCATATCACAGAGCTACATCTTTACCTTCAAGAAGCCTTTCGCTAAGGCTGTTCTTTCGGAATTGGCAAAGGGATATTTGGAAGCCCATAGAGGGCTATGGTGAAAAAGGTAATATCTTCCGTTCAAAACTGGAAAGAAGCTTTCTGAGAAACTGCTCTTTGTTCTGTTAGTTCATCTCACAGAGTTACATCTTTCCCTTCAAGAATCCTTTCGCTAAGGCTGTTCTTCTGGAATTGGCAAAGGGATATTTGGAAGCCCATAGAGGGCTAGGGTGAAAAAGGAAATATCTTCCGTTCAAAACTGGAAAGAAGCTTTCTGAGAAACTGCTCTGTGTTCTGTTAATCCATCTCACAGAGTTACATCTTTCCCTTCAAGAAGCCTTTCGCTAAGGCTGTTCTTGTGGAATTGGCAAAGGGATATTTGGAAGCCCATAGAGGGCTATGGTGAAAAAGGAAATATCTTCCGTTCAAAACTGGAAAGAAGCTTTCTGAGAAACTGTTCTGTGTTCTGTTAGTTCATCTCACAGAGTTACATCTTTCCCTTTAAGAAGCCTTTCGCTAAGGCTGTTCTTGTGGAACTGGCAAAGGGATATTTGGAAGCCCAAAGTAGGCTATGGTGAGAAAGGAAATATCTTCCGTTCAAAACTGGAAAGAAGCTTTCTGAGAAACTGCTCTGTGTTCTCTGAATTCATCTCACAGAGATTCATCTTTCCCTTCAAGTAGCCTTTCGCTAAGGCTGTTCTTATGGAACTGGCAAAGGGATATTTGGAAGCCCATAGAGGGCTATGGTGAAAAAGGAAATATCTCCCGTTCAAAACTGGAAAGAAGCTTTCTGAGAAACTGCTCTGTGTTCTGTTAGTTCATCTCACAGAGTTACATCTTTCCCTTCAAGAAGCCTTTCGCTAAGGCTGTTCTTCTGGAATAGGCAAAGGGATATTTGGAAGCCCATAGAGGGCTAGGGTGAAAAAGGAAATATCTTCCGTTCAAAACTGGAAAGAAGCTTTCTGAGAAACTGCTCTGTGTTCTGTTAATCCATTTCTCAGAGTTACATCTTTCCCTTCAAGAAGCCTTTCGCTAAGGCTGTTCTTGTGGAATTGGCAAAGGGATATTTGGAAGCCCATAGAGGGCTATGGTGAAAAAGGAAATATCTTCCGTTCAAAACTGGAAAGAAGCTTTCTGAGAAACTGCTCTGTGTTCTGTTAGTTCATCTCACAGAGTTACATCTTTCCCTTCAAGAAGCCTTTCGCTAAGGCTGTTCTTGTGGAACTGGCAAAGGGATATTTGGAAGCCCATAGAGGGCTATGGTGAGAAAGGAAATATCTTCCGTTCAAAACTGGAAAGAAGCTTTCTGAGAAACTGCTCTGTGTTCTCTGAATTCATCTCACAGAGATTCATCTTTCCCTTCAAGTAGCCTTTCGCTAAGGCTGTTCTTGTGGAACTGGCAAAGGGATATTTGGAAGCCCATAGAGGGCTATGGTGAAAAAGGAAATATCTCCCGTTCAAAACTGGAAAGAAGCTTTCTGAGAAACTGCTCTGTGTTCTCTGAATTCATCTCACAGAGTTATATCTTTCCCTTCAAGAAGCCTTTCGCTAAGGCTGTTCTTGTGGAATTGGCAAAGGGATATTTGGAAGCCCGTAGAAGGCTATGGTGAAAAAGGAAATATCTTCCGTTCAAAACTGGAAAGAAGCTTTCTGAGAAACTGTTCTGTGTTCTGTTAGTTCATCTCACAGAGTGACATCTTTCCCTTCAAGAAGCCTTTCGCTAAGGCTGTTCTAGTGGAACTGGCAAAGGGATATTTGGAAACCCATAGAGGGCTATGGTGAAAAAGGAAATATCTTCCGTTCAAAACTGGAAAGAAGCTTTCTGAGAAACTGCCCTGTGTTCTGTTAGTTCATCTCACACAGTTATATCTTTCCCTTCAGGAAGCCTTTCCTTAAGGCTGTTCTTGTGGAACTGGCAAAGGGATATATGGAAGCCCATAGAGGGCTATGGTTAGAAAGGAAATATCTTCCGTTCAAAACTGGAAAGAAGCTTTCTGAGAAACTGCTCTGTGTTCTCAGAATTCATCTCACAGAGTTACAACTTTCCCTTCAAGAAGCCTTTCGCTAAGGCTGTTCTTGTGGAACTGGCAAAGGGATAATAGGAAGCCCTTAGAGGGCTATGGTGAAAAAGGAAATATCTCCCGTTCAAAACTGGAAAGAAGCTTTCTGAGAAACTGCTCTGTGTTCTCTGAATTCATCTCACATAGTTACAAATTTCCCTTCAAGAAGCCTTTCGCTAAGGCTGTTCTGGTGGAATTGGCAAAGGGATATTTTGAAGCTCATACAGGGCTATGGTGAAAAAGGAAATATCTTCCGTTCAAACTGGAAAGAAGCTTTCTGAGAAACTGCTCTGTGTTCTGTTAATTCATCTCACAGAGATACATCTTTCCCTTCAAGAAGCCTTTCACTAAGGCTGTTCTTGTGGAACTGGCAAAGGGATATTTGGAAGCCCATAGAGGGCTATGGTGAAAAAGGAAATATCTTCCGTTCAAAACTGGAACGAAGCTTTCTGAGAAACTGTTCTGTGTTCTGTTAGTTCATCTCACAGAGTTACATCTTTCCCTTCAAGAATCCTTTCGCTAAGGCTGTTCTTGTGGAATTAGCAAAGGGATATTTGGAAGCCCTTAGAGGGCTATGGTGAAAAAGGAAATATCTTCCGTTCAAAACTGGAAAGAAGCTTTGTGAGAAACTGGTCTGTGTTCTCTGAATTCATCTCACAGAGTTACATCTTTCCCTTCAAGAAGCCTTTCGCTAAGGCTGTTCTTGTGGAACTGGCAAAGGGATATTTCGAAGCTCATAGAGGGCTATGGTGAAAAAGGAAATAACTTCGGTTCAAAACTGCAAAGAAGCTTTCTGAGAAACTGCTCTGTGTTCTGTTAATCCATCTCACAGAGTTACATCTTTCCCTTCAAGAAGACTTTCGCTAAGGCTGTTCTTGTGGAACTGGCAAAGGGATATTTGGAAGCCCTTAGAGGGCTATGGTGAAAAAGGAAATATCTTCCGTTCAAAAGTGGAAAGAAGATTTCTGAGAAACTGTTCTGTGTTCTGTTAGTTCATCTCACAGAGTTACATCTTTCCCTTCAAGAAGCCTTTCGCTAAGGCTGTTCTTGTGGAACTGGCAAAGGGATATTTGGAAGCCCATAGAGGGCTATGGTGAAAAAGGAAATATCTCCCGTTCAAAACTGGAAAGAAGCTTTCTGAGAAACTGCTCTGTGTTCTCTGAATTCATCTCACAGAGTTACATCTTTCCCTTCAAGAAGCCTTTCGCTAAGGCTGTTCTTGTGGAATTAGCAAATTGATATTTGGAAGCCCTTAGAGGGCTATGGTGAAAAAGGAAATATCTTCCGTTCAAAACTGGAAAGAAGCTTTCTGAGAAACTGCTCTGTGTTCTCTGAATTCATCTCACAGAGTTACATCTTTCCCTTCAAGAAGCCTTTCGCCTAGGCTGTTCTTGTGGAATTGGCAAAGGGATATTTGGAAGCCCAAAGAGGGCTATGGTGAAAAAGGAAATATCTTCCGTTCAAAACTGGAAAGAAGCTTTCTGAGAAACTGCTCTGTGTTCTGTGAATTCATATCACAGAGCTACATCTTTACCTTCAAGAAGCCTTTCGCTAAGGCTGTTCTTGCGGAATTGGCAAAGGGATATTTGGAAGCCCATAGAGGGCTATGGTGAAAAAGGAAATATCTTCCGTTCACAACTAGAAAGAAGCTTTCTGAGAAACTGCTCTGTGTTCTGTTAATTCATCTCACGGAGATACATCTTTCCCTTCAAGAGGCCTTTTGCTAAGGCTGTTCTTATGGAATTGGCAAAGGGATATTTTGAAGCCCATAGAGGGCTATGGTGAAAAAGGAAATATCTTCCGTTGAAAACTGGAAAGAAGCTTTCTGAGAAACTGCTCTGTGTTCTCTGAATTCATCTCACAGAGTTACATCTTTCCCTTCAAGAAGCCTTTCGCTAAGGCTGTTCTTCTGGAATTGGCAAAGGGATATTTGGAAGCCCATAGAGGGCTATGGTGAAAAAGGAAATATCTTCCGTTCAAAACTGGAAAGAAGCTTTCTTGGAAACTGCTCTGTGTTCTGTTAGTTCATCTCACAGAGTTACATCTTTCCCTTCAAGAATCCTTTCGCTAAGGCTGTTCTTCTGGAATTGGCAAAGGGATATTTGGAAGCCCATAGAGGGCTATGGTGAAAAAGGAAATATCTTCCGTTCAACACTGGAAAGAAGCTTTCTGAGAAACTGCTCTGTGTTCTGTTAATCCAACTCACAGAGTTACATCTTTCCCTTCAAGAAGCCTTTCGCTAAGGCTGTTCTTCTGGAATTGGCAAAGGGATATTTGGAAGCCCATAGAGGGCTATGGTGAAAAAGTAAATATCTTCCGTTCAAAACTGGAAAGAAGCTTTCTGAGAAACTGTTCTGTGTTCTGTTAGTTCATCTCACAGAGTTACATCTTTCCCTTCAAGAAGCCTTTCGCTAAGGCTGTTCTTGTGGAACTGGCAAAGGGATATTTGGAAGCCCAAAGAGGGCTATGGTGAGAAAGGAAATATCTTCCGTTCAAAACTGGAAAGAAGCTTTCTGAGAAACTGCTCTGTGTTCTCTGAATTCATCTCACAGAGATTCATCTTTCCCTTCAAGTAGCCTTTCGCTAAGGCTGTTCTTATGGAACTGGCAATGGGATATTTGGAAGCCCATAGAGGGCTATGGTAAAAAAGGAAATATCTCCCGTTCAAAACTGGAAAGAAGCTTTCTGAGAAACTGCTCTGTGTTCTCTGAATTCATCTCACAGAGTTACATCTTTCCCTTCAAGAAGCCTTTCGCTAAGGCTGTTCTTGTGGAATTGGAAAAGGGATATTTGGAAGCCCATAGAGGGCTACGGTGAAAAAGGAAATATCTTCCGTTCAAAACTGGAAAGAAGCTTTCTGAGAAACTGTTCTGTGTTCTGTTAGTTCATCTCACAGAGTTACATCTTTCCCTTCAAGAAGCCTTTCGCTAAGGCTGTTCTTGTGGAATTAGCAAAGGGATATTTGGAAGCCCTTAGAGGGCTATGGTGAAAAAGGAAATATCTTCCGTTCAAAACTGGAAAGAAGCTTTCTGAGAAACTGCTCTGTGTTCTCTGAATTCATCTCACAGAGTTACATCTTTCTCTTCAAGAAGCCTTTCGCTAAGGCTGTTCTTGTGGAACTGGCAAAGGGATATTTCGAAGCTCATAGAGGGCTACGCTGAAAAAGGAAATATCTTCCGTTCAAAACTGGAAAGAAGCATTCTGAGAAACTGCTCTGTGTTCTCTGAATTCATCTCACAGAGTCACATCTATCCCTTCAAGAAGCCTTTCGCTAAGGCTGTTCTTGTGGGACTGGAAAGGGATATTTGGAAGCCCATAGAGGGCTATGGTGAAAAAGAAAATATCTTCCGTTCAAAACTGGAAAGAAGCTTTCTGAGAAACTGCTCTGTGTTCTGTTAATTCATATCACAGAGCTACATCTTTCCCTTCAAGAAGCGTTTCGCTAAGGCTGTTCTTGTGGAATTGGCAAAGTGATATTTGGAAGCCCATAAAGGGCTATGGTGAAAAAGGTAATATCTTCCGTTCAAAACTCGAAAGAAGCTTTCTGAGAAACTGTTCTGTGTTCTGTTAGTTCATCTCACAGAGTTACATCTTTCCCTTCAAGAAGCCTTTCGCTAAGGCTGTTCTTGTGGAACTGGCAAGGGGATATTGGGAAGCCCTTAGAGGGCTATGGTGAAAAAGGAAATATCTTCCGTTCAAAACTGGAAAGAAGATTTCTGAGAAACTGCTCTGTGTTCTCTGAATTCATCTCACAGAGTTACATCTTTCCCTTCAAGAAGCCTTTCGCCTAGGCTGTTCTTCTGGAACTGGCAAAGGGATATTTGGAAGCCCATAGAGGGCTATGGTGAAAAAGGAAATATCTTCCGTTCAAAACTGGAAAGAAGCTTTCTGAGAAACTGCTCTGTGTTCTGTGAATTCATATCACAGAGCTACATCTTTACCTTCAAGAAGCCTTTCGCTAAGGCTGTTCTTGCGGAATTGGCAAAGGGATATTTGGAAGCCCATAGAGGGCTATGGTGAAAAAGGAAATATCTTCCGTTCAAAACTGGAAAGAAGCTTTCTGAGAAACTGCTCTGTGTTCTGTTAATTCATCTCACGGAGATACATCTTTCCCTTCAAGAGGCCTTTTGCTAAGGCTGTTCTTATGGAATTGGCAAAGGGATATTTTGAAGCCCATAGAGGGCTATGGTGAAAAAGGAAATATCTTCCGTTGAAAACTGGAAAGAAGCTTTCTGAGAAACTGATCTGTGTTCTCTGAATTCATCTCACAGAGTTACATCTTTCCCTTCAAGAAGCCTTTCGCTAAGGCTGTTCTTCTGGAATTGGCAAAGGGATATTTGGAAGCCCATAGAGGGCTATGGTGAAAAAGGAAATATCTTCCGTTCAAAACTGGAAAGAAGCTTTCTGAGAAACTGCTCTGTGTTCTGTTAGTTCATCTCACAGAGTTACATCTTTCCCTTCAAGAAGCCTTTCGCTAAGGCTGTTCTTCTGGAATTGGCAAAGGGATATTTGGAAGCCCATAGAGGGCTAGGGTGAAAAAGGAAATATCTTCCGTTCAAAACTGGAAAGAAGCTTTCTGAGAAACTGCTCTGTGTTCTGTTAATCCATCTCTCAGAGTTACATCTTTCCCTTCAAGAAGCCTTTCGCTAAGGCTGTTCTTGTGGAATTGGCAAAGGGATATTTGGAAGCCCATAGAGGTCTATGGTGAAAAAGGAAATATCTTCCGTTCAAAACTGGAAAGAAGCTTTCTGAGAAACTGCTCTGTGTTCTGTTAGTTCATCTCACAGTGTTACATCTTTCCCTTCAAGAAGCCTTTCGCTAAGGCTGTTCTTGTGCAACTGGGAAAGGGATATTTGGAAGCCCATAGAGGGCTATGGTGAGAAAGGAAATACCTTCCGTTCAAAACTGGAAAGAAGCTTTCTGAGAAACTGCTCTGTGTTCTCTGAATTCATCTCACAGAGATTCATCTTTCCCTTCAAGTAGCCTTTCGCTAAGGCTGTTCTTGTGGAACTGGCAAAGGGATATTTGGAAGCCCATAGAGGGCTATGGTGAAAAAGGAAATATCTCCCGTTCAAAACTGGAAAGAAGCTTTCTGAGAAACTGCTCTGTGTTCTCTGAATTCATCTCACAGAGTTACATCTTTCCCTTCAAGAAGCCTTTCGCTAAGGCTGTTCTTGTGGAATTGGCAAAGGGATATTTGGAAGCCCGTAGAAGGCTATGGTGAAAAAGGAAATATCTTCCGTTCAAAACTGGAAAGAAGCTTTCTGAGAAACTGTTCTGTGTTCTGTTAGTTCATCTCACAGAGTTACATCTTTCCCTTCAAGAAGCCTTTCGCTAAGGCTGTTCTTTTGGAATTAGCAAAGGGATATTTGGAAGCCCTTAGAGGGCTATGGTGAAAAAGGAAATATCTTCCGTTCAAAACTGGAAAGAAGCTTTCTGAGAAACTGCTCTGTGTTCTCTGAATTCATCTCACAGAGTTACATCTTTCCCTTCAAGAAGCCTTTCGCTAAGGCTGTTCTTGTGGAATTAGCAAAGGGATATTTGGAAGCCCTTAGAGGGCTATGGTGAAAAAGGAAATATCTTCCGTTCAAAACTGGAAAGAAGCTTTCTGAGAAACTGCTCTGTGTTCTCTGAATTCATCTCACAGAGTTACATCTTTCCCTTCAAGAAGCCTTTCGCCTAGGCTGTTCTTATGGAACTGGCAAAGGGATATTTGGAAGCCCATAGAGGGCTATGGTGAAAAAGGAAATATCTTCCTTTCAAAACTGGAAAGAAGCTTTCTGAGAAACTGCTCTGTGTTCTGTTAATTCATATCACAGAGCTACATCTTTCCCTTCAAGAAGCCTTTCGCTAAGGCTGTTCTTGCGGAATTGGCAAAGGGATATTTGGAAGCCCATAGAGGGCTATGGTGAAAAAGGAAATATCTTCCGTTCAAAACTGGAAAGAAGCTTTCGGAGAAACTGCTCTGTGTTCTGTTAATTCATCTCACAGAGATACATCTTTCCCTTCAAGAGGCCTTTTGCTAAGGCTGTTCTTATGGAATTGGCAAAGGGATATTTTGAAGCCCATAGAGGGCTATGGTGAAAAAGGAAATATCTTCCGTTCAAAACTGGAAAGAAGCATTCTGAGAAACTGCTCTGTGTTCTCTGAATTCATCTCACAGAGTTACATCTTTCCCTTCAAGAAGCCTTTCGCTAAGGCTGTTCTTGTGGAATTGGCAAAGGGATATTTGGAAGCCCATAGAGGGCTATGGTGAAAAAGGAAATATCTTCCGTTCAAAACTGGAAAGAAGCTTTCTGAGAAACTGCTCTGTGTTCTGTTAATTCATCTCACAGAGTTACATCTTTCCCTTCAAGAAGCCTTTCGCTAAGGCTGTTCTTGTGGAATTGGCAAAGGGATATTTGGAAGCCCATAGAGGACTATGGTGAAAAAGGAAATATCTTCCCTTCAAAACTGGAAAGAAGCTTTCTGAGAAACTGTTCTGTGTTCTGTTAGTTCATCTCACAGAGTTACATCTTTCCCTTCAAGAAGCCTTTCGCTAAGGCTGTTCTTGTGGAATTAGCAAAGGGATATTTGGAAGCCCTTAGAGGGCTATGGTGAAAAAGGAAATATCTTCCGTTCAAAACTGGAAAGAAGCTTTGTGAGAAACTGGTCTGTGTTCTCTGAATTCATCTCACAGAGTTACATCTTTCCCTTCAAGAAGCCTTTCGCTAAGGCTGTTCTTGTGGAACTGGCAAAGGGATATTTCGAAGCTCATAGAGGGCTATGGTGAAAAAGGAAATAACTTCGGTTCAAAACTGCAAAGAAGCTTTCTGAGAAACTGCTCTGTGTTCTGTTAATCCATCTCACAGAGTTACATCTTTCCCTTCAAGAAGACTTTCGCTAAGGCTGTTCTTGTGGAACTGGCAAAGGGATATTTGGAAGCCCTTAGAGGGCTATGGTGAAAAAGGAAATATCTTCCGTTCAAAAGTGGAAAGAAGATTTCTGAGAAACTGCACTGTGTTCGGTTAGTTCAACTCACAGAGTTACATCTTTCCCTACAAGAAGCCTTTCGCTAAGGCTCTTCTAGTGGAACTGGCAAAGGGATATTTGGAAACCCATAGAGGGCTATGGTGAAAAAGGAAATATCTTCCGTTCAATACTGGAAAGAAGCTTTCTGAGAAACTGCTCTGTGTTCCCTGAATTCATCTCACAGAGTTACATCTTTCCCTTCATGAAGCCTTTCGCCTAGGCTGTTCTTCTGGAACTGTCAAAGGGATATTTGGAAGCCCATAGAGGGCTATGGTGAAAAAGGAAATATCTTCCGTTCAAAACTGGAAAGAAGCTTTCTGAGAAACTGCTCTGTGTTCTGTTAATTCATATCACAGAGCTACATCTTTCCCTTCAAGAAGCCTTTCGCTAAGGCTGTTCTTGCGGAATTGGCAAAGGGATATTTGGAAGCCCATAGAGGGCTATGGTGAAAAAGGAAATATCTTCCGTTCAAAACTGGAAAGAAGCTTTCTGAGAAACTGTTCTGTGTTCTGTTAGTTCATCTCACAGAGTTACATCTTTCCCTTCAAGAAGCCTTTCGCTAAGGCTGTTCTTGTGGAATTGGCAAAGTGATATTTGGAAGCCCATAGAGGGCTATGGTGAAAAAGGAAATATCTTCCGTTCAAAACTGGAAGGAAGCTTTCTGAGAAACTGTTCTGTGTTCTGTTAGTTCATCTCACAGAGTTACATCTTTCCCTTCAAGAAGCCTTTCGCTAAGGCTGTTCTTGTGGAATTAGCAAAGGGATATTTGGAAGCCCTTAGAGGGCTATGGTGAAAAAGGAAATATCTTCCGTTCAAAACTGGAAAGAAGCTTTCTGAGAAACTGCTCTGTGTTCTCTGAATTCATCTCACAGTGTTACATCTTTCCCTTCAAGAAGCCTTTCGCCTAGGCTGTTCTTCTGGAACTGGCAAAGGGATATTTGGAAGCCCAAAGAGGGCTATGGTGAAAAAGGAAATATCTTCCGTTCAAAACTGGAAAGAAGCTTTCTGAGAAACTGCTCCGTGTTCTGTGAATTCATATCACAGAGCTACATCTTTACCTTCAAGAAGCCTTTCGCTAAGGCTGTTCTTTCGGAATTGGCAAAGGGATATTTGGAAGCCCATAGAGGGCTATGGTGAAAAAGGTAATATCTTCCGTTCAAAACTGGAAAGAAGCTTTCTGAGAAACTGCTCTGTGTTCTGTTAATTCATCTCTCGGAGATACATCTTTCCCTTCAAGAGGCCTTTTGCTAAGGCTGTTCTTATGGAATTGGCAAAGGGATATTTTGAAGCCCATAGAGGGCTATGGTGAAAAAGGAAATATCTTCCTTTGAAAACTGGAAAGAAGCTTTCTGAGAAACTGCTCTGTGTTCTGTGAATTCATATCACAGAGCTACATCTTTACCTTCAAGAAGCCTTTCGCTAAGGCTGTTCTTTCGGAATTGGCAAAGGGATATTTGGAAGCCCATAGAGGGCTATGGTGAAAAAGGTAATATCTTCCGTTCAAAACTGGAAAGAAGCTTTCTGAGAAACTGCTCTTTGTTCTGTTAGTTCATCTCACAGAGTTACATCTTTCCCTTCAAGAATCCTTTCGCTAAGGCTGTTCTTCTGGAATTGGCAAAGGGATATTTGGAAGCCCATAGAGGGCTAGGGTGAAAAAGGAAATATCTTCCGTTCAAAACTGGAAAGAAGCTTTCTGAGAAACTGCTCTGTGTTCTGTTAATCCATCTCACAGAGTTACATCTTTCCCTTCAAGAAGCCTTTCGCTAAGGCTGTTCTTGTGGAATTGGCAAAGGGATATTTGGAAGCCCATAGAGGGCTATGGTGAAAAAGGAAATATCTTCCGTTCAAAACTGGAAAGAAGCTTTCTGAGAAACTGTTCTGTGTTCTGTTAGTTCATCTCACAGAGTTACATCTTTCCCTTTAAGAAGCCTTTCGCTAAGGCTGTTCTTGTGGAACTGGCAAAGGGATATTTGGAAGCCCAAAGTAGGCTATGGTGAGAAAGGAAATATCTTCCGTTCAAAACTGGAAAGAAGCTTTCTGAGAAACTGCTCTGTGTTCTCTGAATTCATCTCACAGAGATTCATCTTTCCCTTCAAGTAGCCTTTCGCTAAGGCTGTTCTTATGGAACTGGCAAAGGGATATTTGGAAGCCCATAGAGGGCTATGGTGAAAAAGGAAATATCTCCCGTTCAAAACTGGAAAGAAGCTTTCTGAGAAACTGCTCTGTGTTCTGTTAGTTCATCTCACAGAGTTACATCTTTCCCTTCAAGAAGCCTTTCGCTAAGGCTGTTCTTCTGGAATAGGCAAAGGGATATTTGGAAGCCCATAGAGGGCTAGGGTGAAAAAGGAAATATCTTCCGTTCAAAACTGGAAAGAAGCTTTCTGAGAAACTGCTCTGTGTTCTGTTAATCCATTTCTCAGAGTTACATCTTTCCCTTCAAGAAGCCTTTCGCTAAGGCTGTTCTTGTGGAATTGGCAAAGGGATATTTGGAAGCCCATAGAGGGCTATGGTGAAAAAGGAAATATCTTCCGTTCAAAACTGGAAAGAAGCTTTCTGAGAAACTGCTCTGTGTTCTGTTAGTTCATCTCACAGAGTTACATCTTTCCCTTCAAGAAGCCTTTCACTAAGGCTGTTCTTGTGGAACTGGCAAAGGGATATTTGGAAGCCCATAGAGGGCTATGGTGAGAAAGGAAATATCTTCCGTTCAAAACTGGAAAGAAGCTTTCTGAGAAACTGCTCTGTGTTCTCTGAATTCATCTCACAGAGATTCATCTTTCCCTTCAAGTAGCCTTTCGCTAAGGCTGTTCTTGTGGAACTGGCAAAGGGATATTTGGAAGCCCATAGAGGGCTATGGTGAAAAAGGAAATATCTCCCGTTCAAAACTGGAAAGAAGCTTTCTGAGAAACTGCTCTGTGTTCTCTGAATTCATCTCACAGAGTTATATCTTTCCCTTCAAGAAGCCTTTCGCTAAGGCTGTTCTTGTGGAATTGGCAAAGGGATATTTGGAAGCCCGTAGAAGGCTATGGTGAAAAAGGAAATATCTTCCGTTCAAAACTGGAAAGAAGCTTTCTGAGAAACTGTTCTGTGTTCTGTTAGTTCATCTCACAGAGTTACATATTTCCCTTCAAGAAGCCTTTCGCTAAGGCTGTTCTTGTGGAATTAGAAAAGGGATATTTGGAAGCCCTTCGAGGGCTATGGTGAAAAAGGAAATATCTTCCGTTCAAAACTGGAAAGAAGCTTTCTGAGAAACTGCTCTGTGTTCTCTGAATTCATCTCACAGAGTTACATCTTTCACTTCAAGAAGCCTTTCGCTAAGGCTGTTCTTGTGGAATTAGCAAAGGGATATTTGGAAGCCCTTAGAGGGCTATGGTGAAAAAGGAAATATCTTCCGTTCAAAACTGGAAAGAAGCTTTCTGAGAAACTGCTCTGTGTTCTCTGAATTCATCTCACAGAGTTACATCTTTCCCTTCAAGAAGCCTTTCGCCTAGGCTGTTCTTATGGAACTGGCAAAGGGATATTTGGAAGCCCATAGAGGGCTATGGTGAAAAAGGAAATATCTTCCTTTCAAAACTGGAAAGAAGCTTTCTGAGAAACTGCTCTGTGTTCTGTTAATTCATATCACAGAGCTACATCTTTCCCTTCAAGAAGCCTTTCGCTAAGGCTGTTCTTGCGGAATTGGCAAAGGGATATTTGGAAGCCCATAGAGGGCTATGGTGAAAAAGGAAATATCTTCCGTTCAAAACTGGAAAGAAGCTTTCGGAGAAACTGCTCTGTGTTCTGTTAATTCATCTCACAGAGATGCATCTTTCCCTTCAAGAGGCCTTTTGCTAAGGCTGTTCTTATGGAATTGGCAAAGGGATATTTTGAAGCCCATAGAGGGCTATGGTGAAAAAGGAAATATCTTCCGTTCAAAACTGGAAAGAAGCATTCTGAGAAACTGCTCTGTGTTCTCTGAATTCATCTCACAGAGTTACATCTTTCCCTTCAAGAAGCCTTTCGCTAAGGCTGTTCTTGTGGAATTGGCAAAGGGATATTTGGAAGCCCATAGAGGGCTATGGTGAAAAAGGAAATATCTTCCGTTCAAAACTGGAAAGAAGCTTTCTGAGAAACTGCTCTGTGTTCTGTTAATTCATCTCACAGAGTTACATCTTTCCCTTCAAGAAGCCTTTCGCTAAGGCTGTTCTTGTGGAATTGGCAAAGGGATATTTGGAAGCCCATAGAGGACTATGGTGAAAAAGGAAATATCTTCCCTTCAAAACTGGAAAGAAGCTTTCTGAGAAACTGTTCTGTGTTCTGTTAGTTCATCTCACAGAGTTACATCTTTCCCTTCAAGAAGCCTTTCGCTAAGGCTGTTCTTGTGGAATTAGCAAAGGGATATTTGGAAGCCCTTAGAGGGCTATGGTGAAAAAGGAAATATCTTCCGTTCAAAACTGGAAAGAAGCTTTGTGAGAAACTGGTCTGTGTTCTCTGAATTCATCTCACAGAGTTACATCTTTCCCTTCAAGAAGCCTTTCGCTAAGGCTGTTCTTGTGGAACTGGCAAAGGGATATTTCGAAGCTCATAGAGGGCTATGGTGAAAAAGGAAATAACTTCGGTTGAAAACTGCAAAGAAGCTTTCTGAGAAACTGCTCTGTGTTCTGTTAATCCATCTCACAGAGTTACATCTTTCCCTTCAAGAAGACTTTCGCTAAGGCTGTTCTTGTGGAACTGGCAAAGGGATATTTGGAATCCCTTAGAGGGCTATGGTGAAAAAGGAAATATCTTCCGTTCAAAACTGGAAAGAAGCTTTCTGAGAAACTGCTCTGTGTTCTCTGAATTCATCTCACAGAGTTACATCTTTCCCTTCAAGAAGCCTTTCGCTAAGGCTGTTCTTGTGGAATTGGCAAAGTGATATTTGGAAGCCCATAGAGGGCTATGGTGAAAAAGGAATTATCTTCCGTTCAAAACTGGAAGGAAGCTTTCTGAGAAACTGTTCTGTGTTCTGTTAGTTCATCTCACAGAGTTACATCTTTCCCTTCAAGAAGCCTTTCGCTAAGGCTGTTCTTGTGGAACTGGCAAAGGGATATTTGGAAGCCCAAAGAGGGCTATGGTGAGAAAGGAAATATCTTCCGTTCAAAACTGGAAAGAAGCTTTCTGAGAAACTGCTCTGTGTTCTCTGAATTCATCTCACAGAGATTCATCTTTCCCTTCAAGTAGCCTTTCGCTAAGGCTGTTCTTATGGAACTGGCAAAGGGATATTTGGAAGCCCATAGAGGGCTATGGTGAAAAAGGAAATATCTCCCGTTCAAAACTGGAAAGAAGCTTTCTGAGAAACTGCTCTGTGTTCTGTTAGTTCATCTCACAGAGTTACATCTTTCCCTTCAAGAAGCCTTTCGCTAAGGCTGTTCTTCTGGAATTGGCAAAGGGATATTTGGAAGCCCATAGAGGGCTAGGGTGAAAAAGGAAATATCTTCCGTTCAAAACTGGAAAGAAGCTTTCTGAGAAACTGCTCTGTGTTCTGTTAATCCATCTCTCAGAGTTACATCTTTCCCTTCAAGAAGCCTTTCGCTAAGGCTGTTCTTGTGGAATGGGCAAAGGGATATTTGGAAGCCCATAGAGGGCTATGGTGAAAAAGGAAATATCTTCCGTTCAAAACTGGAAAGAAGCTTTCTGAGAAACTGCTCTGTGTTCTGTTAGTTCATCTCACAGAATTACATCTTTCCCTTCAAGAAGCCTTTCGCTAAGGCTGTTCTTGTGGAACTGGCAAAGGGATATTTGGAAGCCCATAGAGGGCTATGGTGAGAAAGGAAATATCTTCCGTTCAAAACTGGAAAGAAGCTTTCTGAGAAACTGCTCTGTGTTCTCTGAATTCATCTCACAGAGATTCATCTTTCCCTTCAAGTAGCCTTTCGCTAAGGCTGTTCTTGTGGAACTGGCAAAGGGATATTTGGAAGCCCATAGAGGGCTATGGTGAAAAAGGAAATATCTCCCGTTCAAAACTGGAAAGAAGCTTTCTGAGAAACTGCTCTGTGTTCTCTGAATTCATCTCACAGAGTTACATCTTTCCCTTCAAGAAGCCTTTCGCTAAGGCTGTTCTTGTGGAATTGGCAAAGGGATATTTGGAAGCCCGTAGAAGGCTATGGTGAAAAAGGAAATATCTTCCGTTCAAAACTGGAAAGAAGCTTTCTGAGAAACTGTTCTGTGTTCTGTTAGTTCATCTCACAGAGTTACATCTTTCCCTTCAAGAGGCCTTTCGCTAAGGCTGTTCTTTTGGAATTAGCAAAGGGATATTTGGAAGCCCTTAGAGGGCTATGGTGAAAAAGGAAATATCTTCCGTTCAAAACTGGAAAGAAGCTTTCTGAGAAACTGCTCTGTGTTCTCTGAATTCATCTCACAGAGTTACATCTTTCCCTTCAAGAAGCCTTTCGCTAAGGCTGTTCTTGTGGAATTAGCAAAGGGATATTTGGAAGCCCTTAGAGGGCTATGGTGAAAAAGGAAATATCTTCCGTTCAAAACTGGAAAGAAGCTTTCTGAGAAACTGCTCTGTGTTCTCTGAATTCATCTCACAGAGTTACATCTTTCCCTTCAAGAAGCCTTTCGCCTAGGCTGTTCTTATGGAACTGGCAAAGGGATATTTGGAAGCCCATAGAGGGCTATGGTGAAAAAGGAAATATCTTCCTTTCAAAACTGGAAAGAAGCTTTCTGAGAAACTGCTCTGTGTTCTGTTAATTCATATCACAGAGCTACATCTTTCCCTTCAAGAAGCCTTTCGCTAAGGCTGTTCTTGCGGAATTGGCAAAGGGATATTTGGAAGCCCATAGAGGGCTATGGTGAAAAAGGAAATATCTTCCGTTCAAAACTGGAAAGAAGCTTTCGGAGAAACTGCTCTGTGTTCTGTTAATTCATCTCACAGAGATACATCTTTCCCTTCAAGAGGCCTTTTGCTAAGGCTGTTCTTTTGGAATTGGCAAAGGGATATTTTGAAGCCCATAGAGGGCTATGGTGAAAAAGGAAATATCTTCCGTTCAAAACTGGAAAGAAGCATTCTGAGAAACTGCTCTGTGTTCTCTGAATTCATCTCACAGAGTTACATCTTTCCCTTCAAGAAGCCTTTCGCTAAGGCTGTTCTTGTGGAATTGGCAAAGGGATATTTGGAAGCCCATAGAGGGCTATGGTGAAAAAGGAAATATCTTCCGTTCAAAACTGGAAAGAAGCTTTCTGAGAAACTGCTCTGTGTTCTGTTAATTCATCTCACAGAGTTACATCTTTCCCTTCAAGAAGCCTTTCGCTAAGGCTGTTCTTGTGGAATTGGCAAAGGGATATTTGGAAGCCCATAGAGGACTATGGTGAAAAAGGAAATATCTTCCGTTCAAAACTGGAAAGAAGCTTTCTGAGAAACTGTTCTGTGTTCTGTTAGTTCATCTCACAGAGTTACATCTTTCCCTTCAAGAAGCCTTTCGCTAAGGCTGTTCTTGTGGAATTAGCAAAGGGATATTTGGAAGCCCTTAGAGGGCTATGGTGAAAAAGGAAATATCTTCCGTTCAAAACTGGAAAGAAGCTTTGTGAGAAACTGGTCTGTGTTCTCTGAATTCATCTCACAGAGTTACATCTTTCCCTTCAAGAAGCCTTTCGCTAAGGCTGTTCTTGTGGAACTGGCAAAGGGATATTTCGAAGCTCATAGAGGGCTATGGTGAAAAAGGAAATAACTTCGGTTCAAAACTGCAAAGAAGCTTTCTGAGAAACTGCTCTGTGTTCTGTTAATCCATCTCACAGAGTTACATCTTTCCCTTCAAGAAGACTTTCGCTAAGGCTGTTCTTGTGGAACTGGCAAAGGGATATTTGGAAGCCCTTAGAGGGCTATGGTGAAAAAGGAAATATCTTCCGTTCAAAAGTGGAAAGAAGATTTCTGAGAAACTGCTCTGTGTTCGGTTAGTTCAACTCACAGAGTTACATCTTTCCCTACAAGAAGCCTTTCGCTAAGGCTCTTCTAGTGGAACTGGCAAAGGGATATTTGGAAACCCATAGAGGGCTATGGTGAAAAAGGAAATATCTTCCGTTCAATACTGGAAAGAAGCTTTCTGAGAAACTGCTCTGTGTTCCCTGAATTCATCTCACAGAGTTACATCTTTCCCTTCATGAAGCCTTTCGCCTAGGCTGTTCTTCTGGAACTGTCAAAGGGATATTTGGAAGCCCATAGAGGGCTATGGTGAAAAAGGAAATATCTTCCGTTCAAAACTGGAAAGAAGCTTTCTGAGAAACTGCTCTGTGTTCTCTGAATTCATCTCACAGAGTTACATCTTTCCCTTCAAGAAGCCTTCGCTAAGGCTGTTCTTGTGGAATTGGCAAAGTGATATTTGGAAGCCCATAGAGGGCTATGGTGAAAAAGGAAATATCTTCCGTTCAAAACTGGAAGGAAGCTTTCTGAGAAACTGTTCTGTGTTCTGTTAGTTCATCTCACAGAGTTACATCTTTCCCTTCAAGAAGCCTTTCGCTAAGGCTGTTCTTGTGGAATTAGCAAAGGGATATTTGGAAGCCCTTAGAGGGCTATGGTGAAAAAGGAAATATCTTCCGTTCAAAACTGGAAAGAAGCTTTCTGAGAAACTGCTCTGTGTTCTCTGAATTCATCTCACAGTGTTACATCTTTCCCTTCAAGAAGCCTTTCGCCTAGGCTGTTCTTCTGGAACTGGCAAAGGGATATTTGGAAGCCCAAAGAGGGCTATGGTGAAAAAGGAAATATCTTCCGTTCAAAACTGGAAAGAAGCTTTCTGAGAAACTGCTCTGTGTTCTGTGAATTCATATCACAGAGCTACATCTTTACCTTCAAGAAGCCTTTCGCTAAGGCTGTTCTTTCGGAATTGGCAAAGGGATATTTGGAAGCCCATAGAGGGCTATGGTGAAAAAGGTAATATCTTCCGTTCAAAACTGGAAAGAAGCTTTCTGAGAAACTGCTCTGTGTTCTGTTAATTCATCTCTCGGAGATACATCTTTCCCTTCAAGAGGCCTTTTGCTAAGGCTGTTCTTATGGAATTGGCAAAGGTATATTTTGAAGCCCATAGAGGGCTAGGGTGAAAAAGGAAATACCTTCCGTTCAAAACTGGAAAGAAGCTTTCTGAGAAACTGCTCTGTGTTCTGTTAATCCATCTCACAGAGTTACATCTTTCCCTTCAAGAAGCCTTTCGCTAAGGCTGTTCTTGTGGAATTGGCAAAGGGATATTTGGAAGCCCATAGAGGGCTATGGTGAAAAAGGAAATATCTTCCGTTCAAAACTGGAAAGAAGCTTTCTGAGAAACTGTTCTGTGTTCTGTTAGTTCATCTCACAGAGTTACATCTTTCCCTTCAAGAAGCCTTTCGCTAAGGCTGTTCTTGTGGAACTGGCAAAGGGATATTTGGAAGCCCAAAGAGGGCTATGGTGAGAAAGGAAATATCTTCCGTTCAAAACTGGAAAGAAGCTTTCTGAGAAACTGCTCTGTGTCCTCTGAATTCATCTCACAGAGATTCATCTTTCCCTTCAAGTAGCCTTTCGCTAAGGCTGTTCTTATGGAACTGGCAAAGGGATATTTGGAAGCCCATAGAGGGCTATGGTGAAAAAGGAAATATCTCCCGTTCAAAACTGGAAAGAAGCATTCTGAGAAACTGCTCTGTGTTCTCTGAATTCATCTCACAGAGTCACATCTATCCCTTCAAGAAGCCTTTCGCTAAGGCTGTTCTTGTGGGACTGGAAAGGGATATTTGGAAGCCCATAGAGGGCTATGGTGAAAAAGAAAATATCTTCCGTTCAAAACTGGAAAGAAGCTTTCTGAGAAACTGCTCTGTGTTCTGTTAATTCATATCACAGAGCTACATCTTTCCCTTCAAGAAGCGTTTCGCTAAGGCTGTTCTTGTGGATTTGCAAAGTGATATTTGGAAGCCCATAAAGGGCTATGGTGAAAAAGGTAATATCTTCCGTTCAAAACTCGAAAGAAGCTTTCTGAGAAACTGTTCTGTGTTCTGTTAGTTCATCTCACAGAGTTACATCTTTCCCTTCAAGAAGCCTTTCGCTAAGGCTGTTCTTGTGGAACTGGCAAGGGGATATTGGGAAGCCCTTAGAGGGCTATGGTGAAAAAGGAAATATCTTCCGTTCAAAACTGGAAAGAAGATTTCTGAGAAACTGCTCTGTGTTCTCTGAATTCATCTCACAGAGTTACATCTTTCCCTTCAAGAAGCCTTTCGCCTAGGCTGTTCTTCTGGAACTGGCAAAGGGATATTTGGAAGCCCATAGAGGGCTATGGTGAAAAAGGAAATATCTTCCGTTCAAAACTGGAAAGAAGCTTTCTGAGAAACTGCTCTGTGTTCTGTGAATTCATATCACAGAGCTACATCTTTACCTTCAAGAAGCCTTTCGCTAAGGCTGTTCTTGCGGAATTGGCAAAGGGATATTTGGAAGCCCATAGAGGGCTATGGTGAAAAAGGAAATATCTTCCGTTCAAAACTGGAAAGAAGCTTTCTGAGAAACTGCTCTGTGTTCTGTTAATTCATCTCACGGAGATACATCTTTCCCTTCAAGAGGCCTTTTGCTAAGGCTGTTCTTATGGAATTGGCAAAGGGATATTTTGAAGCCCATAGAGGGCTATGGTGAAAAAGGAAATATCTTCCGTTGAAAACTGGAAAGAAGCTTTCTGAGAAACTGCTCTGTGTTCTCTGAATTCATCTCACAGAGTTACATCTTTCCCTTCAAGAAGCCTTTCGCTAAGGCTGTTCTTCTGGAATTGGCAAAGGGATATTTGGAAGCCCATAGAGGGCTATGGTGAAAAAGGAAATATCTTCCGTTCAAAACTGGAAAGAAGCTTTCTGAGAAACTGCTCTGTGTTCTGTTAGTTCATCTCACAGAGTTACATCTTTCCCTTCAAGAAGCCTTTCGCTAAGGCTGTTCTTCTGGAATTGGCAAAGGGATATTTGGCAGCCCATAGAGGGCTAGGGTGAAAAAGGAAATATCTTCCGTTCAAAACTGGAAAGAAGCTTTCTGAGAAACTGCTCTGTGTTCTGTTAATCCATCTCTCAGAGTTACATCTTTCCCTTCAAGAAGCCTTTCGCTAAGGCTGTTCTTGTGGAATTGGCAAAGGGATATTTGGAAGCCCTTAGAGGGCTATGGTGAAAAAGGAAATATCTTCCGTTCAAAACTGGAAAGAAGCTTTCTGAGAAACTGCTCTGTGTTCTGTTAATTCATCTCACAGAGTTACATCTTTCCCTTCAAGAAGCCTTTCGCTAAGGCTGTTCTTGTGGAATTGGCAAAGGGATATTTGGAAGCCCATAGAGGACTATGGTGAAAAAGGAAATATCTTCCGTTCAAAACTGGAAAGAAGCTTTCTGAGAAACTGTTCTGTGTTCTGTTAGTTCATCTCACAGAGTTACATCTTTCCCTTCAAGAAGCCTTTCGCTAAGGCTGTTCTTGTGGAATTAGCAAAGGGATATTTGGAAGCCCTTAGAGGGCTATGGTGAAAAAGGAAATATCTTCCGTTCAAAACTGGAAAGAAGCTTTGTGAGAAACTGGTCTGTGTTCTCTGAATTCATCTCACAGAGTTACATCTTTCCCTTCAAGAAGCCTTTCGCTAAGGCTGTTCTTGTGGAACTAGCAAAGGGATATTTCGAAGCTCATAGAGGGCTATGGTGAAAAAGGAAATAACTTCGGTTGAAAACTGCAAAGAAGCTTTCTGAGAAACTGCTCTGTGTTCTGTTAATCCATCTCACAGAGTTACATCTTTCCCTTCAAGAAGACTTTCGCTAAGGCTGTTCTTGTGGAACTGGCAAAGGGATATTTGGAAGCCCTTAGAGGGCTATGGTGAAAAAGGAAATATCTTCCGTTCAAAAGTGGAAAGAAGATTTCTGAGAAACTGCTCTGTGTTCGGTTAGTTCAACTCACAGAGTTACATCTTTCCCTACAAGAAGCCTTTCGCTAAGGCTCTTCTAGTGGAACTGTCAAAGGGATATTTGGAAACCCATAGAGGGCTATGGTGAAAAAGGAAATATCTTCCGTTCAATACTGGAAAGAAGCTTTCTGAGAAACTGCTCTGTGTTCTCTGAATTCATCTCACAGTGTTACATCTTTCCCTTCAAGAAGCCTTTCGCCTAGGCTGTTCTTCTGGAACTGGCAAAGGGATATTTGGAAGAACAAAGAGGGCTATGGTGAAAAAGGAAATATCTTCCGTTCAAAACTGGAAAGAAGCTTTCTGAGAAACTGCTCTGTGTTCTGTGAATTCATATCACAGAGCTACATCTTTACCTTCAAGAAGCCTTTCGCTAAGGCTGTTCTTTCGGAATTGGCAAAGGGATATTTGGAAGCCCATAGAGGGCTATGGTGAAAAAGGTAATATCTTCCGTTCAAAACTGGAAAGAAGCTTTCTGAGAAACTGCTCTGTGTTCTGTTAATTCATCTCTCGGAGATACATCTTTCCCTTCAAGAGGCCTTTTGCTAAGGCTGTTCTTATGGAATTGGCAAAGGGATATTTTGAAGCCCATAGAGGGCTAGGGTGAAAAAGGAAATATCTTCCGTTCAAAACTGGAAAGAAGCTTTCTGAGAAACTGCTCTGTGTTCTGTTAATCCATCTCACAGAGTTACATCTTTCCCTTCAAGAAGCCTTTCGCTAAGGCTGTTCTTGTGGAATGGGCAAAGGGATATTTGGAAGCCCATAGAGGGCTATGGTGAAAAAGGAAATATCTTCCGTTCAAAACTGGAAAGAAGCTTTCTGAGAAACTGTTCTGTGTTCTGTTAGTTCATCTCACAGAGTTACATCTTTCCCTTCAAGAAGCCTTTCGCTAAGGCTGTTCTTGTGGAACTGGCAAAGGGATATTTGGAAGCCCAAAGAGGGCTATGGTGAGAAAGGAAATATCTTCCGTTCAAAACTGGAAAGAAGCTTTCTGAGAAACTGCTCTGTGTTCTCTGAATTCATCTCACAGAGATTCATCTTTCCCTTCAAGTAGCCTTTCGCTAAGGCTGTTCTTATGGAACTGGCAAAGGGATATTTGGAAGCCCATAGAGGGCTATGGTGAAAAAGGAAATATCTCCCGTTCAAAACTGGAAAGAAGCTTTCTGAGAAACTGCTCTGTGTTCTCTGAATTCATCTCACAGAGTTACATCTTTCCCTTCAAGAAGCCTTTCGCTAAGGCTGTTCTTGTGGAATTGGCAAAGGGATATTTGGAAGCCCATAGAGGGCTATGGTGAAAAAGGAAATATCTTCCGTTCAAAACTGGAAAGAAGCTTTCTGAGAAACTGTTCTGTGTTCTGTTAGTTCATCTCACAGAGTTACATCTTTCCCTTCAAGAAGCCTTTCGCTAAGGCTGTTCTTGTGGAATTAGCAAAGTGATATTTGGAAGCCCATAAAGGGCTATGGTGAAAAAGGTAATATCTTCCGTTCAAAACTCGAAAGAAGCTTTCTGAGAAACTGTTCTGTGTTCTGTTAGTTCATCTCACAGAGTTACATCTTTCCCTTCAAGAAGCCTTTCGCTAAGGCTGTTCTTGTGGAACTGGCAAGGGGATATTGGGAAGCCCTTAGAGGGCTATGGTGAAAAAGGAAATATCTTCCGTTCAAAACTGGAAAGAAGATTTCTGAGAAACTGCTCTGTGTTCTCTGAATTCATCTCACAGAGTTACATCTTTCCCTTCAAGAAGACTTTCGCCTAGGCTGTTCTTCTGGAACTGGCAAAGGGATATTTGGAAGCCCATAGACGGCTATGGTGAAAAAGGAAATATCTTCCGTTCAAAACTGGAAAGAAGCTTTCTGAGAAACTGCTCTGTGTTCTGTGAATTCATATCACAGAGCTACATCTTTACCTTCAAGAAGCCTTTCGCTAAGGCTGTTCTTGCGGAATTGGCAAAGGGATATTTGGAAGCCCATAGAGGGCTATGGTGAAAAAGGAAATATCTTCCGTTCAAAACTGGAAAGAAGCTTTCTGAGAAACTGCTCTGTGTTCTGTTAGTTCATCTCACAGAGTTACATCTTTCCCTTCAAGAAGCCTTTCGCTAAGGCTGTTCTTGTGGAACTGGCAAAGGGATATTTGGAAGCCCATAGAGGGCTATGGTGAGAAAGGAAATATCTTCCGTTCAAAACTGGAAAGAAGCTTTCTGAGAAACTGCTCTGTGTTCTCTGAATTCATCTCACAGAGATTCATCTTTCCCTTCAAGTAGCCTTTCGCTAAGGCTGTTCTTGTGGAACTGGCAAAGGGATATTTGGAAGCCCATAGAGGGCTATGGTGAAAAAGGAAATATCTCCCGTTCAAAACTGGAAAGAAGCTTTCTGAGAAACTGCTCTGTGTTCTCTGAATTCATCTCACAGAGTTACATCTTTCCCTTCAAGAAGCCTTTCGCTAAGGCTGTTCTTGTGGAATTGGCAAAGGGATATTTGGAAGCCCGTAGAAGGCTATGGTGAAAAAGGAAATATCTTCCGTTCAAAACTGGAAAGAAGCTTTCTGAGAAACTGTTCTGTGTTCTGTTAGTTCATCTCACAGAGTTACATCTTTCCCTTCAAGAAGCCTTTCGCTAAGGCTGTTCTTGTGGAATTAGCAAAGGGATATTTGGAAGCCCTTAGAGGGCTATGGTGAAAAAGGAAATATCTTCCGTTCAAAACTGGAAAGAAGCTTTCTGAGAAACTGCTCTGTGTTCTCTGAATTCATCTCACAGAGTTACATCTTTCCCTTCAAGAAGCCTTTCGCCTAGGCTGTTCTTATGGAACTGGCAAAGGGATATTTGGAAGCCCATAGAGGGCTATGGTGAAAAAGGAAATATCTTCCTTTCAAAACTGGAAAGAAGCTTTCTGAGAAACTGCTCTGTGTTCTGTTAATTCATATCACAGAGCTACATCTTTCCCTTCAAGAAGCCTTTCGCTAAGGCTGTTCTTGCGGAATTGGCAAAGGGATATTTGAAAGCCCATAGAGGGCTATGGTGAAAAAGGAAATATCTTCCGTTCAAAACTGGAAAGAAGCTTTCGGAGAAACTGCTCTGTGTTCTGTTAATTCATCTCACAGAGATACATCTTTCCCTTCAAGAGGCCTTTTGCTAAGGCTGTTCTTATGGAATTGGCAAAGGGATATTTGGAAGCCCATAGAGGGCTATGGTGAAAAAGGAAATATCTTCCGTTCAAAACTGGAAAGAAGCGTTCTGAGAAACTGCTCTGTGTTCTCTGAATTCATCTCACAGAGTTACATCTTTCCCTTCAAGAAGCCTTTCGCTAAGGCTGTTCTTGTGGAATTGGCAAAGGGATATTTGGAAGCCCATAGAGGGCTATGGTGAAAAAGGAAATATCTTCCGTTCAAAACTGGAAAGAAGCTTTCTGAGAAACTGCTCTGTGTTCTGTTAATTCATCTCACAGAGTTACATCTTTCCCTTCAAGAAGCCTTTCGCTAAGGCTGTTCTTGTGGAATTGGCAAAGGGATATTTGGAAGCCCATGGAGGACTATGGTGAAAAAGGAAATATCTTCCGTTCAAAACTGGAAAGAAGCTTTCTGAGAAACTGTTCTGTGTTCTGTTAGTTCATCTCACAGAGTTACATCTTTCCCTTCAAGAAGCCTTTCGCTAAGGCTGTTCTTGTGGAATTAGCAAAGGGATATTTGGAAGCCCTTAGAGGGCTATGGTGAAAAAGGAAATATCTTCCGTTCAAAACTGGAAAGAAGCTTTGTGAGAAACTGGTCGGTGTTCTCTGAATTCATCTCACAGAGTTACATCTTTCCCTTCAAGAAGCCTTTCGCTAAGGCTGTTCTTGTGGAACTGGCAAAGGGATATTTCGAAGCTCATAGAGGGCTATGGTGAAAAAGGAAATAACTTCGGTTGAAAACTGCAAAGAAGCTTTCTGAGAAACTGCTCTGTGTTCTGTTAATCCATCTCACAGAGTTACATCTTTCCCTTCAAGAAGACTTTCGCTAAGGCTGTTCTTGTGGAACTGGCAAAGGGATATTTGGAAGCCCTTAGAGGGCTATGGTGAAAAAGGAAATATCTTCCGTTCAAAAGTGGAAAGAAGATTTCTGAGAAACTGCTCTGTGTTCGGTTAGTTCAACTCACAGAGTTACATCTTTCCCTACAAGAAGCCTTTCGCTAAGGCTCTTCTAGTGGAACTGGCAAAGGGATATTTGGAAACCCATAGAGGGCTATGGTGAAAAAGGAAATATCTTCCGTTCAAAACTGGAAAGAAGCTTTCTGAGAAACTGCTCTGTGTTCCCTGAATTCATCTCACAGAGTTACATCTTTCCCTTCATGAAGCCTTTCGCCTAGGCTGTTCTTCTGGAACTGTCAAAGGGATATTTGGAAGCCCATAGAGGGCTATGGTGAAAAAGGAAATATCTTCCGTTCAAAACTGGAAAGAAGCTTTCTGAGAAACTGCTCTGTGTTCTCTGAATTCATCTCACAGAGTTACATCTTTCCCTTCAAGAAGCCTTTCGCTAAGGCTGTTCTTGTGGAATTGGCAATGTGATATTTGGAAGCCCATAGAGGGCTATGGTGAAAAAGGAAATATCTTCCGTTCAAAACTGGAAGGAAGCTTTCTGAGAAACTGTTCTGTGTTCTGTTAGTTCATCTCACAGAGTTACATCTTTCCCTTCAAGAAGCCTTTCGCTAAGGCTGTTCTTGTGGAATTAGCAAAGGGATATTTGGAAGCCCTTAGAGGGCTATGGTGAAAAAGGAAATATCTTCCGTTCAAAACTGGAAAGAAGCTTTCTGAGAAACTGCTCTGTGTTCTCTGAATTCATCTCACAGTGTTACATCTTTCCCTTCAAGAAGCCTTTCGCCTAGGCTGTTCTTCTGGAACTGGCAAAGGGATATTTGGAAGCCCAAAGAGGGCTATGGTGAAAAAGGAAATATCTTCCGTTCAAAACTGGAAAGAAGCTTTCTGAGAAACTGCTCTGTGTTCTGTGAATTCATATCACAGAGCTACATCTTTACCTTCAAGAAGCCTTTCGCTAAGGCTGTTCTTTCGGAATTGGCAAAGGGATATTTGGAAGCCCATAGAGGGCTATGGTGAAAAAGGTAATATCTTCCGTTCAAAACTGGAAAGAAGCTTTCTGAGAAACTGCTCTGTGTTCTGTTAATTCGTCTCTCGGAGTTACATCTTTCCCTTCAAGAGGCCTTTTGCTAAGGCTGTTCTTATGGAATTGGCAAAGGGATATTTTGAAGCCCATAGAGGGCTATGGTGAAAAAGGAAATATCTTCCGTTGAAAACTGGAAAGAAGCTTTCTGAGAAACTGCTCTGTGTTCTCTGAATTCATCTCACAGAGTTACATCTTTCCCTTCAAGAAGCCTTTCGCTAAGGCTGTTCTTCTGGAATTGGGAAAGGGATATTTGGAAGCCCATAGAGGGCTATGGTGAAAAAGGAAATAGCTTCCGTTCAAAACTGGAAAGAAGCTTTCTGAGAAACTGCTCTGTGTTCTGTTAGTTCATCTCACAGAGTTACATCTTTCCCTTCAAGAAGCCTTTCGCTAAGGCTGTTCTTCTGGAATTGGCAAAGGGATATTTGGAAGCCCATAGAGGGCTAGGGTGAAAAAGGAAATATCTTCCGTTCAAAACTGGAAAGAAGCTTTCTGAGAAACTGCTCTGTGTTCTGTTAATCCATCTCACAGAGTTACATCTTTCCCTTCAAGAAGCCTTTCGCTAAGGCTGTTCTTGTGGAATTGGCAAAGGGATATTTGGAAGCCCATAGAGGGCTATGGTGAAAAAGGAAATATCTTCCGTTCAAAACTGGAAAGAAGCTTTCTGAGAAACTTCTCTGTGTTCTGTTAGTTCATCTCACAGAGTTACATCTTTCCCTTCAAGAAGCCTTTCGCTAAGGCTGTTCTTGTGGATTAGCAAAGGGATATTTGGAAGCCCTTAGAGGGCTATGGTGAAAAAGGAAATATCTTCCGTTCAAAACTGGAAAGAAGCTTTCTGAGAAACTGCTCTGTGTTCTCTGAATTCATCTCACAGAGTTACATCTTTCCCTTCAAGAAGCCTTTCGCTAAGGCTGTTGTTGTGGAACTGGCAAAGGGATATTTCGAAGCTCATAGAGGGCTCTGCTGAAAAAGGAAATATCTTCCGTTCAAAACTGGAAAGAAGCATTCTGAGAAACTGCTCTGTGTTCTCTGAATTCATCTCACAGAGTCACATCTATCCCTTCAAGAAGCCTTTCGCTAAGGCTGTTCTTGTGGGACTGGAAAGGGATATTTGGAAGCCCATAGAGGGCTATGGTGAAAAAGAAAATATCTTACGTTCAAAACTGGAAAGAAGCTTTCTGAGAAACTGTTCTGTGTTCTGTTAGTTCATCTCACAGAGTTACATCTTGCCCTTCAAGAAGCCTTTCGCTAAGGCTGTTCTTGTGGAATTAGCAAAGGGATATTTGGAAGCCCTTAGAGGGCTATGGTGAAAAAGGAAATATCTTCCGTTCAAAAGTGGAAAGAAGCTTTCTGAGAAACTGCTCTGTGTTCTGTTAATCCATCTCACAGAGTTACATCTTTCCCTTCAAGAAGCCTTTCGCTAAGGCTGTTCTTGTGGAATTGGCAAAGGGATATTTGGAAGCCCATAGAGGGCTATGTTGAAAAAGGAAATATCTTCCGTTCAAAACTGGAAAGAAGCTTTCTGAGAAACTGCTCTGTGTTCTGTTAGTTCAACTCACAGAGTTACATCTTTCCCTACAAGAAGCCTATCGCTAAGGCTGTTCTAGTGGAACTGGCAAAGGGATATTTGGAAACCCATAGAGGGCTATGGTGAAAAAGGAAATAACTTACGTTCAATACTGGAAAGAAGCTTTCTGAGAAACTGCTCTGTGTTCTCTGAATTCATCTCACAGAGTTACATCTTTCCCTTCAAGAAGCCTTTCGCCTAGGCTGTTCTTCTGGAACTGTCAAAGGGATATTTGGAAGCCCATAGAGGGCTATGATGAAAAAGGTAATATCTTCCGTTCAAAACTGGAAAGAAGCTTTCTGAGAAACTGCTCTGTGTTCTCTGAATTCATCTCACATAGTTACAAATTTCCCTTCAAGAAGCCTTTCGCTAAGGCTGTTCTGGTGGAATTGGCAAAGGGATATTTTGAAGCCCATACAGGGCTATGGTGAAAAAGGAAATATCTTCCGTTCAAACTGGAAAGAAGCTTTCTGAGAAACTGCTCTGTGTTCTGTTAATTCATCTCACAGAGATACATCTTTCCCTTCAAGAAGCCTTTCGCTAAGGCTGTTCTTGTGGAACTGGCAAAGGGATATTTGGAAGCCCATAGAGGGCTATGGTGAAAAAGGAAATATCTTCCGTTCAAAACTGGAACGAAGCTTTCTGAGAAACTGTTCTGTGTTCTGTTAGTTCATCTCACAGAGTTACATCTTTCCCTTCAAGAATCCTTTCGCTAAGGCTGTTCTTGTGGAATTAGCAAAGGGATATTTGGAAGCCCTTAGAGGGCTATGGTGAAAAAGGAAATATCTTCCGTTCAAAAGTGGAAAGAAGATTTCTGAGAAACTGCTCTGTGTTCGGTTAGTTCAACTCACAGAGTTACATCTTTCCCTACAAGAAGCCTTTCGCTAAGGCTGTTCTAGTGGAACTGGCAAAGGGATATTTGGAAACCCATAGAGGGCTATGGTGAAAAAGGAAATATCTTCCGTTCAATACTGGAAAGAAGCTTTCTGAGAAACTGCTCTGTGTTCCCTGAATTCATCTCACAGAGTTACATCTTTCCCTTCATGAAGCCTTTCGCCTAGGCTGTTCTTCTGGAACTGTCAAAGGGATATTTGGAAGCCCTTAGAGGGCTATGGTGAAAAAGGAAATATCTTCCGTTCAAAACTGGAAAGAAGCTTTCTGAGAAACTGCTCTGTGTTCTGTTAATTCATATCACAGAGCTACATCTTTCCCTTCAAGAAGCCTTTCGCTAAGGCTGTTCTTGCGGAATTGGCAAAGGGATATTTGGAAGCCCATAGAGGGCTATGGTGAAAAAGGAAATATCTTCCGTTCAAAACTGGAAAGAAGCTTTCTGAGAAACTGCTCTGTGTTCTCTGAATTCATCTCACAGAGTTACATCTTTCCCTTCAAGAAGCCTTTCGCTAAGGCTGTTCTTGTGGAATTGGCAAAGTGATATTTGGAAGCCCATAGAGGGCTATGGTGAAAAAGGAAATATCTTCCGTTCAAAACTGGAAGGAAGCTTTCTGAGAAACTGTTCTGTGTTCTGTTAGTTCATCTCACAGAGTTACATCTTTCCCTTCAAGAAGCCTTTCGCTAAGGCTGTTCTTGTGGAATTAGCAAAGGGATATTTGGAAGCCCTTAGAGGGCTATGGTGAAAAAGGAAATATCTTCCGTTCAAAACTGGAAAGAAGCTTTCTGAGAAACTGCCCTGTGTTCTGTTAGTTCATCTCACACAGTTATATCTTTCCCTTCAGGAAGCCTTTCCTTAAGGCTGTTCTTGTGGAACTGGCAAAGGGATATATGGAAGCCCATAGAGGGCTATGGTTAGAAAGGAAATATCTTCCGTTCAAAACTGGAAAGAAGCTTTCTGAGAAACTGCTCTGTGTTCTCAGAATTCATCTCACAGAGTTACATCTTTCCCTTCAAGAAGCCTTTCGCTAAGGCTGTTCTTGTGGAACTGGCAAAGGGATAATAGGAAGCCCTTAGAGGGCTATGGTGAAAAAGGAAATATCTCCCGTTCAAAACTGGAAAGAAGCTTTCTGAGAAACTGCTCTGTGTTCTCTGAATTCATCTCACATAGTTACAAATTTCCCTTCAAGAAGCCTTTCGCTAAGGCTGTTCTGGTGGAATTGGCAAAGGGATATTTTGAAGCCCATACAGGGCTATGGTGAAAAAGGAAATATCTTCCGTTCAAACTGGAAAGAAGCTTTCTGAGAAACTGCTCTGTGTTCTGTTAATTCATCTCACAGAGATACATCTTTCCCTTCAAGAAGCCTTTCACTAAGGCTGTTCTTGTGGAACTGGCAAAGGGATATTTGGAAGCCCATAGAGGGCTATGGTGAAAAAGGAAATATCTTCCGTTCAAAACTGGAACGAAGCTTTCTGAGAAACTGTTCTGTGTTCTGTTAGTTCATCTCACAGAGTTACATCTTTCCCTTCAAGAATCCTTTCGCTAAGGCTGTTCTTGTGGAATTAGCAAAGGGATATTTGGAAGCCCTTAGAGGGCTATGGTGAAAAAGGAAATATCTTCCGTTCAAAACTGGAAAGAAGCTTTGTGAGAAACTGGTCTGTGTTCTCTGAATTCATCTCACAGAGTTACATCTTTCCCTTCAAGAAGCCTTTCGCTAAGGCTGTTCTTGTGGAACTGGCAAAGGGATATTTCGAAGCTCATAGAGGGCTATGGTGAAAAAGGAAATAACTTCGGTTCAAAACTGCAAAGAAGCTTTCTGAGAAACTGCTCTGTGTTCTGTTAATCCATCTCACAGAGTTACATCTTTCCCTTCAAGAAGACTTTCGCTAAGGCTGTTCTTGTGGAACTGGCAAAGGGATATTTGGAAGCCCTTAGAGGGCTATGGTGAAAAAGGAAATATCTTCCGTTCAAAAGTGGAAAGAAGATTTCTGAGAAACTGTTCTGTGTTCTGTTAGTTCATCTCACAGAGTTACATCTTTCCCTTCAAGAAGCCTTTCGCTAAGGCTGTTCTTGTGGAACTGGCAAAGGGATATTTGGAAGCCCATAGAGGGCTATGGTGAAAAAGGAAATATCTCCCGTTCAAAACTGGAAAGAAGCTTTCTGAGAAACTGCTCTGTGTTCTCTGAATTCATCTCACAGAGTTACATCTTTCCCTTCAAGAAGCCTTTCGCTAAGGCTGTTCTTGTGGAATTAGCAAATTGATATTTGGAAGCCCTTAGAGGGCTATGGTGAAAAAGGAAATATCTTCCGTTCAAAACTGGAAAGAAGCTTTCTGAGAAACTGCTCTGTGTTCTCTGAATTCATCTCACAGAGTTACATCTTTCCCTGCAAGAAGCCTTTCGCCTAGGCTGTTCTTGTGGAATTGGCAAAGGGATATTTGGAAGCCCAAAGAGGGCTATGGTGAAAAAGGAAATATCTTCCGTTCAAAACTGGAAAGAAGCTTTCTGAGAAACTGCTCTGTGTTCTGTGAATTCATATCACAGAGCTACATCTTTACCTTCAAGAAGCCTTTCGCTAAGGCTGTTCTTGCGGAATTGGCAAAGGGATATTTGGAAGCCCATAGAGGGCTATGGTGAAAAAGGAAATATCTTCCGTTCACAACTAGAAAGAAGCTTTCTGAGAAACTGCTCTGTGTTCTGTTAATTCATCTCACGGAGATACATCTTTCCCTTCAAGAGGCCTTTTGCTAAGGCTGTTCTTATGGAATTGGCAAAGGGATATTTTGAAGCCCATAGAGGGCTATGGTGAAAAAGGAAATATCTTCCGTTGAAAACTGGAAAGAAGCTTTCTGAGAAACTGCTCTGTGTTCTCTGAATTCATCTCACAGAGTTACATCTTTCCCTTCAAGAAGCCTTTCGCTAAGGCTGTTCTTCTGGAATTGGCAAAGGGATATTTGGAAGCCCATAGAGGGCTATGGTGAAAAAGGAAATATCTTCCGTTCAAAACTGGAAAGAAGCTTTCTTGGAAACTGCTCTGTGTTCTGTTAGTTCATCTCACAGAGTTACATCTTTCCCTTCAAGAATCCTTTCGCTAAGGCTGTTCTTCTGGAATTGGCAAAGGGATATTTGGAAGCCCATAGAGGGCTATGGTGAAAAAGGAAATATCTTCCGTTCAACACTGGAAAGAAGCTTTCTGAGAAACTGCTCTGTGTTCTGTTAATCCAACTCACAGAGTTACATCTTTCCCTTCAAGAAGCCTTTCGCTAAGGCTGTTCTTCTGGAATTGGCAAAGGGATATTTGGAAGCCCATAGAGGGCTATGGTGAAAAAGGAAATATCTTCCGTTCAAAACTGGAAAGAAGCTTTCTGAGAAACTGCTCTGTGTTCTGTTAGTTCATCTCACAGTGTTACATCTTTCCCTTCAAGAAGCCTTTCGCTAAGGCTGTTCTTGTGCAACTGGGAAAGGGATATTTGGAAGCCCATAGAGGGCTATGGTGAGAAAGGAAATACCTTCCGTTCAAAACTGGAAAGAAGCTTTCTGAGAAACTGCTCTGTGTTCTCTGAATTCATCTCACAGAGATTCATCTTTCCCTTCAAGTAGCCTTTCGCTAAGGCTGTTCTTGTGGAACTGGCAAAGGGATATTTGGAAGCCCATAGAGGGCTATGGTGAAAAAGGAAATATCTTCCTTTCAAAACTGGAAAGAAGCTTTCTGAGAAACTGCTCTGTGTTCTGTTAATTCATATCACAGAGCTACATCTTTCCCTTCAAGAAGCCTTTCGCTAAGGCTGTTCTTGCGGAATTGGCAAAGGGATATTTGGAAGCCCATAGAGGGCTATGGTGAAAAAGGAAATATCTTCCGTTCAAAACTGGAAAGAAGCTTTCGGAGAAACTGCTCTGTGTTCTGTTAATTCATCTCACAGAGATACATCTTTCCCTTCAAGAGGCCTTTTGCTAAGGCTGTTCTTATGGAATTGGCAAAGGGATATTTTGAAGCCCATAGAGGGCTATGGTGAAAAAGGAAATATCTTCCGTTCAAAACTGGAAAGAAGCATTCTGAGAAACTGCTCTGTGTTCTCTGAATTCATCTCACAGAGTTACATCTTTCCCTTCAAGAAGCCTTTCGCTAAGGCTGTTCTTGTGGAATTGGCAAAGGGATATTTGGAAGCCCATAGAGGGCTATGGTGAAAAAGGAAATATCTTCCGTTCAAAACTGGAAAGAAGCTTTCTGAGAAACTGCTCTGTGTTCTGTTAATTCATCTCACAGAGTTACATCTTTCCCTTCAAGAAGCCTTTCGCTAAGGCTGTTCTTGTGGAATTGGCAAAGGGATATTTGGAAGCCCATAGAGGACTATGGTGAAAAAGGAAATATCTTCCGTTCAAAACTGGAAAGAAGCTTTCTGAGAAACTGTTCTGTGTTCTGTTAGTTCATCTCACAGAGTTACATCTTTCCCTTCAAGAAGCCTTTCGCTAAGGCTGTTCTTGTGGAATTAGCAAAGGGATATTTGGAAGCCCTTAGAGGGCTATGGTGAAAAAGGAAATATCTTCCGTTCAAAACTGGAAAGAAGCTTTGTGAGAAACTGGTCTGTGTTCTCTGAATTCATCTCACAGAGTTACATCTTTCCCTTCAAGAAGCCTTTCGCTAAGGCTGTTCTTGTGGAACTGGCAAAGGGATATTTCGAAGCTCATAGAGGGCTATGGTGAAAAAGGAAATAACTTCGGTTCAAAACTGCAAAGAAGCTTTCTGAGAAACTGCTCTGTGTTCTGTTAATCCATCTCACAGAGTTACATCTTTCCCTTCAAGAAGACTTTCGCTAAGGCTGTTCTTGTGGAACTGGCAAAGGGATATTTGGAAGCCCTTAGAGGGCTATGGTGAAAAAGGAAATATCTTCCGTTCAAAAGTGGAAAGAAGATTTCTGAGAAACTGCACTGTGTTCGGTTAGTTCAACTCACAGAGTTACATCTTTCCCTACAAGAAGCCTTTCGCTAAGGCTCTTCTAGTGGAACTGGCAAAGGGATATTTGGAAACCCATAGAGGGCTATGGTGAAAAAGGAAATATCTTCCGTTCAATACTGGAAAGAAGCTTTCTGAGAAACTGCTCTGTGTTCCCTGAATTCATCTCACAGAGTTACATCTTTCCCTTCATGAAGCCTTTCGCCTAGGCTGTTCTTCTGGAACTGTCAAAGGGATATTTGGAAGCCCATAGAGGGCTATGGTGAAAAAGGAAATATCTTCCGTTCAAAACTGGAAAGAAGCTTTCTGAGAAACTGCTCTGTGTTCTGTTAATTCATATCACAGAGCTACATCTTTCCCTTCAAGAAGCCTTTCGCTAAGGCTGTTCTTGCGGAATTGGCAAAGGGATATTTGGAAGCCCATAGAGGGCTATGGTGAAAAAGGAAATATCTTCCGTTCAAAACTGGAAAGAAGCTTTCTGAGAAACTGTTCTGTGTTCTGTTAGTTCATCTCACAGAGTTACATCTTTCCCTTCAAGAAGCCTTTCGCTAAGGCTGTTCTTGTGGAATTGGCAAAGTGATATTTGGAAGCCCATAGAGGGCTATGGTGAAAAAGGAAATATCTTCCATTCAAAACTGGAAGGAAGCTTTCTGAGAAACTGTTCTGTGTTCTGTTAGTTCATCTCACAGAGTTACATCTTTCCCTTCAAGAAGCCTTTCGCTAAGGCTGTTCTTGTGGAATTAGCAAAGGGATATTTGGAAGCCCTTAGAGGGCTATGGTGAAAAAGGAAATATCTTCCGTTCAAAACTGGAAAGAAGCTTTCTGAGAAACTGCTCTGTGTTCTCTGAATTCATCTCACAGTGTTACATCTTTCCCTTCAAGAAGCCTTTCGCCTAGGCTGTTCTTCTGGAACTGGCAAAGGGATATTTGGAAGCCCAAAGAGGGCTATGGTGAAAAAGGAAATATCTTCCGTTCAAAACTGGAAAGAAGCTTTCTGAGAAACTGCTCTGTGTTCTGTGAATTCATATCACAGAGCTACATCTTTACCTTCAAGAAGCCTTTCGCTAAGGCTGTTCTTTCGGAATTGGCAAAGGGATATTTGGAAGCCCATAGAGGGCTATGGTGAAAAAGGTAATATCTTCCGTTCAAAACTGGAAAGAAGCTTTCTGAGAAACTGCTCTGTGTTCTGTTAATTCATCTCTCGGAGATACATCTTTCCCTTCAAGAGGCCTTTTGCTAAGGCTGTTCTTATGGAATTGGCAAAGGGATATTTTGAAGCCCATAGAGGGCTATGGTGAAAAAGGAAATATCTTCCTTTGAAAACTGGAAAGAAGCTTTCTGAGAAACTGCTCTGTGTTCTGTGAATTCATATCACAGAGCTACATCTTTACCTTCAAGAAGCCTTTCGCTAAGGCTGTTCTTTCGGAATTGGCAAAGGGATATTTGGAAGCCCATAGAGGGCTATGGTGAAAAAGGTAATATCTTCCGTTCAAAACTGGAAAGAAGCTTTCTGAGAAACTGCTCTTTGTTCTGTTAGTTCATCTCACAGAGTTACATCTTTCCCTTCAAGAATCCTTTCGCTAAGGCTGTTCTTCTGGAATTGGCAAAGGGATATTTGGAAGCCCATAGAGGGCTAGGGTGAAAAAGGAAATATCTTCCGTTCAAAACTGGAAAGAAGCTTTATGAGAAACTGCTCTGTGTTCTGTTAATCCATCTCACAGAGTTACATCTTTCCCTTCAAGAAGCCTTTCGCTAAGGCTGTTCTTCTGGAATTGGCAAAGGGATATTTGGAAGCCCATAGAGGGCTATGGTGAAAAAGGAAATATCTTCCGTTCAAAACTGGAAAGAAGCTTTCTGAGAAACTGTTCTGTGTTCTGTTAGTTCATCTCACAGAGTTACATCTTTCCCTTTAAGAAGCCTTTCGCTAAGGCTGTTCTTGTGGAACTGGCAAAGGGATATTTGGAAGCCCAAAGTAGGCTATGGTGAGAAAGGAAATATCTTCCGTTCAAAACTGGAAAGAAGCTTTCTGAGAAACTGCTCTGTGTTCTCTGAATTCATCTCACAGAGATTCATCTTTCCCTTCAAGTAGCCTTTCGCTAAGGCTGTTCTTATGGAACTGGCAAAGGGATATTTGGAAGCCCATAGAGGGCTATGGTGAAAAAGGAAATATCTCCCGTTCAAAACTGGAAAGAAGCTTTCTGAGAAACTGCTCTGTGTTCTGTTAGTTCATCTCACAGAGTTACATCTTTCCCTTCAAGAAGCCTTTCGCTAAGGCTGTTCTTCTGGAATAGGCAAAGGGATATTTGGAAGCCCATAGAGGGCTAGGGTGAAAAAGGAAATATCTTCCGTTCAAAACTGGAAAGAAGCTTTCTGAGAAACTGCTCTGTGTTCTGTTAATCCATTTCTCAGAGTTACATCTTTCCCTTCAAGAAGCCTTTCGCTAAGGCTGTTCTTGTGGAATTGGCAAAGGGATATTTGGAAGCCCATAGAGGGCTATGGTGAAAAAGGAAATATCTTCCGTTCAAAACTGGAAAGAAGCTTTCTGAGAAACTGCTCTGTGTTCTGTTAGTTCATCTCACAGAGTTACATCTTTCCCTTCAAGAAGCCTTTCGCTAAGGCTGTTCTTGTGGAACTGGCAAAGGGATATTTGGAAGCCCATAGAGGGCTATGGTGAGAAAGGAAATATCTTCCGTTCAAAACTGGAAAGAAGCTTTCTGAGAAACTGCTCTGTGTTCTCTGAATTCATCTCACAGAGATTCATCTTTCCCTTCAAGTAGCCTTTCGCTAAGGCTGTTCTTGTGGAACTGGCAAAGGGATATTTGGAAGCCCATAGAGGGCTATGGTGAAAAAGGAAATATCTCCCGTTCAAAACTGGAAAGAAGCTTTCTGAGAAACTGCTCTGTGTTCTCTGAATTCATCTCACAGAGTTATATCTTTCCCTTCAAGAAGCCTTTCGCTAAGGCTGTTCTTGTGGAATTGGCAAAGGGATATTTGGAAGCCCGTAGAAGGCTATGGTGAAAAAGGAAATATCTTCCGTTCAAAACTGGAAAGAAGCTTTCTGAGAAACTGTTCTGTGTTCTGTTAGTTCATCTCACAGAGTTACATATTTCCCTTCAAGAAGCCTTTCGCTAAGGCTGTTCTTGTGGAATTAGAAAAGGGATATTTGGAAGCCCTTAGAGGGCTATGGTGAAAAAGGAAATATCTTCCGTTCAAAACTGGAAAGAAGCTTTCTGAGAAACTGCTCTGTGTTCTCTGAATTCATCTCACAGAGTTACATCTTTCACTTCAAGAAGCCTTTCGCTAAGGCTGTTCTTGTGGAATTAGCAAAGGGATATTTGGAAGCCCTTAGAGGGCTATGGTGAAAAAGGAAATATCTTCCGTTCAAAACTGGAAAGAAGCTTTCTGAGAAACTGCTCTGTGTTCTCTGAATTCATCTCACAGAGTTACATCTTTCCCTTCAAGAAGCCTTTCGCCTAGGCTGTTCTTATGGAACTGGCAAAGGGATATTTGGAAGCCCATAGAGGGCTATGGTGAAAAAGGAAATATCTTCCTTTCAAAACTGGAAAGAAGCTTTCTGAGAAACTGCTCTGTGTTCTGTTAATTCATATCACAGAGCTACATCTTTCCCTTCAAGAAGCCTTTCGCTAAGGCTGTTCTTGCGGAATTGGCAAAGGGATATTTGGAAGCCCATAGAGGGCTATGGTGAAAAAGGAAATATCTTCCGTTCAAAACTGGAAAGAAGCTTTCGGAGAAACTGCTCTGTGTTCTGTTAATTCATCTCACAGAGATACATCTTTCCCTTCAAGAGGCCTTTTGCTAAGGCTGTTCTTATGGAATTGGCAAAGGGATATTTTGAAGCCCATAGAGGGCTATGGTGAAAAAGGAAATATCTTCCGTTCAAAACTGGAAAGAAGCATTCTGAGAAACTGCTCTGTGTTCTCTGAATTCATCTCACAGAGTTACATCTTTCCCTTCAAGAAGCCTTTCGCTAAGGCTGTTCTTGTGGAATTGGCAAAGGGATATTTGGAAGCCCATAGAGGGCTATGGTGAAAAAGGAAATATCTTCCGTTCAAAACTGGAAAGAAGCTTTCTGAGAAACTGCTCTGTGTTCTGTTAATTCATCTCACAGAGTTACATCTTTCCCTTCAAGAAGCCTTTCGCTAAGGCTGTTCTTGTGGAATTGGCAAAGGGATATTTGGAAGCCCATAGAGGACTATGGTGAAAAAGGAAATATCTTCCCTTCAAAACTGGAAAGAAGCTTTCTGAGAAACTGTTCTGTGTTCTGTTAGTTCATCTCACAGAGTTACATCTTTCCCTTCAAGAAGCCTTTCGCTAAGGCTGTTCTTGTGGAATTAGCAAAGGGATATTTGGAAGCCCTTAGAGGGCTATGGTGAAAAAGGAAATATCTTCCGTTCAAAACTGGAAAGAAGCTTTGTGAGAAACTGGTCTGTGTTCTCTGAATTCATCTCACAGAGTTACATCTTTCCCTTCAAGAAGCCTTTCGCTAAGGCTGTTCTTGTGGAACTGGCAAAGGGATATTTCGAAGCTCATAGAGGGCTATGGTGAAAAAGGAAATAACTTCGGTTCAAAACTGCAAAGAAGCTTTCTGAGAAACTGCTCTGTGTTCTGTTAATCCATCTCACAGAGTTACATCTTTCCCTTCAAGAAGACTTTCGCTAAGGCTGTTCTTGTGGAACTGGCAAAGGGATATTTGGAAGCCCTTAGAGGGCTATGGTGAAAAAGGAAATATCTTCCGTTCAAAAGTGGAAAGAAGATTTCTGAGAAACTGCACTGTGTTCGGTTAGTTCAACTCACAGAGTTACATCTTTCCCTACAAGAAGCCTTTCGCTAAGGCTCTTCTAGTGGAACTGGCAAAGGGATATTTGGAAACCCATAGAGGGCTATGGTGAAAAAGGAAATATCTTCCGTTCAATACTGGAAAGAAGCTTTCTGAGAAACTGCTCTGTGTTCCCTGAATTCATCTCACAGAGTTACATCTTTCCCTTCATGAAGCCTTTCGCCTAGGCTGTTCTTCTGGAACTGTCAAAGGGATATTTGGAAGCCCATAGAGGGCTATGGTGAAAAAGGAAATATCTTCCGTTCAAAACTGGAAAGAAGCTTTCTGAGAAACTGCTCTGTGTTCTGTTAATTCATATCACAGAGCTACATCTTTCCCTTCAAGAAGCCTTTCGCTAAGGCTGTTCTTGCGGAATTGGCAAAGGGATATTTGGAAGCCCATAGAGGGCTATGGTGAAAAAGGAAATATCTTCCGTTCAAAACTGGAAAGAAGCTTTCTGAGAAACTGTTCTGTGTTCTGTTAGTTCATCTCACAGAGTTACATCTTTCCCTTCAAGAAGCCTTTCGCTAAGGCTGTTCTTGTGGAATTGGCAAAGTGATATTTGGAAGCCCATAGAGGGCTATGGTGAAAAAGGAAATATCTTCCATTCAAAACTGGAAGGAAGCTTTCTGAGAAACTGTTCTGTGTTCTGTTAGTTCATCTCACAGAGTTACATCTTTCCCTTCAAGAAGCCTTTCGCTAAGGCTGTTCTTGTGGAATTAGCAAAGGGATATTTGGAAGCCCTTAGAGGGCTATGGTGAAAAAGGAAATATCTTCCGTTCAAAACTGGAAAGAAGCTTTCTGAGAAACTGCTCTGTGTTCTCTGAATTCATCTCACAGTGTTACATCTTTCCCTTCAAGAAGCCTTTCGCCTAGGCTGTTCTTCTGGAACTGGCAAAGGGATATTTGGAAGCCCAAAGAGGGCTATGGTGAAAAAGGAAATATCTTCCGTTCAAAACTGGAAAGAAGCTTTCTGAGAAACTGCTCTGTGTTCTGTGAATTCATATCACAGAGCTACATCTTTACCTTCAAGAAGCCTTTCGCTAAGGCTGTTCTTTCGGAATTGGCAAAGGGATATTTGGAAGCCCATAGAGGGCTATGGTGAAAAAGGTAATATCTTCCGTTCAAAACTGGAAAGAAGCTTTCTGAGAAACTGCTCTGTGTTCTGTTAATTCATCTCTCGGAGATACATCTTTCCCTTCAAGAGGCCTTTTGCTAAGGCTGTTCTTATGGAATTGGCAAAGGGATATTTTGAAGCCCATAGAGGGCTATGGTGAAAAAGGAAATATCTTCCTTTGAAAACTGGAAAGAAGCTTTCTGAGAAACTGCTCTGTGTTCTGTGAATTCATATCACAGAGCTACATCTTTACCTTCAAGAAGCCTTTCGCTAAGGCTGTTCTTTCGGAATTGGCAAAGGGATATTTGGAAGCCCATAGAGGGCTATGGTGAAAAAGGTAATATCTTCCGTTCAAAACTGGAAAGAAGCTTTCTGAGAAACTGCTCTTTGTTCTGTTAGTTCATCTCACAGAGTTACATCTTTCCCTTCAAGAATCCTTTCGCTAAGGCTGTTCTTCTGGAATTGGCAAAGGGATATTTGGAAGCCCATAGAGGGCTAGGGTGAAAAAGGAAATATCTTCCGTTCAAAACTGGAAAGAAGCTTTATGAGAAACTGCTCTGTGTTCTGTTAATCCATCTCACAGAGTTACATCTTTCCCTTCAAGAAGCCTTTCGCTAAGGCTGTTCTTCTGGAATTGGCAAAGGGATATTTGGAAGCCCATAGAGGGCTATGGTGAAAAAGGAAATATCTTCCGTTCAAAACTGGAAAGAAGCTTTCTGAGAAACTGTTCTGTGTTCTGTTAGTTCATCTCACAGAGTTACATCTTTCCCTTTAAGAAGCCTTTCGCTAAGGCTGTTCTTGTGGAACTGGCAAAGGGATATTTGGAAGCCCAAAGTAGGCTATGGTGAGAAAGGAAATATCTTCCGTTCAAAACTGGAAAGAAGCTTTCTGAGAAACTGCTCTGTGTTCTCTGAATTCATCTCACAGAGATTCATCTTTCCCTTCAAGTAGCCTTTCGCTAAGGCTGTTCTTATGGAACTGGCAAAGGGATATTTGGAAGCCCATAGAGGGCTATGGTGAAAAAGGAAATATCTCCCGTTCAAAACTGGAAAGAAGCTTTCTGAGAAACTGCTCTGTGTTCTGTTAGTTCATCTCACAGAGTTACATCTTTCCCTTCAAGAAGCCTTTCGCTAAGGCTGTTCTTCTGGAATAGGCAAAGGGATATTTGGAAGCCCATAGAGGGCTAGGGTGAAAAAGGAAATATCTTCCGTTCAAAACTGGAAAGAAGCTTTCTGAGAAACTGCTCTGTGTTCTGTTAATCCATTTCTCAGAGTTACATCTTTCCCTTCAAGAAGCCTTTCGCTAAGGCTGTTCTTGTGGAATTGGCAAAGGGATATTTGGAAGCCCATAGAGGGCTATGGTGAAAAAGGAAATATCTTCCGTTCAAAACTGGAAAGAAGCTTTCTGAGAAACTGCTCTGTGTTCTGTTAGTTCATCTCACAGAGTTACATCTTTCCCTTCAAGAAGCCTTTCGCTAAGGCTGTTCTTGTGGAACTGGCAAAGGGATATTTGGAAGCCCATAGAGGGCTATGGTGAGAAAGGAAATATCTTCCGTTCAAAACTGGAAAGAAGCTTTCTGAGAAACTGCTCTGTGTTCTCTGAATTCATCTCACAGAGATTCATCTTTCCCTTCAAGTAGCCTTTCGCTAAGGCTGTTCTTGTGGAACTGGCAAAGGGATATTTGGAAGCCCATAGAGGGCTATGGTGAAAAAGGAAATATCTCCCGTTCAAAACTGGAAAGAAGCTTTCTGAGAAACTGCTCTGTGTTCTCTGAATTCATCTCACAGAGTTATATCTTTCCCTTCAAGAAGCCTTTCGCTAAGGCTGTTCTTGTGGAATTGGCAAAGGGATATTTGGAAGCCCGTAGAAGGCTATGGTGAAAAAGGAAATATCTTCCGTTCAAAACTGGAAAGAAGCTTTCTGAGAAACTGTTCTGTGTTCTGTTAGCTCATCTCACAGAGTTACATATTTCCCTTCAAGAAGCCTTTCGCTAAGGCTGTTCTTGTGGAATTAGAAAAGGGATATTTGGAAGCCCTTAGAGGGCTATGGTGAAAAAGGAAATATCTTCCGTTCAAAACTGGAAAGAAGCTTTCTGAGAAACTGCTCTGTGTTCTCTGAATTCATCTCACAGAGTTACATCTTTCACTTCAAGAAGCCTTTCGCTAAGGCTGTTCTTGTGGAATTAGCAAAGGGATATTTGGAAGCCCTTAGAGGGCTATGGTGAAAAAGGAAATATCTTCCGTTCAAAACTGGAAAGAAGCTTTCTGAGAAACTGCTCTGTGTTCTCTGAATTCATCTCACAGAGTTACATCTTTCCCTTCAAGAAGCCTTTCGCCTAGGCTGTTCTTATGGAACTGGCAAAGGGATATTTGGAAGCCCATAGAGGGCTATGGTGAAAAAGGAAATATCTTCCTTTCAAAACTGGAAAGAAGCTTTCTGAGAAACTGCTCTGTGTTCTGTTAATTCATATCACAGAGCTACATCTTTCCCTTCAAGAAGCCTTTCGCTAAGGCTGTTCTTGCGGAATTGGCAAAGGGATATTTGGAAGCCCATAGAGGGCTATGGTGAAAAAGGAAATATCTTCCGTTCAAAACTGGAAAGAAGCTTTCGGAGAAACTGCTCTGTGTTCTGTTAATTCATCTCACAGAGATACATCTTTCCCTTCAAGAGGCCTTTTGCTAAGGCTGTTCTTATGGAATTGGCAAAGGGATATTTTGAAGCCCATAGAGGGCTATGGTGAAAAAGGAAATATCTTCCGTTCAAAACTGGAAAGAAGCATTCTGAGAAACTGCTCTGTGTTCTCTGAATTCATCTCACAGAGTTACATCTTTCCCTTCAAGAAGCCTTTCGCTAAGGCTGTTCTTGTGGAATTGGCAAAGGGATATTTGGAAGCCCATAGAGGGCTATGGTGAAAAAGGAAATATCTTCCGTTCAAAACTGGAAAGAAGCTTTCTGAGAAACTGCTCTGTGTTCTGTTAATTCATCTCACAGAGTTACATCTTTCCCTTCAAGAAGCCTTTCGCTAAGGCTGTTCTTGTGGAATTGGCAAAGGGATATTTGGAAGCCCATAGAGGACTATGGTGAAAAAGGAAATATCTTCCCTTCAAAACTGGAAAGAAGCTTTCTGAGAAACTGTTCTGTGTTCTGTTAGTTCATCTCACAGAGTTACATCTTTCCCTTCAAGAAGCCTTTCGCTAAGGCTGTTCTTGTGGAATTAGCAAAGGGATATTTGGAAGCCCTTAGAGGGCTATGGTGAAAAAGGAAATATCTTCCGTTCAAAACTGGAAAGAAGCTTTGTGAGAAACTGGTCTGTGTTCTCTGAATTCATCTCACAGAGTTACATCTTTCCCTTCAAGAAGCCTTTCGCTAAGGCTGTTCTTGTGGAACTGGCAAAGGGATATTTCGAAGCTCATAGAGGGCTATGGTGAAAAAGGAAATAACTTCGGTTGAAAACTGCAAAAAAGCTTTCTGAGAAACTGCTCTGTGTTCTGTTAATCCATCTCACAGAGTTACATCTTTCCCTTCAAGAAGACTTTCGCTAAGGCTGTTCTTGTGGAACTGGCAAAGGGATATTTGGAATCCCTTAGAGGGCTATGGTGAAAAAGGAAATATCTTCCGTTCAAAACTGGAAAGAAGCTTTCTGAGAAACTGCTCTGTGTTCTCTGAATTCATCTCACAGAGTTACATCTTTCCCTTCAAGAAGCCTTTCGCTAAGGCTGTTCTTGTGGAATTGGCAAAGTGATATTTGGAAGCCCATAGAGGGCTATGGTGAAAAAGGAAATATCTTCCGTTCAAAACTGGAAGGAAGCTTTCTGAGAAACTGTTCTGTGTTCTGTTAGTTCATCTCACAGAGTTACATCTTTCCCTTCAAGAAGCCTTTCGCTAAGGCTGTTCTTGTGGAACTGGCAAAGGTATATTTGGAAGCCCAAAGAGGGCTATGGTGAGAAAGGAAATATCTTCCGTTCAAAACTGGAAAGAAGCTTTCTGAGAAACTGCTCTGTGTTCTCTGAATTCATCTCACAGAGATTCATCTTTCCCTTCAAGTAGCCTTTCGCTAAGGCTGTTCTTATGGAACTGGCAAAGGGATATTTGGAAGCCCATAGAGGGCTATGGTGAAAAAGGAAATATCTCCCGTTCAAAACTGGAAAGAAGCTTTCTGAGAAACTGCTCTGTGTTCTGTTAGTTCATCTCACAGAGTTACATCTTTCCCTTCAAGAAGCCTTTCGCTAAGGCTGTTCTTCTGGAATTGGCAAAGGGATATTTGGAAGCCCATAGAGGTCTAGGGTGAAAAAGGAAATATCTTCCGTTCAAAACTGGAAAGAAGCTTTCTGAGAAACTGCTCTGTGTTCTGTTAATCCATCTCTCAGAGTTACATCTTTCCCTTCAAGAAGCCTTTCGCTAAGGCTGTTCTTGTGGAATGGGCAAAGGGATATTTGGAAGCCCATAGAGGGCTATGGTGAAAAAGGAAATATCTTCCGTTCAAAACTGGAAAGAAGCTTTCTGAGAAACTGCTCTGTGTTCTGTTAGTTCATCTCACAGAGTTACATCTTTCCCTTCAAGAAGCCTTTCGCTAAGGCTGTTCTTGTGGAACTGGCAAAGGGATATTTGGAAGCCCATAGAGGGCTATGGTGAGAAAGGAAATATCTTCCGTTCAAAACTGGAAAGAAGCTTTCTGAGAAACTGCTCTGTGTTCTCTGAATTCATCTCACAGAGATTCATCTTTCCCTTCAAGTAGCCTTTCGCTAAGGCTGTTCTTGTGGAACTGGCAAAGGGATATTTGGAAGCCCATAGAGGGCTATGGTGAAAAAGGAAATATCTCCCGTTCAAAACTGGAAAGAAGCTTTCTGAGAAACTGCTCTGTGTTCTCTGAATTCATCTCACAGAGTTACATCTTTCCCTTCAAGAAGCCTTTCGCTAAGGCTGTTCTTGTGGAATTGGCAAAGGGATATTTGGAAGCCCGTAGAAGGCTATGGTGAAAAAGGAAATATCTTCCGTTCAAAACTGGAAAGAAGCTTTCTGAGAAACTGTTCTGTGTTCTGTTAGTTCATCTCACAGAGTTACATCTTTCCCTTCAAGAGGCCTTTCGCTAAGGCTGTTCTTTTGGAATTAGCAAAGGGATATTTGGAAGCCCTTAGAGGGCTATGGTGAAAAAGGAAATATCTTCCGTTCAAAACTGGAAAGAAGCTTTCTGAGAAACTGCTCTGTGTTCTCTGAATTCATCTCACAGAGTTACATCTTTCCCTTCAAGAAGCCTTTCGCTAAGGCTGTTCTTGTGGAATTAGCAAAGGGATATTTGGAAGCCCTTAGAGGGCTATGGTGAAAAAGGAAATATCTTCCGTTCAAAACTGGAAAGAAGCTTTCTGAGAAACTGCTCTGTGTTCTCTGAATTCATCTCACAGAGTTACATCTTTCCCTTCAAGAAGCCTTTCGCCTAGGCTGTTCTTATGGAACTGGCAAAGGGATATTTGGAAGTCCATAGAGGGCTATGGTGAAAAAGGAAATATCTTCCTTTCAAAACTGGAAAGAAGCTTTCTGAGAAACTGCTCTGTGTTCTGTTAATTCATATCACAGAGCTACATCTTTCCCTTCAAGAAGCCTTTCGCTAAGGCTGTTCTTGCGGAATTGGCAAAGGGATATTTGGAAGCCCATAGAGGGCTATGGTGAAAAAGGAAATATCTTCCGTTCAAAACTGGAAAGAAGCTTTCGGAGAAACTGCTCTGTGTTCTGTTAATTCATCTCACAGAGATACATCTTTCCCTTCAAGAGGCCTTTTGCTAAGGCTGTTCTTTTGGAATTGGCAAAGGGATATTTTGAAGCCCATAGAGGGCTATGGTGAAAAAGGAAATATCTTCCGTTCAAAACTGGAAAGAAGCATTCTGAGAAACTGCTCTGTGTTCTCTGAATTCATCTCACAGAGTTACATCTTTCCCTTCAAGAAGCCTTTCGCTAAGGCTGTTCTTGTGGAATTGGCAAAGGGATATTTGGAAGCCCATAGAGGGCTATGGTGAAAAAGGAAATATCTTCCGTTCAAAACTGGAAAGAAGCTTTCTGAGAAACTGCTCTGTGTTCTGTTAATTCATCTCACAGAGTTACATCTTTCCCTTCAAGAAGCCTTTCGCTAAGGCTGTTCTTGTGGAATTGGCAAAGGGATATTTGGAAGCCCATAGAGGACTATGGTGAAAAAGGAAATATCTTCCGTTCAAAACTGGAAAGAAGCTTTCTGAGAAACTGTTCTGTGTTCTGTTAGTTCATCTCACAGAGTTACATCTTTCCCTTCAAGAAGCCTTTCGCTAAGGCTGTTCTTGTGGAATTAGCAAAGGGATATTTGGAAGCCCTTAGAGGGCTATGGTGAAAAAGGAAATATCTTCCGTTCAAAACTGGAAAGAAGCTTTGTGAGAAACTGGTCTGTGTTCTCTGAATTCATCTCACAGAGTTACATCTTTCCCTTCAAGAAGCCTTTCGCTAAGGCTGTTCTTGTGGAACTGGCAAAGGGATATTTCGAAGCTCATAGAGGGCTATGGTGAAAAAGGAAATAACTTCGGTTCAAAACTGCAAAGAAGCTTTCTGAGAAACTGCTCTGTGTTCTGTTAATCCATCTCACAGAGTTACATCTTTCCCTTCAAGAAGACTTTCGCTAAGGCTGTTCTTGTGGAACTGGCAAAGGGATATTTGGAAGCCCTTAGAGGGCTATGGTGAAAAAGGAAATATCTTCCGTTCAAAACTGGAAGGAAGCTTTCTGAGAAACTGTTCTGTGTTCTCTGAATTCATCTCACAGAGTTACATCTTTCCCTTCAAGAAGCCTTCGCTAAGGCTGTTCTTGTGGAATTGGCAAAGTGATATTTGGAAGCCCATAGAGGGCTATGGTGAAAAAGGAAATATCTTCCGTTCAAAACTGGAAGGAAGCTTTCTGAGAAACTGTTCTGTGTTCTGTTAGTTCATCTCACAGAGTTACATCTTTCCCTTCAAGAAGCCTTTCGATAAGGCTGTTCTTGTGGAATTAGCAAAGGGATATTTGGAAGCCCTTAGAGGGCTATGGTGAAAAAGGAAATATCTTCCGTTCAAAACTGGAAAGAAGCTTTCTGAGAAACTGCTCTGTGTTCTCTGAATTCATCTCACAGTGTTACATCTTTCCCTTCAAGAAGCCTTTCGCCTAGGCTGTTCTTCTGGAACTGGCAAAGGGATATTTGGAAGCCCAAAGAGGGCTATGGTGAAAAAGGAAATATCTTCCGTTCAAAACTGGAAAGAAGCTTTCTGAGAAACTGCTCTGTGTTCTGTGAATTCATATCACAGAGCTACATCTTTACCTTCAAGAAGCCTTTCGCTAAGGCTGTTCTTTCGGAATTGGCAAAGGGATATTTGGAAGCCCATAGAGGGCTATGGTGAAAAAGGTAATATCTTCCGTTCAAAACTGGAAAGAAGCTTTCTGAGAAACTGCTCTGTGTTCTGTTAATTCATCTCTCGGAGATACATCTTTCCCTTCAAGAGGCCTTTTGCTAAGGCTGTTCTTATGGAATTGGCAAAGGTATATTTTGAAGCCCATAGAGGGCTAGGGTGAAAAAGGAAATATCTTCCGTTCAAAACTGGAAAGAAGCTTTCTGAGAAACTGCTCTGTGTTCTGTTAATCCATCTCACAGAGTTACATCTTTCCCTTCAAGAAGCCTTTCGCTAAGGCTGTTCTTGTGGAATTGGCAAAGGGATATTTGGAAGCCCATAGAGGGCTATGGTGAAAAAGGAAATATCTTCCGTTCAAAACTGGAAAGAAGCTTTCTGAGAAACTGTTCTGTGTTCTGTTAGTTCATCTCACAGAGTTACATCTTTCCCTTCAAGAAGCCTTTCGCTAAGGCTGTTCTTGTGGAACTGGCAAAGGGATATTTGGAAGCCCAAAGAGGGCTATGGTGAGAAAGGAAATATCTTCCGTTCAAAACTGGAAAGAAGCTTTCTGAGAAACTGCTCTGTGTCCTCTGAATTCATCTCACAGAGATTCATCTTTCCCTTCAAGTAGCCTTTCGCTAAGGCTGTTCTTATGGAACTGGCAAAGGGATATTTGGAAGCCCATAGAGGGCTATGGTGAAAAAGGAAATATCTCCCGTTCAAAACTGGAAAGAAGCATTCTGAGAAACTGCTCTGTGTTCTCTGAATTCATCTCACAGAGTCACATCTATCCCTTCAAGAAGCCTTTCGCTAAGGCTGTTCTTGTGGGACTGGAAAGGGATATTTGGAAGCCCATAGAGGGCTATGGTGAAAAAGAAAATATCTTCCGTTCAAAACTGGAAAGAAGCTTTCTGAGAAACTGCTCTGTGTTCTGTTAATTCATATCACAGAGCTACATCTTTCCCTTCAAGAAGCGTTTCGCTAAGGCTGTTCTTGTGGATTTGCAAAGTGATATTTGGAAGCCCATAAAGGGCTATGGTGAAAAAGGTAATATCTTCCGTTCAAAACTCGAAAGAAGCTTTCTGAGAAACTGTTCTGTGTTCTGTTAGTTCATCTCACAGAGTTACATCTTTCCCTTCAAGAAGCCTTTCGCTAAGGCTGTTCTTGTGGAACTGGCAAGGGGATATTGGGAAGCCCTTAGAGGGCTATGGTGAAAAAGGAAATATCTTCCGTTCAAAACTGGAAAGAAGATTTCTGAGAAACTGCTCTGTGTCCTCTGAATTCATCTCACAGAGTTACATCTTTCCCTTCAAGAAGCCTTTCGCCTAGGCTGTTCTTCTGGAACTGGCAAAGGGATATTTGGAAGCCCATAGAGGGCTATGGTGAAAAAGGAAATATCTTCCGTTCAAAACTGGAAAGAAGCTTTCTGAGAAACTGCTCTGTGTTCTGTGAATTCATATCACAGAGCTACATCTTTACCTTCAAGAAGCCTTTCGCTAAGGCTGTTCTTGCGGAATTGGCAAAGGGATATTTGGAAGCCCATAGAGGGCTATGGTGAAAAAGGAAATATCTTCCGTTCAAAACTGGAAAGAAGCTTTCTGAGAAACTGCTCTGTGTTCTGTTAATTCATCTCACGGAGATACATCTTTCCCTTCAAGAGGCCTTTTGCTAAGGCTGTTCTTATGGAATTGGCAAAGGGATATTTTGAAGCCCATAGAGGGCTATGGTGAAAAAGGAAATATCTTCCGTTGAAAACTGGAAAGAAGCTTTCTGAGAAACTGCTCTGTGTTCTCTGAATTCATCTCACAGAGTTACATCTTTCCCTTCAAGAAGCCTTTCGCTAAGGCTGTTCTTCTGGAATTGGCAAAGGGATATTTGGAAGCCCATAGAGGGCTATGGTGAAAAAGGAAATATCTTCCGTTCAAAACTGGAAAGAAGCTTTCTGAGAAACTGTTCTGTGTTCTGTTAGTTCATCTCACAGAGTTACATCTTTCCCTTCAAGAAGCCTTTCGCTAAGGCTGTTCTTGTGGAATTAGCAAAGGGATATTTGGAAGCCCTTAGAGGGCTATGGTGAAAAAGGAAATATCTTCCGTTCAAAACTGGAAAGAAGCTTTGTGAGAAACTGGTCTGTGTTCTCTGAATTCATCTCACAGAGTTACATCTTTCCCTTCAAGAAGCCTTTCGCTAAGGCTGTTCTTGTGGAACTAGCAAAGGGATATTTCGAAGCTCATAGAGGGCTATGGTGAAAAAGGAAATAACTTCGGTTGAAAACTGCAAAGAAGCTTTCTGAGAAACTGCTCTGTGTTCTGTTAATCCATCTCACAGAGTTACATCTTTCCCTTCAAGAAGACTTTCGCTAAGGCTGTTCTTGTGGAACTGGCAAAGGGATATTTGGAAGCCCTTAGAGGGCTATGGTGAAAAAGGAAATATCTTCCGTTCAAAAGTGGAAAGAAGATTTCTGAGAAACTGCTCTGTGTTCGGTTAGTTCAACTCACAGAGTTACATCTTTCCCTACAAGAAGCCTTTCGCTAAGGCTCTTCTAGTGGAACCGTCAAAGGGATATTTGGAAACCCATAGAGGGCTATGGTGAAAAAGGAAATATCTTCCGTTCAATACTGGAAAGAAGCTTTCTGAGAAACTGCTCTGTGTTCTCTGAATTCATCTCACAGTGTTACATCTTTCCCTTCAAGAAGCCTTTCGCCTAGGCTGTTCTTCTGGAACTGGCAAAGGGATATTTGGAAGAACAAAGAGGGCTATGGTGAAAAAGGTAATATCTTCCGTTCAAAACTGGAAAGAAGCTTTCTGAGAAACTGCTCTGTGTTCTGTTAATTCATCTCTCGGAGATACATCTTTCCCTTCAAGAGGCCTTTTGCTAAGGCTGTTCTTATGGAATTGGCAAAGGGATATTTTGAAGCCCATAGAGGGCTAGGGTGAAAAAGGAAATATCTTCCGTTCAAAACTGGAAAGAAGCTTTCTGAGAAACTGCTCTGTGTTCTGTTAATCCATCTCACAGAGTTACATCTTTCCCTTCAAGAAGCCTTTCGCTAAGGCTGTTCTTGTGGAATTGGCAAAGGGATATTTGGAAGCCCATAGAGGGCTATGGTGAAAAAGGAAATATCTTCCGTTCAAAACTGGAAAGAAGCTTTCTGAGAAACTGTTCTGTGTTCTGTTAGTTCATCTCACAGAGTTACATCTTTCCCTTCAAGAAGCCTTTCGCTAAGGCTGTTCTTGTGGAACTGGCAAAGGGATATTTGGAAGCCCAAAGAGGGCTATGGTGAGAAAGGAAATATCTTCCGTTCAAAACTGGAAAGAAGCTTTCTGAGAAACTGCTCTGTGTTCTCTGAATTCATCTCACAGAGATTCATCTTTCCCTTCAAGTAGCCTTTCGCTAAGGCTGTTCTTATGGAACTGGCAAAGGGATATTTGGAAGCCCATAGAGGGCTATGGTGAAAAAGGAAATATCTCCCGTTCAAAACTGGAAAGAAGCTTTCTGAGAAACTGCTCTGTGTTCTCTGAATTCATCTCACAGAGTTACATCTTTCCCTTCAAGAAGCCTTTCGCTAAGGCTGTTCTTGTGGAATTGGCAAAGGGATATTTGGAAGCCCATAGAGGGCTATGGTGAAAAAGGAAATATCTTCCGTTCAAAACTGGAAAGAAGCTTTCTGAGAAACTGTTCTGTGTTCTGTTAGTTCATCTCACAGTGTTACATCTTTCCCTTCAAGAAGCCTTTCGCTAAGGCTGTTCTTGTGGAATTAGCAAAGGGATATTTGGAAGCCCTTAGAGGGCTATGGTGAAAAAGGAAATATCTTCCGTTCAAAACTGGAAAGAAGCTTTCTGAGAAACTGCTCTGTGTTCTCTGAATTCATCTCACAGAGTTACATCTTTCTCTTCAAGAAGCCTTTCGCTAAGGCTGTTCTTGTGGAACTGGCAAAGGGATATTTCGAAGCTCATAGAGGGCTACGCTGAAAAAGGAAATATCTTCCGTTCAAAACTGGAAAGAAGCATTCTGAGAAACTGCTCTGTGTTCTCTGAATTCATCTCACAGAGTCACATCTATCCCTTCAAGAAGCCTTTCGCTAAGGCTGTTCTTGTGGGACTGGAAAGGGATATTTGGAAGCCCATAGAGGGCTATGGTGAAAAAGAAAATATCTTCCGTTCAAAACTGGAAAGAAGCTTTCTGAGAAACTGCTCTGTGTTCTGTTAATTCATATCACAGAGCTACATCTTTCCCTTCAAGAAGCGTTTCGCTAAGGCTGTTCTTGTGGAATTGGCAAAGTGATATTTGGAAGCCCATAAAGGGCTATGGTGAAAAAGGTAATATCTTCCGTTCAATACTCGAAAGAAGCTTTCTGAGAAACTGTTCTGTGTTCTGTTAGTTCATCTCACAGAGTTACATCTTTCCCTTCAAGAAGCCTTTCGCTAAGGCTGTTCTTGTGGAACTGGCAAGGGGATATTGGGAAGCCCTTAGAGGGCTATGGTGAAAAAGGAAATATCTTCCGTTCAAAACTGGAAAGAAGATTTCTGAGAAACTGCTCTGTGTTCTCTGAATTCATCTCACAGAGTTACATCTTTCCCTTCAAGAAGACTTTCGCCTAGGCTGTTCTTCTGGAACTGGCAAAGGGATATTTGGAAGCCCATAGACGGCTATGGTGAAAAAGGAAATATCTTCCGTTCAAAACTGGAAAGAAGCTTTCTGAGAAACTGCTCTGTGTTCTGTGAATTCATATCACAGAGCTACATCTTTACCTTCAAGAAGCCTTTCGCTAAGGCTGTTCTTGCGGAATTGGCAAAGGGATATTTGGAAGCCCATAGAGGGCTATGGTGAAAAAGGAAATATCTTCCGTTCAAAACTGGAAAGAAGCTTTCTGAGAAACTGCTCTGTGTTCTGTTAGTTCATCTCACAGAGTTACATCTTTCCCTTCAAGAAGCCTTTCGCTAAGGCTGTTCTTGTGGAACTGGCAAAGGGATATTTGGAAGCCCATAGAGGGCTATGGTGAGAAAGGAAATATCTTCCGTTCAAAACTGGAAAGAAGCTTTCTGAGAAACTGCTCTGTGTTCTCTGAATTCATCTCACAGAGATTCATCTTTCCCTTCAAGTAGCCTTTCGCTAAGGCTGTTCTTGTGGAACTGGCAAAGGGATATTTGGAAGCCCATAGAGGGCTATGGTGAAAAAGGAAATATCTCCCGTTCAAAACTGGAAAGAAGCTTTCTGAGAAACTGCTCTGTGTTCTCTGAATTCATCTCACAGAGTTACATCTTTCCCTTCAAGAAGCCTTTCGCTAAGGCTGTTCTTGTGGAATTGGCAAAGGGATATTTGGAAGCCCGTAGAAGGCTATGGTGAAAAAGGAAATATCTTCCGTTCAAAACTGGAAAGAAGCTTTCTGAGAAACTGTTCTGTGTTCTGTTAGTTCATCTCACAGAGTTACATCTTTCCCTTCAAGAAGCCTTTCGCTAAGGCTGTTCTTGTGGAATTAGCAAAGGGATATTTGGAAGCCCTTAGAGGGCTATGGTGAAAAAGGAAATATCTTCCGTTCAAAACTGGAAAGAAGCTTTCTGAGAAACTGCTCTGTGTTCTCTGAATTCATCTCACAGAGTTACATCTTTCCCTTCAAGAAGCCTTTCGCCTAGGCTGTTCTTATGGAACTGGCAAAGGGATATTTGGAAGCCCATAGAGGGCTATGGTGAAAAAGGAAATATCTTCCTTTCAAAACTGGAAAGAAGCTTTCTGAGAAACTGCTCTGTGTTCTGTTAATTCATATCACAGAGCTACATCTTTCCCTTCAAGAAGCCTTTCGCTAAGGCTGTTCTTGCGGAATTGGCAAAGGGATATTTGAAAGCCCATAGAGGGCTATGGTGAAAAAGGAAATATCTTCCGTTCAAAACTGGAAAGAAGCTTTCGGAGAAACTGCTCTGTGTTCTGTTAATTCATCTCACAGAGATACATCTTTCCCTTCAAGAGGCCTTTTGCTAAGGCTGTTCTTATGGAATTGGCAAAGGGATATTTGGAAGCCCATAGAGGGCTATGGTGAAAAAGGAAATATCTTCCGTTCAAAACTGGAAAGAAGCGTTCTGAGAAACTGCTCTGTGTTCTCTGAATTCATCTCACAGAGTTACATCTTTCCCTTCAAGAAGCCTTTCGCTAAGGCTGTTCTTGTGGAATTGGCAAAGGGATATTTGGAAGCCCATAGAGGGCTATGGTGAAAAAGGAAATATCTTCCGTTCAAAACTGGAAAGAAGCTTTCTGAGAAACTGCTCTGTGTTCTGTTAATTCATCTCACAGAGTTACATCTTTCCCTTCAAGAAGCCTTTCGCTAAGGCTGTTCTTGTGGAATTGGCAAAGGGATATTTGGAAGCCCATGGAGGACTATGGTGAAAAAGGAAATATCTTCCGTTCAAAACTGGAAAGAAGCTTTCTGAGAAACTGTTCTGTGTTCTGTTAGTTCATCTCACAGAGTTACATCTTTCCCTTCAAGAAGCCTTTCGCTAAGGCTGTTCTTGTGGAATTAGCAAAGGGATATTTGGAAGCCCTTAGAGGGCTATGGTGAAAAAGGAAATATCTTCCGTTCAAAACTGGAAAGAAGCTTTGTGAGAAACTGGTCTGTGTTCTCTGAATTCATCTCACAGAGTTACATCTTTCCCTTCAAGAAGCCTTTCGCTAAGGCTGTTCTTGTGGAACTGGCAAAGGGATATTTCGAAGCTCATAGAGGGCTATGGTGAAAAAGGAAATAACTTCGGTTGAAAACTGCAAAGAAGCTTTCTGAGAAACTGCTCTGTGTTCTGTTAATCCATCTCACAGAGTTACATCTTTCCCTTCAAGAAGACTTTCGCTAAGGCTGTTCTTGTGGAACTGGCAAAGGGATATTTGGAAGCCCTTAGAGGGCTATGGTGAAAAAGGAAATATCTTCCGTTCAAAAGTGGAAAGAAGATTTCTGAGAAACTGCTCTGTGTTCGGTTAGTTCAACTCACAGAGTTACATCTTTCCCTACAAGAAGCCTTTCGCTAAGGCTCTTCTAGTGGAACTGGCAAAGGGATATTTGGAAACCCATAGAGGGCTATGGTGAAAAAGGAAATATCTTCCGTTCAAAACTGGAAAGAAGCTTTCTGAGAAACTGCTCTGTGTTCCCTGAATTCATCTCACAGAGTTACATCTTTCCCTTCATGAAGCCTTTCGCCTAGGCTGTTCTTCTGGAACTGTCAAAGGGATATTTGGAAGCCCATAGAGGGCTATGGTGAAAAAGGAAATATCTTCCGTTCAAAACTGGAAAGAAGCTTTCTGAGATACTGCTCTGTGTTCTGTTAATTCATATCACAGAGCTACATCTTTCCCTTCAAGAAGCCTTTCGCTAAGGCTGTTCTTGCGGAATTGGCAAAGGGATATTTGGAAGCCCATAGAGGGCTATGGTGAAAAAGGAAATATCTTCCGTTCAAAACTGGAAAGAAGCTTTCTGAGAAACTGCTCTGTGTTCTCTGAATTCATCTCACAGAGTTACATCTTTCCCTTCAAGAAGCCTTTCGCTAAGGCTGTTCTTGTGGAATTGGCAATGTGATATTTGGAAGCCCATAGAGGGCTATGGTGAAAAAGGAAATATCTTCCGTTCAAAACTGGAAGGAAGCTTTCTGAGAAACTGTTCTGTGTTCTGTTAGTTCATCTCACAGAGTTACATCTTTCCCTTCAAGAAGCCTTTCGCTAAGGCTGTTCTTGTGGAATTAGCAAAGGGATATTTGGAAGCCCTTAGAGGGCTATGGTGAAAAAGGAAATATCTTCCGTTCAAAACTGGAAAGAAGCTTTCTGAGAAACTGCTCTGTGTTCTCTGAATTCATCTCACAGTGTTACATCTTTCCCTTCAAGAAGCCTTTCGCCTAGGCTGTTCTTCTGGAACTGGCAAAGGGATATTTGGAAGCCCAAAGAGGGCTATGGTGAAAAAGGAAATATCTTCCGTTCAAAACTGGAAAGAAGCTTTCTGAGAAACTGCTCTGTGTTCTGTGAATTCATATCACAGAGCTACATCTTTACCTTCAAGAAGCCTTTCGCTAAGGCTGTTCTTTCGGAATTGGCAAAGGGATATTTGGAAGCCCATAGAGGGCTATGGTGAAAAAGGTAATATCTTCCGTTCAAAACTGGAAAGAAGCTTTCTGAGAAACTGCTCTGTGTTCTGTTAATTCGTCTCTCGGAGTTACATCTTTCCCTTCAAGAGGCCTTTTGCTAAGGCTGTTCTTATGGAATTGGCAAAGGGATATTTTGAAGCCCATAGAGGGCTATGGTGAAAAAGGAAATATCTTCCGTTGAAAACTGGAAAGAAGCTTTCTGAGAAACTGCTCTGTGTTCTCTGAATTCATCTCACAGAGTTACATCTTTCCCTTCAAGAAGCCTTTCGCTAAGGCTGTTCTTCTGGAATTGGGAAAGGGATATTTGGAAGCCCATAGAGGGCTATGGTGAAAAAGGAAATATCTTCCGTTCAAAACTGGAAAGAAGCTTTCTGAGAAACTGCTCTGTGTTCTGTTAGTTCATCTCACAGAGTTACATCTTTCCCTTCAAGAATCCTTTCGCTAAGGCTGTTCTTCTGGAATTGGCAAAGGGATATTTGGAAGCCCATAGAGGGCTAGGGTGAAAAAGGAAATATCTTCCGTTCAAAACTGGAAAGAAGCTTTCTGAGAAACTGCTCTGTGTTCTGTTAATCCATCTCACAGAGTTACATCTTTCCCTTCAAGAAGCCTTTCGCTAAGGCTGTTCTTGTGGAATTGGCAAAGGGATATTTGGAAGCCCATAGAGGGCTATGGTGAAAAAGGAAATATCTTCCGTTCAAAACTGGAAAGAAGCTTTCTGAGAAACTGCTCTGTGTTCTGTTAGTTCATCTCACAGAGTTACATCTTTCCCTTCAAGAAGCCTTTCGCTAAGGCTGTTCTTGTGGAATTAGCAAAGGGATATTTGGAAGCCCTTAGAGGGCTATGGTGAAAAAGGAAATATCTTCCGTTCAAAACTGGAAAGAAGCTTTCTGAGAAACTGCTCTGTGTTCTCTGAATTCATCTCACAGAGTTACATCTTTCCCTTCAAGAAGCCTTTCGCTAAGGCTGTTGTTGTGGAACTGGCAAAGGGATATTTCGAAGCTCATAGAGGGCTCTGCTGAAAAAGGAAATATCTTCCGTTCAAAACTGGAAAGAAGCATTCTGAGAAACTGCTCTGTGTTCTCTGAATTCATCTCACAGAGTCACATCTATCCCTTCAAGAAGCCTTTCGCTAAGGCTGTTCTTGTGGGACTGGAAAGGGATATTTGGAAGCCCATAGAGGGCTATGGTGAAAAAGAAAATATCTTACGTTCAAAACTGGAAAGAAGCTTTCTGAGAAACTGTTCTGTGTTCTGTTAGTTCATCTCACAGAGTTACATCTTGCCCTTCAAGAAGCCTTTCGCTAAGGCTGTTCTTGTGGAATTAGCAAAGGGATATTTGGAAGCCCTTAGAGGGCTATGGTGAAAAAGGAAATATCTTCCGTTCAAAAGTGGAAAGAAGCTTTCTGAGAAACTGCTCTGTGTTCTCTGAATTCATCTCACAGAGTTACATCTTTCCCTTCAAGAAGCCTTTCGCCTAGGCTGTTCTTCTGGAACTGTCAAAGGGATATTTGGAAGCCCATAGAGGGCTATGGTGAAAAAGGTAATATCTTCCATTCAAAACTGGAAAGAAGCTTTCTGAGAAACTGCTCTGTGTTCTCTGAATTCATCTCACAGAGTTACATCTATCCCTTCAAGAAGCCTTTCGCTAAGGCTATTCTTGTGGGACTGTCAAAGGGATATTTGGAAGCCCATAGAGGGCTACGGTGAAAAAGAAAATATATTCCGTTCAAAACTGGAAAGAAGCTTTCTGAGAAACTGCTCTGTGTTCTGTTAATTCATATCACAGAGCTACATCTTTCCCTTCAAGAAGCCTTTCGCTAAGGCTGTTCTTGTGGAATTGGCAAAGTGATATTTGGAAGCCCATAATGGGCTATGGTGAAAAAGGTAATATCTTCCGTTCAAAACTGGAAAGAAGCTTTCTGAGAAACTGTTCTGTGTTCTGTTAGTTCATCTCACAGAGTTACATCTTTCCCTTCAAGAAGCCTTTCGCTAAGGCTGTTCTTGTGGAACTGGCAAAGGGATATTTGGAAGCCCTTAGAGGGCTATGGTGAAATTGGAAATAACTTCCGTTCAAAACTGGAAAGAAGATTTCTGAGAAACTGCTCTGTGTTCTGTTAGTTCATCTCACAGAGTTACATCTTTCCCTACAAGAAGCCTTTCGCTAAGGCTGTTCTAGTGGAACTGGCAAAGGGATATTTGGAAACCCATAGAGGGCTATGGTGAAAAAGGAAATATCTTCCGTTCAAAACTGGAAAGAAGCTTTCTGAGAAACTGCTCTGTGTTCTGTTAGTTCATCTCATACAGTTACATCTTTCCCTTCAAGAAGCCTTTCCTTAAGGCTGTTCTTGTGGAACTGGCAAAGGGATATATGGAAGCCCATAGAGGGCTATGGTTAGAATGGAAATATCTTCCGTTCAAAACTGGAAAGAAGCTTTCTGAGAAACTGCTCTGTGTTCTCTGAATTCATCTCACAGAGTTACATCTTTCCCTTCAAGAAGCCTTTCGCTAAGGCTGTTCTTGTGGAACTGGCAAAGGGATAATAGGAAGCCCATAGAGGGCTATGGTGAAAAAGGAAATATCTCCCGTTCAAAACTGGAAAGAAGCTTTCTGAGAAACTGCTCTGTGTTCTCTGAATTCATCTCACATAGTTACAAATTTCCCTTCAAGAAGCCTTTCGCTAAGGCTGTTCTTGTGGAATTGGCAAAGGGATATTTTGAAGCCCATACAGGGCTATGGTGAAAAAGGAAATATCTTCCGTTCAAACTGGAAAGAAGCTTTCTGAGAAACTGCTCTGTGTTCTGTTAATTCATCTCACAGAGATACATCTTTCCCTTCAAGAAGCCTTTCGCTAAGGCTGTTCTTGTGGAACTGGCAAAGGGATATTTGGAAGCCCATAGAGGGCTATGGTGAAAAAGGAAATATCTTCCGTTCAAAACTGGAACGAAGCTTTCTGAGAAACTGTTCTGTGTTCTGTTAGTTCATCTCACAGAGTTACATCTTTCCCTTCAAGAATCCTTTCGCTAAGGCTGTTCTTGTGGAATTAGCAAAGGGATATTTGGAAGCCCTTAGAGGGCTATGGTGAAAAAGGAAATATCTTCCGTTCAAAACTGGAAGGAAACTTTCTGGGAAACTGCTCTGTGTTCTCTGAATTCTTCTCAAAGAGTTACATCTTTCCCTTCAAGAAGCCTTTCGCTAAGGCTGTTCTTTTGGAACTGGCAAAGGGATATTTGGAAACCCATAGAGGGCTATGGTGAAAAAGGAAATATCTTCCGTTCAAAACTGGAAAGAAGCTTTCTGAGAAATTGCTCTGTGTTCTCTGAATTCATCTCACAGAGTTACATCTTCCCCTTCAAGAAGCCTTTCGCTAAGGCTGTTCTTCTGGAACTGGCAAAGCGATATTTGGAAGCCCATAGACGGCTATGGTGAAAAAGGAAATATCTTCCGTTCAAAACTGGAAAGAAGCTTTCTGAGAAACTGCTCTGTGTTCTGTTAGTTCATCTCACAGAGTTACATCTTTCCCTTCAAGAAGCCTTTCGCTAAGGCTGTTCTTGTTTAACTGGCAAAGGGATATTTGGAAGCCCATAGAGGGCTATGGTGAGAAAGGAAATATCTTCCGTTCAAAACTGGAAAGAAGCTTTCTGAGAAACTGCTCTGTGGTCTCTGAATTCATCTCACAGAGTTTCATCTTTCCCTTCAAGTAGCCTTTCGCTAAGGCTGTTCTTGTGGAACTGGCAAAGGGATATTTGGAAGCCCATAGAGGGCTATGGTGAAAAAGGAATTATCTCCCGTTCAAAACTGGAAAGAAGCTTTCTGAGAAACTGCTCTGTGTTCTCTGAATTCATCTCACAGTGTTACATCTTTCCCTTCAAGAAGCCTTTCGCCTAGGCTGTTCTTCTGGAACTGGCAAAGGGATATTTGGAAGCCCAAAGAGGGCTATGGTGAAAAAGGAAATATCTTCCGTTCAAAACTGGAAAGAAGCTTTCTGAGAAACTGCTCTGTGTTCTGTGAATTCATATCACAGAGCTACATCTTTACCTTCAAGAAGCCTTTCGCTAAGGCTGTTCTTGCGGAATTGGCAAAGGGATATTTGGAAGCCCATAGAGGGCTATGGTGAAAAAGGTAATATCTTCCGTTCAAAACTGGAAAGAAGCTTTCTGAGAAACTGCTCTGTGTTCTGTTAATTCATCTCTCGGAGATACATCTTTCCCTTCAAGAGGCCTTTTGCTAAGGCTGTTCTTATGGAATTGGCAAAGGGATATTTTGAAGCCCCTAGAGGGCTATGGTGAAAAAGGAAATATCTTCCGTTCAAAACTGGAAAGAAGCTTTCTGAGAAACTGCTCTGTGTTCTCTGAATTCATCTCACAGAGTTACATCTTTCCCTTCAAGAAGCCTTTCGCTAAGGCTGTTCTTCTGGAATTGGCAAAGGGATATTTGGAAGCCCATAGAGGGCTATGGTGAAAAAGGAAATATCTTCCGTTCAAAACTGGAAAGAAGCTTTCTGAGAAACTGCTCTGTGTTCTGTTAGTTCATCTCACAGAGTTACATCTTTCCCTTCAAGAATCCTTTCGCTAAGGCTGTTCTTCTGGAATTGGCAAAGGGATATTTGGAAGCCCATAGAGGGCTAGGGTGAAAAAGGAAATATCTTCCGTTCAAAACTGGAAAGAAGCTTTCTGAGAAACTGCTCTGTGTTCTGTTAATCCATCTCACAGAGTTACATCTTTCCCTTCAAGAAGCCTTTCGCTAAGGCTGTTCTTGTGGAATTGGCAAAGGGATATTTGGAAGCCCATAGAGGGCTATGGTGAAAAAGGAAATATCTTCCGTTCAAAACTGGAAAGAAGCTTTCTGAGAAACTGCTCTGTGTTCTGTTAGTTCATCTCACAGAGTTACATCTTTCCCTTCAAGAAGCCTTTCGCTAAGGCTGTTCTTGTGGAATTAGCAAAGGGATATTTGGAAGCCCTTAGAGGGCTATGGTGAAAAAGGAAATATCTTCCGTTCAAAACTGGAAAGAAGCTTTCTGAGAAACTGCTCTGTGTTCTCTGAATTCATCTCACAGAGTTACATCTTTCCCTTCAAGAAGCCTTTCGCTAAGGCTGTTCTTGTGGAACTGGCAAAGGGATATTTCGAAGCTCATAGAGGGCTCTGCTGAAAAAGGAAATATCTTCCGTTCAAAACTGGAAAGAAGCATTCTGAGAAACTGCTCTGTGTTCTCTGAATTCATCTCACAGAGTCACATCTATCCCTTCAAGAAGCCTTTCGCTAAGGCTGTTCTTGTGGGACTGGAAAGGGATATTTGGAAGCCCATAGAGGGCTATGGTGAAAAAGAAAATATCTTACGTTCAAAACTGGAAAGAAGCTTTCTGAGAAACTGCTCTGTGTTCTGTTAATTCATATCACAGAGCTACATCTTTCCCTTCAAGAAGCCTTTCGCTAAGGCTGTTCTTGTGGAATTGGCAAAGTGATATTTGGAAGCCCATAAAGGGCTATGGTGAAAAAGGAAATATCTTCCGTTCAAGACTGGAAAGAAGCTTTCTGAGAAACTGCTCTGTGTTCTCTGAATTCATCTCACAGAGTTACATCTTTCCCTTCAAGAAGCCTTTCGCTAAGGCTGTTCTTCTGGAATTGGCAAAGGGATATTTGGAAGCCCATAGAGGGCTATGGTGAAAAAGGAAATATCTTCCGTTCAAAACTGGAAAGAAGCTTTCTGAGAAACTGCTCTGTGTTCTGTTAATTCATCTCACAGAGTTACATCTTTCCCTTCAAGAAGCCTTTCGCTAAGGCTGTTCTTGTGGAATTGGCAAAGGGATATTTGGAAGCCCATAGAGGGCTATGGTGAGAAAGGAAATATCTTCCGTTCAAAACTGGAAAGAAGCTTTCTGAGAAACTGTTCTGTGTTCTGTTAGTTCATCTCACAGAGTTACATCTTTCCCTTCAAGAAGCCTTTCGCTAAGGCTCTTCTTGTGGAATTAGCAAAGGGATATTTGGAAGCCCTTAGAGGGCTATGGTGAAAAAGGGAATATCTTCCGTTCAAAACTGGAAAGAAGCTTTCTGAGAAACTGCTCTGTGTTCTCTGAATTCATTTCACAGAGTTACATCTTTCTCTTCAAGAAGCCTTTCGCTAAGGCTGTTCTTGTGGAACTAGCAAAGGGATATTTGGAAGCCCTTAGAGGGCTATGGTGAAAAAGGAAATATCTTCCGTTCAAAACTGGAAAGAAGATTTCTGAGAAACTGCTCTGTGTTCTGTTAGTTCAACTCACAGAGTTACATCTTTCCCTACAAGAAGCCTTTCGCTAAGGCTGTTCTAGTGGAACTGGCAAAGGGATATTTGGCAACCCATAGAGGGCTATGGTGAAAAAGTAAATATCTTACGTTCAATACTGGAAAGAAGCTTTCTGAGAAACTGCTCTGTGTTCTCTGAATTCATCTCACAGAGTTACATCTTTCCCTTCAAGAAGCCTTTCGCCTAGGCTGTTCTTCTGGAACTGTCAAAGGGATATTTGGAAGCCCATAGAGGGCTATGGTGAAAAAGGTAATATCTTCCATTCAAAACTGGAAAGAAGCTTTCTGAGAAACTGCTCTGTGTTCTCTGAATTCATCTCACAGAGTTACATCTATCCCTTCAAGAAGCCTTTCGCTAAGGCTATTCTTGTGGGACTGTCAAAGGGATATTTGGAAGCCCATAGAGGGCTACGGTGAAAAAGAAAATATATTCCGTTCAAAACTGGAAAGAAGCTTTCTGAGAAACTGCTCTGTGTTCTGTTAATTCATATCACAGAGCTACATCTTTCCCTTCAAGAAGCCTTTCGCTAAGGCTGTTCTTGTGGAATTGGCAAAGTGATATTTGGAAGCCCATAATGGGCTATGGTGAAAAAGGTAATATCTTCCGTTCAAAACTGGAAAGAAGCTTTCTGAGAAACTGTTCTGTGTTCTGTTAGTTCATCTCACAGAGTTACATCTTTCCCTTCAAGAAGCCTTTCGCTAAGGCTGTTCTTGTGGAACTGGCAAAGGGATATTTGGAAGCCCTTAGAGGGCTATGGTGAAATTGGAAATAACTTCCGTTCAAAACTGGAAAGAAGATTTCTGAGAAACTGCTCTGTGTTCTGTTAGTTCATCTCACAGAGTTACATCTTTCCCTACAAGAAGCCTTTCGCTAAGGCTGTTCTAGTGGAACTGGCAAAGGGATATTTGGAAACCCATAGAGGGCTATGGTGAAAAAGGAAATATCTTCCGTTCAAAACTGGAAAGAAGCTTTCTGAGAAACTGCTCTGTGTTCTGTTAGTTCATCTCATACAGTTACATCTTTCCCTTCAAGAAGCCTTTCCTTAAGGCTGTTCTTGTGGAACTGGCAAAGGGATATATGGAAGCCCATAGAGGGCTATGGTTAGAATGGAAATATCTTCCGTTCAAAACTGGAAAGAAGCTTTCTGAGAAACTGCTCTGTGTTCTCTGAATTCATCTCACAGAGTTACATCTTTCCCTTCAAGAAGCCTTTCGCTAAGGCTGTTCTTGTGGAACTGGCAAAGGGATAATAGGAAGCCCATAGAGGGCTATGGTGAAAAAGGAAATATCTCCCGTTCAAAACTGGAAAGAAGCTTTCTGAGAAACTGCTCTGTGTTCTCTGAATTCATCTCACATAGTTACAAATTTCCCTTCAAGAAGCCTTTCGCTAAGGCTGTTCTTGTGGAATTGGCAAAGGGATATTTTGAAGCCCATACAGGGCTATGGTGAAAAAGGAAATATCTTCCGTTCAAACTGGAAAGAAGCTTTCTGAGAAACTGCTCTGTGTTCTGTTAATTCATCTCACAGAGATACATCTTTCCCTTCAAGAAGCCTTTCGCTAAGGCTGTTCTTGTGGAACTGGCAAAGGGATATTTGGAAGCCCATAGAGGGCTATGGTGAAAAAGGAAATATCTTCCGTTCAAAACTGGAACGAAGCTTTCTGAGAAACTGTTCTGTGTTCTGTTAGTTCATCTCACAGAGTTACATCTTTCCCTTCAAGAATCCTTTCGCTAAGGCTGTTCTTGTGGAATTAGCAAAGGGATATTTGGAAGCCCTTAGAGGGCTATGGTGAAAAAGGAAATATCTTCCGTTCAAAACTGGAAGGAAACTTTCTGGGAAACTGCTCTGTGTTCTCTGAATTCTTCTCAAAGAGTTACATCTTTCCCTTCAAGAAGCCTTTCGCTAAGGCTGTTCTTTTGGAACTGGCAAAGGGATATTTGGAAACCCATAGAGGGCTATGGTGAAAAAGGAAATATCTTCCGTTCAAAACTGGAAAGAAGCTTTCTGAGAAATTGCTCTGTGTTCTCTGAATTCATCTCACAGAGTTACATCTTCCCCTTCAAGAAGCCTTTCGCTAAGGCTGTTCTTCTGGAACTGGCAAAGCGATATTTGGAAGCCCATAGACGGCTATGGTGAAAAAGGAAATATCTTCCGTTCAAAACTGGAAAGAAGCTTTCTGAGAAACTGCTCTGTGTTCTGTTAGTTCATCTCACAGAGTTACATCTTTCCCTTCAAGAAGCCTTTCGCTAAGGCTGTTCTTGTTTAACTGGCAAAGGGATATTTGGAAGCCCATAGAGGGCTATGGTGAGAAAGGAAATATCTTCCGTTCAAAACTGGAAAGAAGCTTTCTGAGAAACTGCTCTGTGGTCTCTGAATTCATCTCACAGAGTTTCATCTTTCCCTTCAAGTAGCCTTTCGCTAAGGCTGTTCTTGTGGAACTGGCAAAGGGATATTTGGAAGCCCATAGAGGGCTATGGTGAAAAAGGAATTATCTCCCGTTCAAAACTGGAAAGAAGCTTTCTGAGAAACTGCTCTGTGTTCTCTGAATTCATCTCACAGAGTTACATCTTTCCCTTCAAGAAGCCTTTCGCTGAGTCTGTTCTTGTGGAACTGGCAAGGGATATATCGAAGCTCATAGAGGGCTATGGTGAAAAAGTAAATATCTTCCGTTCAAAACTGGAAAGAAGCTTTCTGAGAAACTGCTCCGTGTTCTCTGAATTCATCTCACAGAGTTACATCTATCCCTTCAAGAAGCCTTTCGCTAAGGCTGTTCTTGTGGAATTGGCAAAGGGATATTTGGAAGCCCATAGAGCGCTAGGGTGAAAAAGGAAATATCTTCCGTTCAAAACTGGAAAGAAGCTTTCTGAGAAACTGCTCTGTGTTCTGTTAATCCATCTCACAGAGTTACATCTTTCCCTTCAAGAAGCCTTTCGCTAAGGCTGTTCTTGTGGAATTGGCAAAGGGATATTTGGAAGCCCATAGAGGGCTATGGTGAGAAAGGAAATATCTTCCGTTCAAAACTGGAAAGAAGCTTTCTGAGAAACTGCTCTGTGTTCTCTGAATTCATCTCACAGAGTTTCATCTTTCCCTTCAAGTAGCCTGTCGCTAAGGCTGTTCTTGTGGACCTGGCAAAGGGATATTTGGAAGCCCATAGAGGGCTATGGTGAAAAAGGAAATATCTCCCGTTCAAAACTGGAAAGAAGCTTTCTGAGAAACTGCTCTGTGTTCTCTGAATTCATCTCACAGAGTTACATCTTTCCCTTCAAGAAGCCTTTCGCTAAGGCTGTTCTTGTGGAATTGGCAAAGGGATATTTGGAAGCCCATAGAGGGCTATGGTGAAAAAGGAAATATCTACCGTTCAAAACTGGAAAGAAGCTTTCTGAGAAACTGTTCTGTGTTCTGTTAGTTCATCTCACAGAGTTACATCTTTCCCTTCAAGAAGCCCTTCGCTAAGGCTGTTCTTGTGGAATTAGCAAAGGGATATTTGGAAGCCCTTAGAGGGCTTTGGTGAAAAAGGAAATATCTTCCGTTCAAAACTGGAAAGAAGCTTTCTGAGAAACTGCTCTGTGTTCTCTGAATTCATCTCACAGAGTTACATCTTTCCCTTCAAGAAGCCTTTCGCTAAGGCTGTTCTGGTGGAATTGGCAAAGGGATATTTTGAAGCCCATACAGGGCTATGCTGAAAAAGAAAATATCTTCCGTTCAAAACTGGAAAGAAGCATTCTGAGAAACTGCTCTGTGTTCTCTGAATTCATCTCACAGAGTCACATCTATCCCTTCAAGAAGCCTTTCGCTAAGGCTGTTCTTGTGGGACTGGCAAAGGGATATTTGGAAGCCCATAGAGGGCTATGGTGAAAAAGAAAATATCTTCCGTTCAAAACTGGAAAGAAGCTTTCTGAGAAACTGCTCTGTGTTCTGTTAATTCATATCACAGAGCTATATCTTTCCCTTCAAGAAGCCTTTCGCTAAGGCTGTTCTTGTGGAATTGGCAAAGTGATATTTGGAAGCCCATAATGGGCTATGGTGAAAAAGGTAATATCTTCCGTTCAAAACTGGAAAGAAGCTTTCTGAGAAACTGTTCTGTGTTCTGTTAGTTCATCTCACAGAGTTACATCTTTCCCGTCAAGAAGCCTTTCGCTAAGGCTGTTCTTGTGGAATTGGCAAAGGGATATTTGGAAGCCCTTAGAGGGCTATGGTGAAAAAGGAAATAACTTCCGTTCAAAACTGGAAAGAAGCATTCTGAGAAACTGCTCTGTGTTCTCTGAATTCATCTCACAGAGTTACATCTTTCCCTTCAAGAAGCCTTTCGCTAAGGCTGTTCTTGTGGAACTGTCAAAGGGATATTTGGAACCCCATAGAGGGCTATGGTGAAAAAGGAAATATCTTCCGTTCAAAACTGGAAAGAAACTTTCTGTGAAACTGCTCTGTGTTCTCTGAATTCATCTCACAGAGTTACATCTTTCCCTTCAAGAAGCCTTTCGCTGAGTCTGTTCTTGTGGAACTGGCAAGGGATATATCGAAGCTCATAGAGGGCTATGGTGAAAAAGTAAATATCTTCCGTTCAAAACTGGAAAGAAGCTTTCTGAGAAACTGTTCTGTGTTCTGTTAGTTCATCTCACAGAGTTACATCTTTCCCTTCAAGAATCCTTTCGCTAAGGCTGTTCTTGTGGAATTAGCAAAGGGATATTTGGAAGCCCTTAGAGGGCTATGGTGAAAAAGGAAATATCTTCCGTTCAAAACTGGAAGGAAACTTTCTGGGAAACTGCTCTGTGTTCTCTGAATTCTTCTCAAAGAGTTACATCTTTCCCTTCAAGAAGCCTTTCGCTAAGGCTGTTCTTTTGGAACTGGCAAAGGGATATTTGGAAACCCATAGAGGGCTATGGTGAAAAAGGAAATATCTTCCGTTCAAAACTGGAAAGAAGCTTTCTGAGAAACTGCTCTGTGTTCTCTGAATTCATCTCACAGAGTTACATCTTCCCGTTCAAGAAGCCTTTCGCTAAGGCTGTTCTTCTGGAACTGGCAAAGCGATATTTGGAAGCCCATAGACGGTTATGGTGATAAAGGAAATATCTTCCGTTCAAAACTGGAAAGAAGCTTTCTGAGAAACTGCTCTGTGTTCTCTGAATTCTTCTCACAGAGTTACATCTATCCCTTCAAGAAGCCTTTCGCTAAGGCTGTTCTTGGGGGACTGGCAAAGGGATATTTGGAAGCCCATAGAGGGCTAGGGTGAAAAAGGAAATATCTTCCGTTCAAAACTGGAAAGAAGCTTTCTGAGAAACTGCTCTGTGTTCTGTTAATCCATCTCACAGAGTTACATCTTTCCCTTCAAGAAGCCTTTCGCTAAGGCTGTTCTTCTGGAATTGGCAAAGGGATATTTGGAAGCCCATAGAGGGCTATGGTGAAAAAGGAAATATCTTCCGTTCAAAACTGGAAAGAAGCTTTCTGAGAAACTGCTCTGTGTTCTGTTAGTTCATCTCACAGAGTTACATCTTTCCCTTCAAGAAGCCTTTCGCTAAGGCTGTTCTTGTGGAACTGGCAAAGGGATATTTGGAAGCCCATAGAGGGCTATGGTGAAAAAGGAATTATCTCCCGTTCAAAACTGGAAAGTAGCTTTCTGAGAAACTGCTCTGTGTTCTCTGAATTCATCTCACAGAGTTACATCTTTCCCTTCAAGAAGCCTTTCGCTAAGGCTGTTCTTGTGGAATTGGCAAAGGGATATTTGGAAGTCCACAGAGGGCTATGGTGAAAAAGGAAATATATTCCGTTCAAAACTGGAAAAAAGCTTTCTGAGAAACTGTTCTGTGTTCTGTTAGTTCATCTCACAGAGTTACATCTTTCCCTTCAAGAAGCCTTTCGCTAAGGCTGTTCTTGTGGAATTAGCAAAGGGATATTTGGAAGCCCTTAGAGGGCTATGGTGAAAAAGTAAATATGTTCCGTTCAAAACTGGAAAGAAGCTTTCTGAGAAACTGCTCTGTGTTCTATGAATTCATCTCACAGAGTTACATCTTTCCCTTCAAGAAGCCTTTCGCTAAGGCTGTTCTTGTGGAACTGGCAAAGGGATATTTCGAAGCACATAGAGGGCTATGCTGAAAAAGGAAATATCTTCCGTTCAAAACTGGAAAGAAGCATTCTGAGAAACTGCTCTGTGATCTCTGAATTCATCTCACAGAGTCACATCTATCCCTTCAATAAGCCTTTCGCTAAGGCTGTTCTTGTGGGACTGGCAAAGGGATATTTGGAAGCCCATAGAGGGCTATGGTGAAAAAGAAAATATCTTCCGTTCAAAACTGGAAAGAAGCTTTCTGAGAAACTGCTCTGTGTTCTGTTAATTCATATCACAGAGCTACATCTTTCCCTTCAAGAAGCCTTTCGCTAAGGCTGTTCTTGTGGAATTGGCAAAGTGATATTTGGAAGCCCATAAAGGGCTATGGTGAAAAAGGAAATATCTTCCGTTCAAAACTGGAAAGAAGCTTTCTGAGAAACTGTTCTGTGTTCTGTTAGTTCATCTCACAGAGTTACATCTTTCCCTTCAAGAAGCCTTTCGCTAAGGCTGTTCTTGTGGAACTGGCAAGGGGATATTGGGAAGCCCTTAGAGGGCTATGGTGAAAAAGGAAATATCTTCCGTTCAAAACTGGAAACAAGATTTCTGAGAAACTGCTCTGTGGTCTGTTAGTTCATCTCACAGAGTTACATCTTTCCCTACAAGTAGCCTTTCGCTAAGGCTGTTCTAGTGGAACTGGCAAAGGGATATTTGGAAACCCATAGAGGGCTATGTTGAAAAAGGAAATATCTTCCGTTCAATACTGGAAAGAAGCTTTCTGAGAAACTGCTCTGTGTTCTCTGAATTCATCTCACGGAGTTACATCTTTCCCTTCAAGAAGCCTTTCGCTAAGGCTGTTCTTCTGGAATTGGCAAAGGGATATTTGGAAGCCCATAGAGGGCTATGGTGAAAAAGGAAATATCTTCCGTTCAAAACTGGAAAGAAGCTTTCTGAGAAACTGCTCTGTGTTCTCTGAATTCTTCTCACAGAGTTACATCTTTCCCTTCAAGAAGCCATTCGCTAAGGCTGTTCTTGTGGAACTGGCAAAGGGATATTTGGAACCCCATAGAGGGCTATGGTGAAAAAGGAAATATCTTCCGTTCAAAACTGGAAAGAAGCTTTCCTAGAAACTGCTCTGTGTACTGTTAGTTCATCTCACAGAGTTACATCTTTCCCTTCAAGAAGCCTTTCGCTAAGGCTGCTCTTGTGGAACTGGCAAAGGGATATTTGGAAGCCCATAGAGGGCTATGGTGAAAAAGGAAATATCTTCCGTTCAAAACTGGAAAGAAACTTTCTGTGAAACTGCTCTGTGTTCTCTGAATTCATCTCACAGAGTTACATCTTTCCCTTCAAGAAGCCTTTCGCTGAGTCTGTTCTTGTGGAACTGGCAAGGGATATATCGAAGCTCATAGAGGGCTATGGTGAAAAAGTAAATATCTTCCGTTCAAAACTGGAAAGAAGCTTTCTGAGAAACTGCTCCGTGTTCTCTGAATTCATCTCACAGAGTTACATCTATCCCTTCAAGAAGCCTTTCGCTAAGGCTGTTCTTGTGGAATTGGCAAAGGGATATTTGGAAGCCCATAGAGGGCTATGGTGAAAAAGGAAATATCTTCCGTTCAAAACTGGAAAGAAGCTTTCTGAGAAACTGCTCTGTGTTCTCTGAATTCATCTCACAGAGTTACATCTTTCCCGTCAAGAAGCCTTTCGCTAAGGCTGTTCTTGTGGAATTGGCAAAGGGATATTTGGAAGCCCTTAGAGGGCTATGGTGAAAAAGGAAATAACTTCCGTTCAAAACTGGAAAGAAGCATTCTGAGAAACTGCTCTGTGTTCTCTGAATTCATCTCACAGAGTTACATCTTTCCCTTCAAGAAGGCTTTCGCTAAGGCTGTTCTTGTGGAACTGGCAAAGGGATATTTGGAACCCCATAGAGGGCTATGGTGAAAAAGGAAATATCTTCCGTTCAAAACTGGAAAGAAACTTTCTGTGAAACTGCTCTGTGTTCTCTGAATTCATCTCACAGAGTTACATCTTTCCCTTCAAGAAGCCTTTCGCTGAGTCTGTTCTTGTGGAACTGGCAAGGGATATATCGAAGCTCATAGAGGGCTATGGTGAAAAAGTAAATATCTTCCGTTCAAAACTGGAAAGAAGCTTTCTGAGAAACTGCTCCGTGTTCTCTGAATTCATCTCACAGAGTTACATCTATCCCTTCAAGAAGCCTTTCGCTAAGGCTGTTCTTGTGGGACTGGCAAAGGGATATTTGGAAGCCCATAGAGGGCTAGGGTGAAAAAGGAAATATCTTCCGTTCAAAACTGGAAAGAAGCTTTCTGAGAAACTGCTCTGTGTTCTGTTAATCCATCTCACAGAGTTACATCTTTCCCTTCAAGAAGCCTTTCGCTAAGGCTGTTCTTGTGGAATTGGCAAAGGGATATTTGGAAGCCCATAGAGGGCTATGGTGAGAAAGGAAATATCTTCCGTTCAAAACTGGAAAGAAGCTTTCTGAGAAACTGCTCTGTGTTCTCTGAATTCATCTCACAGAGTTTCATCTTTCCCTTCAAGAAGCCTTTCGCTAAGGCTGTTCTTGTGGAACTGGCAAAGGGATATTTGGAAGCCCATAGAGGGCTATGGTGAGAAAGGAAATATCTTCCGTTCAAAATTGGAAAGAAGCTTTCTGAGAAACTGCTCTGTGTTCTCTGAATTCATCTCACAGAGATTCATCTTTCCCTTCAAGTAGCCTTTCGCTAAGGCTGTTCTTGTGGAACTGGCAAAGGGATATTTGGAAGCCCATAGAGGTCTATGGTGAAAAAGGAAATATCTCCCGTTCAAAACTGGAAAGAAGCTTTCTGAGAAACTGCTCTGTGTTCTCTGAATTCATCTCACAGAGTTACATCTTTCCCTTCAAGAAGCCTTTCGCTAAGGCTGTTCTTGTGGAATTGGCAAAGGGATATTTGTAAGCCCATAGAAGGCTATGGTGAAAAAGGAAATATCTTCCGTTCAAAACTGGAAAGAAGCTTTCTGAGAAACTGTTCTGTGTTCTGTTAGTTCATCTCACAGAGTTACATCTTTCCCTTCAAGAAGCCTTTCGCTAAGGCTGTTCTTGTGGAATTAGCAAAGGGATATTTGGAAGCCCTTAGAGGGCTATGGTGAAAAAGGAAATATCTTCCGTTCAAAACTGGAAAGAAGCTTTCTGAGAAACTGCTCTGTGTTCTCTGAATTCATCTCACAGAGTTACATCTTTCCCTTCAAGAAGCCTTTCGCTAAGGCTGTTCTTGTGGAATTAGCAAAGGGATATTTGGAAGCCCTTAGAGGGCTATGGTGAAAAAGGAAATATCTTCCGTTCAAAACTGGAAAGAAGCTTTCTGAGAAACTGCTCTGTGTTCTCTGAATTCATCTCACAGAGTTACATCTTTCCCTTCAAGAAGCCTTTCGCCTAGGCTGTTCTTATGGAACTGGCAAAGGGATATTTGGAAGCCCATAGAGGGCTATGTTGAAAAAGGAAATATCTTCCTTTCAAAACTGGAAAGAAGCTTTCTGAGAAACTGCTCTGTGTTCTGTTAATTCATATCACAGAGCTACATCTATCCCTTCAAGAAGCCTTTCGCTAAGGCTGTTCTTGCGGAATTGGCAAAGGGATATTTGGAAGCCCATAGAGGGCTATGGTGAAAAAGTAAATATCTTCCGTTCAAAACTGGAAAGAAGCTTTCGGAGAAACTGCTCTGTGTTCTGTTAATTCATCTCACAGAGATACATCTTTCCCTTCAAGAGGCCTTTTCCTAAGGCTGTTCTTATGGAATTGGAAAAGGGATATTTTGAAGCCCATAGAGGGCTATGGTGAAAAAGGAAATATCTTCCGTTCAAAACTGGAAAGAAGCATTCTGAGAAACTGCTCTGTGTTCTCTGAATTCATCTCACAGAGTTACATCTTTCCCTTCAAGAAGCCTTTCGCTAAGGCTGTTCTTGTGGAATTGGCTAAGGGATATTTGGAAGCCCATAGAGGGCTATGGTGAAAAAGGAAATATCTTCCGTTCAAAACTGGAAAGAAGCTTTCTGAGAAACTGCTCTGTGTTCTGTTAATTCATCTCACAGAGTTACATCTTTCCCTTCAAGAAGCCTTTCGCTAAGGCTGTTCTTGTGGAATTGGCAAAGGGATATTTGGAAGCCCATAGAGGGCTATGGTGAAAAAGGAAATATCTTCCGTTCAAAACTGGAAAGAAGCTTTCTGAGAAACTGTTCTGTGTTCTGTTATTTCATCTCACAGAGTTACATCTTTCCCTTCAAGAAGCCTTTCGCTAAGGCTGTTCTTGTGGAATTAGCAAAGGGATATTTGGAAGCCCTTAGAGGGCTATGGTGAAAAAGGAAATATCTTCCGTTCAAAACTGGAAAGAAGCTTTGTGAGAAACTGGTCTGTGTTCTCTGAATTCATCTCACAGAGTTACATCTTTCCCTTCAAGAACCCTTTCGCTAAGGCTGTTCTTGTGGAACTGGCAAAGGGATATTTCGAAGCTCATAGAGGGCTATGGTGAAAAAGGAAATATCTTCGGTTCAAAACTGCAAAGAAGCTTTCTGAGAAACTGCTCTGTGTTCTGTTAATCCATCTCACAGAGTTACATCTTTCCCTTCAAGAAGCCTTTCGCTAAGGCTGTTCTTGTGGAACTGGCAAAGGGATATTTGGAAGCCCTTAGAGGGCTATGGTGAAAAAGGAAATATCTTCCGTTCAAAAGTGGAAAGAAGATTTCTGAGAAACTGCTCTGTGTTCGGTTAGTTCAACTCACAGAGTTACATCTTTCCCTACAAGAAGCCTTTCGCTAAGGCTGTTCTTGTGGAACTGGCAAAGGGATATTTGGAACCCCATAGAGGGCTATGGTGAAAAAGGAAATATCTTCCGTTCAAAACTGGAAAGAAGCTTTCCTAGAAACTGCTCTGTGTTCTGTTAGTTCATCTCACAGAGTTACATCTTTCCCTTCAAGAAGCCTTTCGCTAAGGCTGTTCTTGTGGAACTGGCAAAGGGATATTTGGAAGCCCATAGAGGGCTATGGTGAAAAAGGAAATATCTTCCGTTCAAAACTGGAAAGAAACTTTCTGTGAAACTGCTCTGTGTTCTCTGAATTCATCTTACAGAGTTACATCTTTCCCTTCAAGAAGCCTTTCGCTGAGTCTGTTCTTGTGGAACTGGCAAGGGATATATCGAAGCTCATAGAGGGCTATGGTGAAAAAGTAAATATCTTCCGTTCAAAACTGGAAAGAAGCTTTCTGAGAAACTGCTCCGTGTTCTCTGAATTCATCTCACAGAGTTACATCTATCCGTTCAAGAAGCCTTTCGCTAAGGCTGTTCTTGTGGAATTAGAAAAGGGATATTTGGAAGCCCTTAGAGGGCTATGGTGAAAAAGGAAATATCTTCCGTTCAATACTGGAAAGAAGCTTTCTGAGAAACTGCTCTGTGTTCTGTTAATCCATCTCACAGAGTTACATCTTTCCCTTCAAGAAGCCTTTCGCTAAGGCTGTTCTTGTGGAATTGGCAAAGGGATATTTGGAAGCCCATAGAGGGCTATGGTGAGAAAGGAAATATCTTCCGTTCAAAACTGGAAAGAAGCTTTCTGAGAAACTGCTCTGTGTTCTCTGAATTCATCTCACAGAGTTTCATCTTTCCCTTCAAGAAGCCTTTCGCTAAGGCTGTTCTTGTGGAACTGGCAAAGGGATATTTGGAAGCCCATAGAGGGCTATGGTGAGAAAGGAAATATCTTCCGTTCAAAACTGGAAAGAAGCTTTCTGAGAAACTGCTCTGTGTTCTCTGAATTCATCTCACAGAGATTCATCTTTCCCTTCAAGTAGCCTTTCGCTAAGGCTGTTCTTGTGGAACTGGCAAAGGGATATTTAGAAGCCCATAGAGGGCTATGGTGAAAAAGGAAATATCTCCCGTTCAAAACTGGAAAGAAGCTTTCTGAGAAACTGCTCTGTGTTCTCTGAATTCATCTCACAGAGTTACATCTTTCCCTTCAAGAAGCCTTTCGCTAAGGCTGTTCTTCTGGAATTGACAAAGGGATATTTGGAAGCCCATAGAAGGCTATGGTGAAAAAGGAAATATCTTCCGTTCAAAACTGGAAAGAAGCTTTCTGAGAAACTGTTCTGTGTTCTGTTAGTTCATCTCACAGAGTTACATCTTTCCCTTCAAGAAGCCTTTCGCTAAGGCTGTTCTTGTGGAATTAGCAAAGGGATATTTGGAAGCGCTTAGAGGGCTATGGTGAAAAAGGAAATATCTTCCGTTCAAAACTGGAAAGAAGCTTTCTGAGAAACTGCTCTGTGTTCTCTGAATTCATCTCACAGAGTTACATCTTTCCCTTCAAGAAGCCTTTCGCTAAGGCTGTTCTTGTGGAATTAGCAAAGGGATATTTGGAAGCCCTTAGAGGGCTATGGTGAAAAAGGAAATATCTTCCGTTCAAAACTGGAAAGAAGCTTTCTGAGAAACTGCTCTGTGTTCTCTGAATTCATCTCACAGACTTACATCTTTCCCTTCAAGAAGCCTTTCGCCTAGGCTGTTCTTATGGAACTGGCAAAGGGATATTTGGAAGCCCATAGAGGGCTATGTTGAAAAAGGAAATATCTTCCTTTCAAAACTGGAAAGAAGCTTTCTGAGAAACTGCTCTGTGTTCTGTTAATTCATATCACAGAGCTACATCTTTCCCTTCAAGAAGCCTTTCGCTAAGGCTGTTCTTGCGGAATTGGCAAAGGGATATTTTGAAGCCCATAGAGGGCTATGGTGAAAAAGGAAATATCTTCCGTTCAAAACTGGAAAGAAGCTTTCGGAGAAACTGCTCTGTGTTCTGTTAATTCATCTCACAGAGTTACATCTTTCCCTTCAAGAAGCCTTTCGCTAAGGCTGTTCTTGTGGAATTAGCAAAGGGATATTTGGAAGCCCTTAGAGGGCTATGGTGAAAAAGGAAATATCTTCCGTTCAAAACTGGAAAGAAGCTTTGTGAGAAACTGGTCTGTGTTCTCTGAATTCATCTCACAGAGTTACATCTTTCCCTTCAAGAACCCTTTCGCTAAGGCTGTTCTTGTGGAACTGGCAAAGGGATATTTCGAAGCTCATAGAGGGCTATGGTGAAAAAGGAAATATCTTCGGTTCAAAACTGCAAAGAAGCTTTCTGAGAAACTGCTCTGTGTTCTGTTAATCCATCTCACAGAGTTACATCTTTCCCTTCAAGAAGCCTTTCGCTAAGGCTGTTCTTGTGGAACTGGCAAAGGGATATTTGGAAGCCCTTAGAGGGCTATGGTGAAAAAGGAAATATCTTCCGTTCAAAAGTGGAAAGAAGATTTCTGAGAAACTGCTCTGTGTTCGGTTAGTTCAACTCACAGAGTTACATCTTTCCCTACAAGAAGCCTTTCGCTAAGGCTGTTCTTGTGGAACTGGCAAAGGGATATTTGGAACCCCATAGAGGGCTATGGTGAAAAAGGAAATATCTTCCGTTCAAAACTGGAAAGAAGCTTTCCTAGAAACTGCTCTGTGTTCTGTTAGTTCATCTCACAGAGTTACATCTTTCCCTTCAAGAAGCCTTTCGCTAAGGCTGTTCTTGTGGAACTGGCAAAGGGATATTTGGAAGCCCATAGAGGGCTATGGTGAAAAAGGAAATATCTTCCGTTCAAAACTGGAAAGAAACTTTCTGTGAAACTGCTCTGTGTTCTCTGAATTCATCTTACAGAGTTACATCTTTCCCTTCAAGAAGCCTTTCGCTGAGTCTGTTCTTGTGGAACTGGCAAGGGATATATCGAAGCTCATAGAGGGCTATGGTGAAAAAGTAAATATCTTCCGTTCAAAACTGGAAAGAAGCTTTCTGAGAAACTGCTCCGTGTTCTCTGAATTCATCTCACAGAGTTACATCTATCCGTTCAAGAAGCCTTTCGCTAAGGCTGTTCTTGTGGAATTAGAAAAGGGATATTTGGAAGCCCTTAGAGGGCTATGGTGAAAAAGGAAATATCTTCCGTTCAATACTGGAAAGAAGCTTTCTGAGAAACTGCTCTGTGTTCTGTTAATCCATCTCACAGAGTTACATCTTTCCCTTCAAGAAGCCTTTCGCTAAGGCTGTTCTTGTGGAATTGGCAAAGGGATATTTGGAAGCCCATAGAGGGCTATGGTGAGAAAGGAAATATCTTCCGTTCAAAACTGGAAAGAAGCTTTCTGAGAAACTGCTCTGTGTTCTCTGAATTCATCTCACAGAGTTTCATCTTTCCCTTCAAGAAGCCTTTCGCTAAGGCTGTTCTTGTGGAACTGGCAAAGGGATATTTGGAAGCCCATAGAGGGCTATGGTGAGAAAGGAAATATCTTCCGTTCAAAACTGGAAAGAAGCTTTCTGAGAAACTGCTCTGTGTTCTCTGAATTCATCTCACAGAGATTCATCTTTCCCTTCAAGTAGCCTTTCGCTAAGGCTGTTCTTGTGGAACTGGCAAAGGGATATTTAGAAGCCCATAGAGGGCTATGGTGAAAAAGGAAATATCTCCCGTTCAAAACTGGAAAGAAGCTTTCTGAGAAACTGCTCTGTGTTCTCTGAATTCATCTCACAGAGTTACATCTTTCCCTTCAAGAAGCCTTTCGCTAAGGCTGTTCTTCTGGAATTGACAAAGGGATATTTGGAAGCCCATAGAAGGCTATGGTGAAAAAGGAAATATCTTCCGTTCAAAACTGGAAAGAAGCTTTCTGAGAAACTGTTCTGTGTTCTGTTAGTTCATCTCACAGAGTTACATCTTTCCCTTCAAGAAGCCTTTCGCTAAGGCTGTTCTTGTGGAATTAGCAAAGGGATATTTGGAAGCGCTTAGAGGGCTATGGTGAAAAAGGAAATATCTTCCGTTCAAAACTGGAAAGAAGCTTTCTGAGAAACTGCTCTGTGTTCTCTGAATTCATCTCACAGAGTTACATCTTTCCCTTCAAGAAGCCTTTCGCTAAGGCTGTTCTTGTGGAATTAGCAAAGGGATATTTGGAAGCCCTTAGAGGGCTATGGTGAAAAAGGAAATATCTTCCGTTCAAAACTGGAAAGAAGCTTTCTGAGAAACTGCTCTGTGTTCTCTGAATTCATCTCACAGACTTACATCTTTCCCTTCAAGAAGCCTTTCGCCTAGGCTGTTCTTATGGAACTGGCAAAGGGATATTTGGAAGCCCATAGAGGGCTATGTTGAAAAAGGAAATATCTTCCTTTCAAAACTGGAAAGAAGCTTTCTGAGAAACTGCTCTGTGTTCTGTTAATTCATATCACAGAGCTACATCTTTCCCTTCAAGAAGCCTTTCGCTAAGGCTGTTCTTGCGGAATTGGCAAAGGGATATTTTGAAGCCCATAGAGGGCTATGGTGAAAAAGGAAATATCTTCCGTTCAAAACTGGAAAGAAGCTTTCGGAGAAACTGCTCTGTGTTCTGTTAATTCATCTCACAGAGATACATCTTTCCCTTCAAGAGGCCTTTTGCTAAGGCTGTTCTTATGGAATTGGCAAAGGGATATTTTGAAGCCCATAGAGGGCTATGGTGAAAAAGGAAATATCTTCCGTTCAAAACTGGAAGGAAGCATTCTGAGAAACTGCTCTGTGTTCTCTGAATTCATCTCACAGAGTTACATCTTTCCCTTCAAGAAGCCTTTCGCTAAGGCTGTTCTTGTGGAATTGGCAAAGGGATATTTGGAAGCCCATAGAGGGCTATGGTGAAAAAGGAAATATCTTCCGTTCAAAACTGGAAAGAAGCTTTCTGAGAAACTGCTCTGTGTTCTGTTAATTCATCTCACAGAGTTACATCTTTCCCTTCAAGAAGCCTTTCGCTAAGGCTGTTCTTGTGGAATTGGCAAAGGGATATTTGGAAGCCCATAGAGGGCTATGGTGAAAAAGGAAATATCTTCCGTTCAAAACTGGAAAGAAGCTTTCTGAGAAACTGTTCTGTGTTCTGTTATTTCATCTCACAGAGTTACATCTTTCCCTACAAGAAGCCTTTCGCTAAGGCTGTTCTAGTGGAACTGGCAAAGGGATATTTGGAAACCCATAGAGGGCTATGGTGAAAAAGGAAATATCTTCCGTCCAATACTGGAAAGAAGCTTTCTGAGAAACTGCTCTGTGTTCCCTGAATTCATCTCACAGAGTTACATCTTTCCCTTCAAGAAGCCTTTCGCTAAGGCTGTTCTTGTGGAATTGGCAAAGTGATATTTGGAAGCCCATAGAGGGCTATGGTGAAAAAGGAAATATCTTCCGTTCAAAACTGGAAGGAAGCTTTCTGAGAAACTGTTCTGTGTTCTGTTAGTTCATCTCACAGAGTTACATCTTTCCCTTCAAGAAGCCTTTCGCTAAGGCTGTTCTTGTGGAATTAGCAAAGGGATATTTGGAAGCCCTTAGAGGGCTATGGTGAAAAAGGAAATATCTTCCGTTCAAAACTGGAAAGAAGCTTTCTGAGAAACTGCTCTGTGTTCTCTGAATTCATCTCACAGTGTTACATCTTTCCCTTCAAGAAGCCTTTCGCCTAGGCTGTTCTTCTGGACCTGGAAAAGGGATATTTGGAAGCCCAAAGAGGGCTATGGTGAAAAAGGAAATATCTTCCGTTCAAAACTGGAAAGAAGCTTTCTGAGAAACTGCTCTGTGTTCTGTGAATTCATATCACAGAGCTACATCTTTACCTTCAAGAAGCCTTTCGCTAAGGCTGTTCTTGCGGAATTGGCAAAGGGATATTTGGAAGCTCATAGAGGGCTATGGTGAAAAAGGTAATATCTTCCGTTCAAAACTGGAAAGAAGCTTTCTGAGAAACTGCTCTGTGTTCTGTTAATTCATCTCTCGGAGATACATCTTTCCCTTCAAGAGGCCTTTTGCTAAGGCTGTTCTTATGGAATTGGCAAAGGGATATTTTGAAGCCCATAGAGGGCTATGGTGAAAAAGGAAATATCTTCCGTTGAAAACTGGAAAGAAGCTTTCTGAGAAACTGCTCTGTGTTCTGTTAGTTCATCTCACAGAGTTACATCTTTCCCTTCAAGAAGCCTTTCGCTAAGGCTGTTCCTCTGGAATTGGCAAAGGGATATTTGGAAGCCCATAGAGGGCTATGGTGAAAAAGGAAATATCTTCCGTTCAAAACTGGAAAGAAGCTTTCTGAGAAACTGCTCTGTGTTCTGTTAGTTCATCTCACAGAGTTACATCTTTCCCTACAAGAAGCCTTTCGCTAAGGCTGTTCTTGTGGAACTGGCAAAGGGATATTTGGAACCCCATAGAGGGCTATGGTGAAAAAGGAAATATCTTCCGTTCAAAACTGGAAAGAAGCTTTCCTAGAAACTGCTCTGTGTTCTGTTAGTTCATCTCACAGAGTTACATCTTTCCCTTCAAGAAGCCTTTCGCTAAGGCTGTTCTTGTGGAACTGGCAAAGGGATATTTGGAAGCCCATAGAGGGCTATGGTGAAAAAGGAAATATCTTCCGTTCAAAACTGGAAAGAAACTTTCTGTGAAACTGCTCTGTGTTCTCTGAATTCATCTTACAGAGTTACATCTTTCCCTTCAAGAAGCCTTTCGCTGAGTCTGTTCTTGTGGAACTGGCAAGGGATATATCGAAGCTCTTAGAGGGCTATGGTGAAAAAGGAAATATCTTCCGTTCAAAACTGGAAAGAAGCTTTCTGAGAAACTGCTCTGTGTTCCCTGAATTCATCTCACAGAGTTACATCTTTCCCTTCATGAAGCCTTTCGCCTAGGCTGTTCTTCTGGAACTGTCAAAGGGATATTTGGAAGCCCATAGAGGGCTATGGTGAAAAAGGAAATATCTTCCGTTCAAAACTGGAAAGAAGTTTTCTGAGAAACTGCTCTGTGTTCTGTTAATTCATATCACAGAGCTACATCTTTCCCTTCAAGAAGCCTTTCGCTAAGGCTGTTCTTGCGGAATTGGCAAAGGGATATTTGGAAGCCCATAGAGGGCTATGGTGAAAAAGGAAATATCTTCCGTTCAAAACTGGAAAGAAGCTTTCTGAGAAACTGCTCTGTGTTCTCTGAATTCATCTCACAGAGTTACATCTTTCCCTTCAAGAAGCCTTTCGCTAAGGCTGTTCTTGTGGAATTAGCAAAGGGATATTTGGAAGCCCTTAGAGGGCTATGGTGAAAAAGGAAATATCTTCCGTTCAAAACTGGAAAGAAGCTTTCTGAGAAACTGCTCTGTGTTCTCTGAATTCATCTCACAGTGTTACATCTTTCCCTTCAAGAAGCCTTTCGCCTAGGCTGTTCTTCTGGAACTGGCAAAGGGATATTTGGAAGCCCAAAGAGGGCTATGGTGAAAAAGGAAATATCTTCCGTTCAAAACTGGAAAGAAGCTTTCTGAGAAACTGCTCTGTGTTCTGTGAATTCATATCACAGAGCTACATCTTTACCTTCAAGAAGCCTTTCGCTAAGGCTGTTCTTGCGGAATTGGCAAAGGGATATTTGGAAGCTCATAGAGGGCTATGGTGAAAAAGGTAATATCTTCCGTTCAAAACTGGAAAGAAGCTTTCTGAGAAACTGCTCTGTGTTCTGTTAATTCATCTCTCGGAGATACATCTTTCCCTTCAAGAGGCCTTTTGCTAAGGCTGTTCTTATGGAATTGGCAAAGGGATATTTTGAAGCCCATAGAGGGCTATGGTGAAAAAGGAAATATCTTCCGTTGAAAACTGGAAAGAAGCTTTCTGAGAAACTGCTCTGTGTTCTCTGAATTCATCTCACAGAGTTACATCTTTCCCTTCAAGAAGCCTTTCGCTAAGGCTGTTCTTCTGGAATTGGCAAAGGGATATTTGGAAGCCCATAGAGGGCTATGGTGAAAAAGGAAATATCTTCCGTTCAAAACTGGAAAGAAGCTTTCTGAGAAACTGCTCTGTGTTCTGTTAGTTCATCTCACAGAGTTACATCTTTCCCTTCAAGAATCCTTTCGCTAAGGCTGTTCTTCTGGAATTGGCAAAGGGATATTTGGAAGCCCATAGAGGGCTAGGGTGAAAAAGGAAATATCTTCCGTTCAAAACTGGAAAGAAGCTTTCTGAGAAACTGCTCTGTGTTCTGTTAATCCATCTCACAGAGTTACATCTTTCCCTTCAAGAAGCCTTTCGCTAAGGCTGTTCTTGTGGAATTGGCAAAGGGATATTTGGAAGCCCATAGAGGGCTATGGTGAAAAAGGAAATATCTTCCGTTTAAAACTGGAAAGAAGCTTTCTGAGAAACTGCTCTGTGTTCTGTTAGTTCATCTCACAGAGTTACATCTTTCCCTTCAAGAAGCCTTTCGCTAAGGCTGTTCTTGTGGAATTAGCAAAGGGATATTTGGAAGCCCTTAGAGGGCTATGGTGAAAAAGGAAATATCTTCCGTTCAAAACTGGAAAGAAGTTTTCTGAGAAACTGCTCTGTGTTCTCTGAATTCATCTCACAGAGTTACATCTTTCCCTTCAAGAAGCCTTTCGCTAAGGCTGTTCTTGTGGAACTGGCAAAGGGATATTTCGAAGCTCATAGAGGGCTCTGCTGAAAAAGGAAATATCTTCCGTTCAAAACTGGAAAGAAGCATTCTGAGAAACTGCTCTGTGTTCTCTGAATTCATCTCACAGAGTCACATCTATCCCTTCAAGAAGCCGTTCGCTAAGGCTGTTCTTGTGGGACTGGAAAGGGATATTTGGAAGCCCATAGAGGGCTATGGTGAAAAAGAAAATATCTTCCGTTCAAAACTGGAAAGAAGCTTTCTGAGAAACTGCTCTGTGTTCTGTTAATTCATATCACAGAGCTACATCTTTCCCTTCAAGAAGCCTTTCGCTAAGGCTGTTCTTGTGGAATTGGCAAAGTGATATTTGGAAGCCCATAAAGGGCTATGGTGAAAAAGGTAATATCTTCCGTTCAAAACTGGAAAGAAGCTTTCTGAGAAACTGTTCTCTGTTCTGTTAGTTCATCTCAAAGAGTTACATCTTTCCCTTCAAGAAGCCTTTCGCTAAGGCTGTTCTTGTGGAACTGGAAAGGGGATATTTGGAAGCCCTTAGAGGGCTATGGTGAAAAAGGAAATATCTTCCGTTCAAGACTGGAAAGAAGCTTTCTGAGAAACTGCTCTGTGTTCTCTGAATTCATCTCACAGAGTTACATCTTTCCCTTCAAGAAGCCTTTCGCTAAGTCTGTTCTTCTGGAATTGGCAAAGGGATATTTGGAAGCCCATAGAGGGCTATGGTGAAAAAGGAAATATCTTCCGTTCAAAACTGGAAAGAAGCTTTCTGAGAAACTGCTCTGTGTTCTGTTAATTCATCTCACAGAGTTACATCTTTCCCTTCAAGAAGCCTTTCGCTAAGGCTGTTCTTGTGGAATTGGCAAAGGGATATTTGGAAGCCCATAGAGGGCTATGGTGAAAAAGGAAATATCTTCCGTTTAAAACTGGAAAGAAGCTTTCTGAGAAACTGTTCTGTGTTCTGTTAGTTCATCTCACAGAGTTACATCTTTCCCTTCAAGAAGCCTTTCGCTAAGGCTGTTCTTGTGGAATTAGCAAAGGGATATTTGGAAGCCCTTAGAGGGCTATGGTGAAAAAGGAAATATCTTCCGTTCAAAACTGGAAAGAAGCTTTCTGAGAAACTGCTCTGTGTTCTCTGAATTCATTTCACAGAGTTACATCTTTCTCTTCAAGAAGCCTTTCGCTAAGGCTGTTCTTGTGGAACTAGCAAAGGGATATTTGGAAGCCCTTAGAGGGCTATGGTGAAAAAGGAAATATCTTCCGTTCAAAACTGGAAAGAAGATTTCTGAGAAACTGCTCTGTGTTCTGTTAGTTCAACTCACAGAGTTACATCTTTCCCTACAAGAAACCTTTCGCTAAGGCTGTTCTAGTGGAACTGGCAAAGGGATATTTGGAAACCCATAGAGGGCTATGGTGAAAAAGGAAATATCTTACGTTCAATACTGGAAAGAAGCTTTCTGAGAAACTGTTCTGTGTTCTGTTAGTTCATCTCACAGAGTTACATCTTTCGCTTCAAGAAGCCTTTCGCTAAGGCTGTTCTTGTGGAACTGGCAAGGGGATATTGGGAAGCCCTTGGAGGGCTATGGTGAAAAAGGAAATATCTTCCGTTCAAAACTGGAAAGAAGATTTCTGAGAAACTGCTCTGTGGTCTGTTAGTTCATCTCACAGAGTTACATCTTTCCCTACAAGTAGCCTTTCGCTAAGGCTGTTCTAGTGGAACTGGCAAAGGGATATTTGGAAACCCATAGAGGGCTATGTTGAAAAAGGAAATATCTTCCGTTCAATACTGGAAAGAAGCTTTCTGAGAAACTGCTCTGTGTTCTCTGAATTCATCTCACAGAGTTACATCTTTCCCTTCAAGAAGCCTTTCGCTAAGGCTGTTCTTCTGGAATTGGCAAAGGGATATTTGGAAGCCCATAGAGGGCTATGGTGAAAAAGGAAATATCTTCCGTCCAAAACTGGAAAGAAGCTTTCTGAGAAACTGCTCTGTGTTCTCTGAATTCTTCTCACAGAGTTACATCTTTCCCTTCAAGAAGCCATTCGCTAAGGCTGTTCTTGTGTAACTGGCAAAGGGATATTTGGAACCCCATAGAGGGCTATGGTGAAAAAGGAAATATCTTCCGTTCAAAACTGGAAAGAAGCTTTCCTAGAAACTGCTCTGTGTTCTGTTAGTTCATCTCACAGAGTTACATCTTTCCCTTCAAGAAGCCTTTCGCTAAGGCTGTTCTTGTGGAACTGGCAAAGGGATATTTGGAAGCCCATAGAGGGCTATGGTGAAAAAGGAAATATCTTCCGTTCAAAACTGGAAAGAAACTTTCTGTGAAACTGCTCTGTGTTCTCTGAATTCATCTCACAGAGTTACATCTTTCCCTTCAAGAAGCCTTTCGCTGAGTCTGTTGTTGTGGAACTGGCAAGGGATATATCGAAGCTCATAGAGGGCTATGGTGAAAAAGTAAATATCTTCCGTTGAAAACTGGAAAGAAGCTTTCTGAGAAACTGCTCCGTGTTCTCTGAATTCATCTCACAGAGTTACATCTATCCCTTCAAGAAGCCTTTCGCTAAGGCTGTTCTTGTGGAATTGGCAAAGGGATATTTGGAAGCCCATAGAGGGCTAGGGTGAAAAAGGAAATATCTTCCGTTCAAAACTGGAAAGAAGCTTTCTGAGAAACTGCTCTGTGTTCTGTTAATCCATCTCACAGAGTTACATCTTTCCCTTCAAGAAGCCTTTCGCTAAGGCTGTTCTTGTGGAATTGGCAAAGGGATATTTGGAAGCCCATAGAGGGCTATGGTGAGAAAGGAAATATCTTCCGTTCAAAACTGGAAAGAAGCTTTCTGAGAAACTGCTCTGTGTTCTCTGAATTCATCTCACAGAGTTTCATCTTTCCCTTCAAGTAGCCTTTCGCTAAGGCTGTTCTTGTGGAACTGGCAAAGGGATATTTGGAAGCCCATAGAGGGCTATGGTGAAAAAGGAAATATCTCCCGTTCAAAACTGGAAAGAAGCTTTCTGAGAAACTGCTCTGTGTTCTCTGAATTCATCTCACAGAGTTACATCTTTCCCTTCAAGAAGCCTTTCGCTAAGGCTGTTCTTGTGGAACTGGCAAAGGGATATTTCGAAGCTCATAGAGGGCTATGCTGAAAAAGAAAATATCTTCCGTTCAAAACTGGAAAGAAGCATTCTGAGAAACTGCTCTGTGTTCTCTGAATTCATCTCACAGAGTCACATCTATCACTTCAAGAAGCCTTTCGCTAAGGCTGTTCTTGTGGGACTGGCAAAGGGATATTTGGAAGCCCATAGAGGGCTATGGTGAAAAAGAAAATATCTTCCGTTCAAAACTGGAAAGAAGCTTTCTGAGAAACTGCTCTGTGTTCTGTTAATTCATCTCACAGAGCTACATCTTTCCCTTCAAGAAGCCTTTCGCTAAGGCTGTTCTTGTGGAATTGGCAAAGTGATATTTGGAAGCCCATAGAGGGCTACGGTGAAAAAGGAAATATCTTCCGTTCAAAACTGGAAAGAAGCTTTCTGAGAAACTGCTCTGTGTTGTGTTAATTCATCTCACAGAGTTACATCTTCCCCTTCAAGAACCCTTTCGCTAAGGCTGTTCTTGTGGAATTGGCAAAGGGATATTTGGAAGCCCATAGAGGGCTAGGGTGAAGAAGGAACTATCTTCCGTTCAAAACTGGAAAGAAGCTTTCTGAGAAACTGCTCTGTGTTCTGATAATTCATCTCACAGAGTTACATTTTCCAATTCAAGAAGCCTTTCGCTAAGGCTGTTCTTGTGGAATTGGCAAAGGGATATTTGGAAGCCCATAGAGGGCTAGGGTGAAAAAGGAACTATCTTCCGTTCAAAACTGGAAAGAAGCTTTCTGAGAAACTGCTCTGTGTTCTGTTAATTCATCTCACAGAGTTACATCTTTCCCTTCAAGAAGCCTTTGGCTAAGGCAGTTCTGGTGGAATTGGCAAAGGGTATTCGGAAGCCCATAGGGGGCTTGGTGAAAAAGGAAATATCTTCCCTTCAAAACTGGAAAGAAGCTTTCTGAGAAACTTCTCTGTGTTCTGTTAATTCATCTCACAGAGTTACATCTTTCCCTTCAAGAAGCCTTTCCCTAAGGCTGTTCTTGTGGAATAGGCAAAGTGATATTTTGAAGCCTATAGAGGGCTACGGTGAAAAAGGAAATATCTTCCGTTCAAAACTGGAAAGAAGCTTTCTGAGAAACTGCTCTGTGTTCTGTTAATTCATCTCACAGAGTTACATCTTTCCCTTCAGGAAGTCTTTCGCTAAGGCTGTTCTTGTGGAATTGGCAAAGGGATATTTGGAAGCCCATAGAGTGCTATGGTGAAAAAGGAAATATCCTCCGTTCAAAACCGAAAAGAAGCTTTCTGAGAAACTGCTCTGTGTTCTGTTAGTTCATCTCTCAGAGTTACATCTTTCCCTTCAAGAAGCCTTTCGCTAAGGCTGTTCTTGTGGAATTGGCAAAGGGATATTTGGAAGCCCATAGAGGGGTATGGTGAAAAAGGAAATAGCTTCCGTTCAAAACTGGAAAGAAGCTTTCTGAGAAACTACTCTGTGTTCTGTTAGTTCATCTCACAGAGTTACATCTTTCCCTACAAGTAGCCTTTCGCTAAGGCTGTTCTAGTGGAACTGGGAAAGGGATATTTGGAAACCCATAGAGGGCTATGGTGAAAAAGGAGATACCTTCCGTTCAATACTGGAAAGAAGCTTTCTGAGAAACTGCTCTGTGTTCTCTGAATTCATCTCACAGAGTTACATCTTTCCCTTCAAGAAGCCTTTCGCTAAGGCTGTTCTTGTGGAACTGGCAAGGGGATATTGGGAAGCCCTTAGAGGGCTATGGTGAAAAAGGAAATATCTTCCGTTCAAAACTGGAAAGAAGATTTCTGAGAAACTGCTCTGTGTTCTGTTAGTTCATCTCACAGAGTTACATCTTTCCCTACAAGAAGCCTTTCGCTAAGGCTGTTCTAGTGGAACTGGCAAAGGGATATTTGGAAACCCAGAGAGGGCTATGGTGAAAAAGGAAATACCTTCCGTTCAATACTGGAAAGAAGCTTTCTGAGAAACTGCTCTGTGTTCTGTTAATCCATCTCACAGAGTTACATCTTTCCCTTCAAGAAGCCTTTCGCTAAGGCTGTTCTTGTGGAATTGGCAAAGGGATATTTGGAAGCCCATAGAGGGCTATGGTGAAAAAGGAAATATCTTCCGTTCAAAACTGGAAAGAAGCTTTCTGAGAAACTGCTCTGTGTTCTGTTAGTTCATATCACAGAGTTACATCTTTCCCTTCAAGAAGCCTTTCGCTAAGGCTGTTCTTGTGGAACTGGCAAAGGGATATTTGGAACCCCATAGAGGGCTATGGTGAAAAAGGAAATATCTTCCGTTCAAAACTGGAAAGAAGCTTTCTGAGAAACTGCTCCGTGTTCTCTGAATTCATCTCACAGTGTTACATCTATCCCTTCAAGAAGCCTTTCGCTAAGGCTGTTCTTGTGGGACTGGCAAAGGGATATTTGGAAGCCCATAGAGGGCTAGGGTGAAAAAGGAAATATCTTCCGTTCAAAACTGGAAAGAAGCTTTCTGAGAAACTGCTCTGTTTTCTGTTAATCCATCTCACAGAGTTACATCTTTCCCTTCAAGAAGCCTTTCGCTAAGGCTGTTCTTGTGGAATTGGCAAAGGGATATTTGGAAGCCCATAGAGGGCTATGGTGAGAAAGGAAATATCTTCCGTTCAAAACTGGAAAGAAGCTTTCTGAGAAACTGCTCTGTGTTCTCTGAATTCATCTCACAGAGTTTCATCTTTCCCTTCAAGAAGCCTTTCGCTAAGGCTGTTGTTGTGGAATTAGCAAAGGGATATTTGGAAGCCCATAGAGGGCTATGGTGAGAAAGGAAATATCTTCCGTTCAAAACTGGAAAGAAGCTTTCTGAGAAACTGCTCTGTGTTCTCTGAATTCATCTCACAGAGATTCATCTTTCCCTTCAAGTAGCCTTTCGCTAAGGCTGTTCTTGTGGAACTGGCAAAGGGATATTTGGAAGCCCATAGAGGGCTATGGTGAAAAAGGAAATATCTCCCGTTCAATACTGGAAAGAAGCTTTCTGAGAAACTGCTCTGTGTTCTCTGAATTCATCTCACAGAGTTACATCTTTCCCTTCAAGAAGCCTTTCGCTAAGGCTGTTCTTGTGGAATTGGCAAAGGGATATTTGGAAGCCCATAGAAGGCTATGGTGAAAAAGGAAATATCTTCCGTTCAAAACTGGAAAGAAGCTTTCTGAGAAACTGTTCTGTGTTCTGTTAGTTCATCTCACAGAGTTACATCTTTCCCTTCAAGAAGCCTTTCGCTAAGGCTGTTCTTGTGGAATTAGCAAAGGGATATTTGGAAGCCCTTAGAGGGCTATGGTGAAAAAGGAAATATCTTCCGTTCAAAACTGGAAAGAAGCTTTCTGAGAAACTGCTCTGTGTTCTCTGAATTCATCTCACAGAGTTACATCTTTCCCTTCAAGAAGCCTTTCGCTAAGGCTGTTCTTGTGGAATTAGCAAAGGGATATTTGGAAGCCCTTAGAATGCTATGGTGAAAAAGGAAATATCTTCCGTTCAAAACTGGAAAGAAGCTTTCTGAGAAACTGCTCTGTGTTCTCTGAATTCAACTCACAGAGTTACATCTTTCCCTTCAAGAAGCCTTTCGCCTAGGCTGTTCTTATGGAACTGGCAAAGGGATATTTGGAAGCCCATAGAGGACTATGTTGAAAAAGGAAATATCTTCCTTTCAAAACTGGAAAGAAGCTTTCTGAGAAACTGCTCTGTGTTCTGTTAATTCATATCACAGAGCTACATCTTTCCCTTCAAGAAGCCTTTCGCTAAGGCTGTTCTTGCGGAATTGGCAAAGGGATATTTGGAAGCCCATAGAGGGCTATGGTGAAAAAGGAAATATCTTCCGTTCAAAACTGGAAAGAAGCTTTCGGAGAAACTGCTCTGTGTTCTGTTAATTCATCTCACAGAGATACATCTTTCCCTTCAAGAGGCCTTTTGCTAAGTTTGTTCTTATGGAATTGGCAAAGGGATATTTTGAAGCCCATAGAGGGCTATGGTAAAAAAGGAAATATCTTCCGTTCAAAACTGGAAAGAAGCATTCTGAGAAACTGCTCTGTGTTCTCTGAATTCATCTCACAGAGTTACATCTTTCCCTTCAAGAAGCCTCTCGCTAAGGCTGTTCTTGTGGAATTGGCAAAGGGATATTTGGAAGCCCATAGAGGGCTATGGTGAAAAAGGAAATATCTTCCGTTCAAAACTGGAAAGAAGCTTTCTGAGAAACTGCTCTGTGTTCTGTTAATTCATCTCACAGAGTTACATCTTTCCCTTCAAGAAGCCTTTCGCTAAGGCTGTTCTTGTGGAATTGGCAAAGGGATATTTGGAAGCCCATAGAGGGCTATGGTGAAAAAGGAAATATCTTCCGTTCAAAACTGGAAAGAAGCTTTCTGAGAAACTGTTCTGTGTTCTGTTATTTCATCTCACAGAGTTACATCTTTCCCTTCAAGAAGCCTTTCGCTAAGGCTGTTCTTGTGGAATTAGCAAAGGGATATTTGGAAGCCCTTAGAGGGCTATGGTGAAAAAGGAAATATCTTCCGTTCAAAACTGGAAAGAAGCTTTGTGAGAAACTGGTCTGTGTTCTCTGAATTCATCTCACAGAGTTACATCTTTCCCTTCAAGAAGCCTTTCGCAAAGGCTGTTCTTGTGGAACTGGCAAAGGGATATTTCGAAGCTCATAGAGGGCTATGGTGAAAAAGGAAATATCTTCGGTTCAAAACTGCAAAGAAGCTTTCTGAGAAACTGCTCTGTGTTCTGTTAATCCATCTCACAGAGTTACATCTTTCCCTTCAAGAAGCCTTTCGCTAAGGCTGTTCTTGTGGAACTGGCAAAGGGATATTTGGAAGCCCTTAGAGGGCTATGGTGAAAAAGGAAATATCTTCCGTTCAATACTGGAAAGAAGCTTTCTGAGAAACTGCTCTGTGTTCCCTGAATTCATCTCACAGAGTTATATGTTTCCCTTCATGAAGCGTTTCGCCTAGGCTGTTCTTCTGGAACTGTCAAAGGGATATTTGGAAGCCCATAGAGGGCTATGGTGAAAAAGGAAATATCTTCCGTTCAAAACTGGAAAGAAGCTTTCTGAGAAACTGCTCTGTGTTCTGTTAATTCATATCACAGAGCTACATCTTTCCCTTCAAGAAGCCTTTCGCTAAGGCTGTTCTTGCGGAATTGGCAAAGGGATATTTGGAAGCCCATAGAGGGCTATGGTGAAAAAGGAAATATCTTCCGTTCAAAACTGGAAAGAAGCTTTCTGAGAAACTGCTCTGTGTTCTCTGAATTCATCTCACAGAGTTACATCTTTCCCTTCAAGAAGCCTTTCGCTAAGGCTGTTCTTGTGGAATTGGCAAAGTGATATTTGGAAGCCCATAGAGGGCTATGGTGAAAAAGGAAATATCTTCCGTTCAAAACTGGAACGAAGCTTTCTGAGAAACTGTTCTGTGTTCTGTTAGTTCATCTCACAGAGTTACATCTTTCCCTTCAAGAAGCCTTTCGCTAAGGCTGTTCTTTTGGAATTAGCAAAGGGATATTTGGAAGCCCTTAGAGGGCTATGGTGAAAAAGGAAATATCTTCCGTTCAAAACTGGAAAGAAGCTTTCTGAGAAACTGCTCTGTGTTCTCTGAATACATCTCACAGTGTTACATCTTTCCCTTCAAGAAGCCTTTCGCCTAGGCTGTTCTTCTGGAACTGGCAAAGGGATATTTGGAAGCCCAAAGAGGGCTATGGTGAAAAAGGAAATATCTTCCGTTCAAAACTGGAAAGAAGCTTTCTGAGAAACTGCTCTGTGTTCTGTGAATTCATATCACAGAGGTACATCTTTACCTTCAAGAAGCCTTTCGCTAAGGCTGTTCTTGCGGAATTGGCAAAGGGATATTTGGAAGCCCATAGAGGGCTATGGTGAAAAAGGAAATAACTTCCGTTCAAAACTGGAAAGAAGCTTTCTGAGAAACTGCTCTGTGTTCTGTTAGTTCATCTCACAGAGTTACATCTTTCCCTTCAAGAATCCTTTCGCTAAGGCTGTTCTTCTGGAATTGGCAAAGGGATATTTGGAAGCCCATAGAGGGCTAGGGTGAAAAAGGAAATATCTTCCGTTCAAAACTGGAAAGAAGCTTTCTGAGAAACTGCTCTGTGTTCTGTTAATCCATCTCACAGAGTTACATCTTTCCCTTCAAGAAGCCTTTCGCTAAGGCTGTTCTTGTGGAATTGGCAAAGGGATATTTGGAAGCCCATAGAGGGCTATGGTGAAAAAGGAAATATCTTCCGTTCAAAACTGGAAAGAAGCTTTCTGAGAAACTGCTCTGTGTTCTGTTAGTTCATCTCACAGAGTTACATCTTTCCCTTCAAGAAGCCTTTCGCTAAGGCTGTTCTTGTGGAATTAGCAAAGGGATATTTGGAAGCCCTTAGAGGGCTATGGTGAAAAAGGAAATATCTTCCGTTCAAAACTGGAAAGAAGCTTTCTGAGAAACTGCTCTGTGTTCTCTGAATTCATCTCACAGAGTTACATCTTTCCCTTCAAGAAGCCTTTCGCTAAGGCTGTTCTTGTGGAACTGGCAAAGGGATATTTCGAAGCTCATAGAGGGCTCTGCTGAAAAAGGAAATATCTTCCGTTCAAAACTGGAAAGAAGCATTCTGAGAAACTGCTCTGTGTTCTCTGAATTCATCTCACAGAGTCACATCTATCCCTTCAAGAAGCCTTTCGCTAAGGCTGTTCTTGTGGGACTGGAAAGGGATATTTGGAAGCCCATAGAGGGCTATGGTGAAAAAGAAAATATCTTCCGTTCAAAACTGGAAAGAAGCTTTCTGAGAAACTGCTCTGTGTTCTGTTAATTCATATCACAGAGCTACATCTTTCCCTTCAAGAAGCCTTTCGCTAAGGCTGTTCTGGTGGAATTGGCAAAGTGATATTTGGAAGCCCATAAAGGGCTATGTTGAAAAAGGTAATATCTTCCGTTCAAAACTGGAAAGAAGGTTTCTGAGAAACTGTTCTGTGTTCTGTTAGTTCATCTCACAGAGTTACATCTTTCCCTTCAAGAAGCCTTTCGCTAAGGCTGTTCTTGTGGAACTGGCAAGGGGATATTGGGAAGCCCTTAGAGGGCTATGGTGAAAAAGGAAATATCTTCCGTTCAAAACTGGAAAGAAGATTTCTGAGAAACTGTTCTGTGTTCTGTTAGTTCATCTCACAGAGTTACATCTTTCCCTTCAAGAAGCCTTTCGCTAAGGCTGTTCTAGTGGAACTGGCAAAGGGATATTTGGAAACCCATAGAGGGCTATGGTGAAAAAGGAAATATCTTCCGTTCAATACTGGAAAGAAGCTTTCTGAGAAACTGCTCTGTGTTCCCTGAATTCATCTCACAGAGTTACATCTTTCCCTTCATGAAGCCTTTCGCCTAGGCTGTTCTTCTGGAACTGTCAAAGGGATATTTGGAAGCCCATAGAGGGCTATGGTGAAAAAGGAAATATCTTCCGTTCAAAACTGGAAAGAAGTTTTCTGAGAAACTGCTCTGTGTTCTGTTAATTCATATCACAGAGCTACATCTTTCCCTTCAAGAAGCCTTTCGCTAAGGCTGTTCTTGCGGAATTGGCAAAGGGATATTTGGAAGCCCATAGAGGGCTATGGTGAAAAAGGAAATATCTTCCGTTCAAAACTGGAAAGAAGCTTTCTGAGAAACTGCTCTGTGTTCTCTGAATTCATCTCACAGAGTTACATCTTTCCCTTCAAGAAGCCTTTCGCTAAGGCTGTTCTTGTGGAATTGGCCAAGTGATATTTGGAAGCCCATAGAGGGCTATGGTGAAAAAGGAAATATCTTCCGTTCAAAACTGGAAGGAAGCTTTCTGAGAAACTGTTCTGTGTTCTGTTAGTTCATCTCACAGAGTTACATCTTTCCCTTCAAGAAGCCTTTCGCTAAGGCTGTTCTTGTGGAATTAGCAAAGGGATATTTGGAAGCCCTTAGAGGGCTATGGTGAAAAAGGAAATATCTTCCGTTCAAAACTGGAAAGAAGCTTTCTGAGAAACTGCTCTGTGTTCTCTGAATTCATCTCACAGTGTTACATCTTTCCCTTCAAGAAGCCTTTCACCTAGGCTGTTCTTCTGGAACTGGCAAAGGGATATTTGGAAGCCCAAAGAGGGCTATGGTGAAAAAGGAAATATCTTCCGTTCAAAACTGGAAAGAAGCTTTCTGAGAAACTGCTCTGTGTTCTGTGAATTCATATCACAGAGCTACATCTTTACCTTCAAGAAGCCTTTCGCTAAGGCTGTTCTTGCGGAATTGGCAAAGGGATATTTGGAAGCTCATAGAGGGCTATGGTGAAAAAGGTAATATCTTCCGTTCAAAACTGGAAAGAAGCTTTCTGAGAAACTGCTCTGTGTTCTGTTAATTCATCTCTCGGAGATACATCTTTCCCTTCAAGAGGCCTTTTGCTAAGGCTGTTCTTATGGAATTGGCAAAGGGATATTTTGAAGCCCATAGAGGGCTATGGTGAAAAAGGAAATATCTTCCGTTGAAAACTGGAAAGAAGCTTTCTGAGAAACTGCTCTGTGTTCTCTGAATTCATCTCACAGAGTTACATCTTTCCCTTCAAGAAGCCTTTCGCTAAGGCTGTTCTTCTGGAATTGGCAAAGGGATATTTGGAAGCCCTTAGAGGGCTATGGTGAAAAAGGAAATATCTTCCGTTCAAAACTGGAAAGAAGCTTTCTGAGAAACTGCTCTGTGTTCTGTTAGTTCATCTCACAGAGTTACATCTTTCCCTTCAAGAATCCTTTCGCTAAGGCTGTTCTTCTGGAATTGGCAAAGGGATATTTGGAAGCCCATAGAGGGCTAGGGTGAAAAAGGAAATATCTTCCGTTCAAAACTGGAAAGAAGCTTTCTGAGAAACTGCTCTGTGTTCTGTTAATCCATCTCACAGAGTTACATCTTTCCCTTCAAGAAGCCTTTCGCTAAGGCTGTTCTTGTGGAATTGGCAAAGGGATATTTGGAAGCCCATAGAGGGCTATGGTGAAAAAGGAAATATCTTCCGTTTAAAACTGGAAAGAAGCTTTCTGAGAAACTGCTCTGTGTTCTGTTAGTTCATCTCACAGAGTTACATCTTTCCCTTCAAGAAGCCTTTCGCTAAGGCTGTTCTTGTGGAATTAGCAAAGGGATATTTGGAAGCCCTTAGAGGGCTATGGTGAAAAAGGAAATATCTTCCGTTCAAAACTGGAAAGAAGCTTTCTGAGAAACTGCTCTGTGTTCTCTGAATTCATCTCACAGAGTTACATCTTTCCCTTCAAGAAGCCTTTCGCTAAGGCTGTTCTTGTGGAACTGGCAAAGGGATATTTCGAAGCTCATAGAGGGCTCTGCTGAAAAAGGAAATATCTTCCGTTCAAAACTGGAAAGAAGCATTCTGAGAAACTGCTCTGTGTTCTCTGAATTCATCTCACAGAGTCACATCTATCCCTTCAAGAAGCCGTTCGCTAAGGCTGTTCTTGTGGGACTGGAAAGGGATATTTGGAAGCCCATAGAGGGCTATGGTGAAAAAGAAAATATCTTCCGTTCAAAACTGGAAAGAAGCTTTCTGAGAAACTGCTCTGTGTTCTGTTAATTCATATCACAGAGCTACATCTTTCCCTTCAAGAAGCCTTTCGCTAAGGCTGTTCTTGTGGAATTGGCAAAGTGATATTTGGAAGCCCATAAAGGGCTATGGTGAAAAAGGTAATATCTTCCGTTCAAAACTGGAAAGAAGCTTTCTGAGAAACTGTTCTGTGTTCTGTTAGTTCATCTCACAGAGTTACATCTTTCCCTTCAAGAAGCCTTTCGCTAAGGCTGTTCTTGTGGAACTGGAAAGGGGATATTGGGAAGCCCTTAGAGGGCTATGGTGAAAAAGGAAATATCTTCCGTTCAAGACTGGAAAGAAGCTTTCTGAGAAACTGCTCTGTGTTCTCTGAATTCATCTCACAGAGTTACATCTTTCCCTTCAAGAAGCCTTTCGCTAAGGCTGTTCTTCTGGAATTGGCAAAGGGATATTTGGAAGCCCATAGAGGGCTATGGTGAAAAAGGAAATATCTTCCGTTCAAAACTGGAAAGAAGCTTTCTGAGAGACTGCTCTGTGTTCTGTTAATTCATCTCACAGAGTTACATCTTTCCCTTCAAGAAGCCTTTCGCTAAGGCTGTTCTTGTGGAATTGGCAAAGGGATATTTGGAAGCCCATAGAGGGCTATGGTGAAAAAGGAAATATCTTCCGTTCAAAACTGGAAAGAAGCTTTCTGAGAAACTGTTCTGTGTTCTGTTAGTTCATCTCACAGAGTTACATCTTTCCCTTCAAGAAGCCTTTCGCTAAGGCTGTTCTTGTGGAATTAGCAAAGGGATATTTGGAAGCCCTTAGAGGGCTATGGTGAAAAAGGAAATATCTTCCGTTCAAAACTGGAAAGAAGCTTTCTGAGAAACTGCTCTGTGTTCTCTGAATTCATTTCACAGAGTTACATCTTTCTCTTCAAGAAGCCTTTCGCTAAGGCTGTTCTTGTGGAACTAGCAAAGGGATATTTGGAAGCCCTTAGAGGGCTATGGTGAAAAAGGAAATATCTTCCGTTCAAAACTGGAAAGAAGATTTCTGAGAAACTGCTCTGTGTTCTGTTAGTTCAACTCACAGAGTTACATCTTTCCCTACAAGAAACCTTTCGCTAAGGCTGTTCTAGTGGAACTGGCAAAGGGATATTTGGAAACCCATAGAGGGCTATGGTGAAAAAGGAAATATCTTACGTTCAATACTGGAAAGAAGCTTTCTGAGAAACTGTTCTGTGTTCTGTTAGTTCATCTCACAGAGTTACATCTTTCCCTTCAAGAAGACTTTCGCTAAGGCTGTTCTTGTGGAACTGGCAAGGGGATATTGGGAAGCCCTTGGAGGGCTATGGTGAAAAAGGAAATATCTTCCGTTCAAAACTGGAAAGAAGATTTCTGAGAAACTGCTCTGTGGTCTGTTAGTTCATCTCACAGAGTTACATCTTTCCCTACAAGTAGCCTTTCGCTAAGGCTGTTCTAGTGGAACTGGCAAAGGGATATTTGGAAACCCATAGAGGGCTATGTTGAAAAAGGAAATATCTTCCGTTCAATACTGGAAAGAAGCTTTCTGAGAAACTGCTCTGTGTTCTCTGAATTCATCTCACAGAGTTACATCTTTCCCTTCAAGAAGCCTTTCGCTAAGGCTGTTCTTCTGGAATTGGCAAAGGGATATTTGGAAGCTCATAGAGGGCTATGGTGAAAAAGGAAATATCTTCCGTCGAAAACTGGAAAGAAGCTATCTGAGAAACTGCTCTGTGTTCTCTGAATTCTTCTCACAGAGTTACATCTTTCCCTTCAAGAAGCCATTCGCTAAGGCTGTTCTTGTGGAACTGGCAAAGGGATATTTGGAACCCCATAGAGGGCTATGGTGAAAAAGGAAATATCTTCCGTTCAAAACTGGAAAGAAGCTTTCCTAGAAACTGCTCTGTGTTCTGTTAGTTCATCTCACAGAGTTACATCTTTCCCTTCAAGAAGCCTTTCGCTAAGGCTGTTCTTGTGGAACTGGCAAAGGGATATTTGGAAGCCCATAGAGGGCTATGGTGAAAAAGGAAATATCTTCCGTTCAAAACTGGAAAGAAACTTTCTGTGAAACTGCTCTGTGTTCTCTGAATTCATCTCACAGAGTTACATCTTTCCCTTCAAGAAGCCTTTCGCTGAGTCTGTTGTTGTGGAACTGGCAAGGGATATATCGAAGCTCATAGAGGGCTATGGTGAAAAAGTAAATATCTTCCGTTGAAAACTGGAAAGAAGCTTTCTGAGAAACTGCTCCGTGTTCTCTGAATTCATCTCACAGAGTTACATCTATCCCTTCAAGAAGCCTTTCGCTAAGGCTGTTCTTGTGGAATTGGCAAAGGGATATTTGGAAGCCCATAGAGGGCTAGGGTGAAAAAGGAAGTATCTTCCGTTCAAAACTGGAAAGAAGCTTTCTGAGAAACTGCTCTGTGTTCTGTTAATCCATCTCACAGAGTTACATCTTTCCCTTCAAGAAGCCTTTCGCTAAGGCTGTTCTTGTGGAATTGGCAAAGGGATATTTGGAAGCCCATAGAGGGCTATGGTGAGAAAGGAAATACCTTCCGTTCAAAACTGGAAAGAAGCTTTCTGAGAAACTGCTCTGTGTTCTCTGAATTCATCTCACAGAGTTTCATCTTTCCCTTCAAGTAGCCTTTCGCTAAGGCTGGTCTTGTGGAACTGGCAAAGGGATATTTGGAAGCCCATAGAGGGCTATGGTGAAAAAGGAAATATCTCCCGTTCAAAACTGGAAAGAAGCTTTCTGAGAAACTGCTCTGTGTTCTCTGAATTCATCTCACAGAGTTACATCTTTCCCTTCAAGAAGCCTTTCGCTAAGGCTGTTCTTGTGGGACTGGCAAAGGGATATTTGGAAGCCCATAGAGGGCTAGGGTGAAAAAGGAAATATCTTCCGTTCAAAACTGGAAAGAAGCTTTCTGAGAAACTGCTCTGTTTTCTGTTAATCCATCTCACAGAGTTACATCTTTCCCTTCAAGAAGCCTTTCGCTAAGGCTGTTCTTGTGGAATTGGCAAAGGGATATTTGGAAGCCCATAGAGGGCTATGGTGAGAAAGGAAATATCTTCCGTTCAAAACTGGAAAGAAGGTTTCTGAGAAACTGCTCTGTGTTCTCTGAATTCATCTCACAGAGTTTCATCTTTCCCTTCAAGAAGCCTTTCGCTAAGGCTGTTGTTGTGGAATTAGCAAAGGGATATTTGGAAGCCCATAGAGGGCTATGGTGAGAAAGGAAATATCTTCCGTTCAAAACTGGAAAGAAGCTTTCTGAGAAACTGCTCTGTGTTCTCTGAATTCATCTCACAGAGATTCATCTTTCCCTTCAAGTAGCCTTTCGCTAAGGCTGTTCTTGTGGAACTGGCAAAGGGATATTTGGAAGCCCATAGAGGGCTATGGTGAAAAAGGAAATATCTCCCGTTCAGTACTGGAAAGAAGCTTTCTGAGAAACTGCTCTGTGTTCTCTGAATTCATCTCACAGAGTTACATCTTTCCCTTCAAGAAGCCTTTCGCTAAGGCTGTTCTTGTGGAATTGGCAAAGGGATATTTGGAAGCCCATAGAAGGCTATGGTGAAAAAGGAAATATCTTCCGTTCAAAACTGGAAAGAAGCTTTCTGAGAAACTGTTCTGTGTTCTGTTAGTTCATCTCACAGAGTTACATCTTTCCCTTCAAGAAGCCTTTCGCTAAGGCTGTTCTTGTGGAATTAGCAAAGGGATATTTGGAAGCCCTTAGAGGGCTATGGTGATAAAGGAAATATCTTCCGTTCAAAACTGGAAAGAAGCTTTCTGAGAAACTGCTCTGTGTTCTCTGAATTCATCTCACAGAGTTACATCTTTCCCTTCAAGAAGCCTTTCGCTAAGGCTGTTCTTGTGGAATTAGCAAAGGGATATTTGGAAGCCCTTAGAATGCTATGTTGAAAAAGGAAATATCTTCCGTTCAAAACTGGAAAGAAGCTTTCGGAGAAACTGCTCTGTGTTCTGTTAATCCATCTCACAGAGTTACATGTTTCCCTTCATGAAGCGTTTCGCCTAGGCTGTTCTTCTGGAACTGTCAAAGGGATATTTGGAAGCCCATAGAGGGCTATGGTGAAAAAGGAAATATCTTCCGTTCAAAACTGGAAAGAAGCTTTCTGAGAAACTGCTCTGTGTTCTGTTAATTCATATCACAGAGCTACATCTTTCCCTTCAAGAAGCCTTTCGCTAAGGCTGTTCTTGCGGAATTGGCAAAGGGATATTTGGAAGCCCATAGAGGGCTATGGTGAAAAAGGAAATATCTTCCGTTCAACACTGGAAAGAAGCTTTCTGAGAAACTGCTCTGTGTTCTCTGAATTCATCTCACAGAGTTACATCTTTCCCTTCAAGAAGCCTTTCGCTAAGGCTGTTCTTGTGGAATTGGCAAAGTGATATTTGGAAGCCCATAGAGGGCTATGGTGAAAAAGGAAATATCTTCCGTTCAAAACTGGAACGAAGCTTTCTGAGAAACTGTTCTGTGTTCTGTTAGTTCATCTCACAGAGTTACATCTTTCCCTTCAAGAAGCCTTTCGCTAAGGCTGTTCTTTTGGAATTAGCAAAGGGATATTTGGAAGCCCTTAGAGGGCTATGGTGAAAAAGGAAATATCTTCCGTTCAAAACTGGAAAGAAGCTTTCTGAGAAACTGCTCTGTGTTCTCTGAATACATCTCACAGTGTTACATCTTTCCCTTCAAGAAGCCTTTCGCCTAGGCTGTTCTTCTGGAACTGGCAAAGGGTTATTTGGAAGCCCAAAAAGGGCTATGGTGAAAAAGGAAATATCTTCCGTTCAAAACTGGAAAGAAGCTTTCTGAGAAACTGCTCTGTGTTCTGTGAATTCATATCACAGAGGTACATCTTTACCTTCAAGAAGCCTTTCGCTAAGGCTGTTCTTGCGGAATTGGCAAAGGGATATTTGGAAGCTCTTAGAGGGCTATGGTGAAAAAGGTAATATCTTCCGTTAAAAACTGGAAAGAAGCTTTCTGAGAAACTGCTCTGTGTTCTGTTAATTCATCTCTCGGAGATACATCTTTCCCTTCAAGAGGCCTTTTGCTAAGGCTGTTCTTATGGAATTGGCAAAGGGATATTTTGAAGCCCATAGAGGGCTATGGTGAAAAAGGAAATATCTTCCGTTGAAAACTGGAAAGAAGCTTTCTGAGAAACTGCTCTGTGTTCTCTGAATTCATCTCACAGAGTTACATCTTTCCCTTCAAGAAGCCTTTCGCTAAGGCTGTTCTTCTGGAATTGGCAAAGGGATATTTGGAAGCCCATAGAGGGCTATGGTGAAAAAGGAAATATCTTCCGTTCAAAACTGGAAAGAAGCTTTCTGAGAAACTGCTCTGTGTTCTGTTAGTTCATCTCACAGAGTTACATCTTTCCCTTCAAGAATCCTTTCGCTAAGGCTGTTCTTCTGGAATTGGCAAAGGGATATTTGGAAGCCCATAGAGGGCTAGGGTGAAAAAGGAAATATCTTCCGTTCAAAACTGGAAAGAAGCTTTCTGAGAAACTGCTCTGTGTTCTGTTAATCCATCTCACAGAGTTACATCTTTCCCTTCAAGAAGCCTTTCGCTAAGGCTGTTCTTGTGGAATTGGCAAAGGGATATTTGGAAGCCCATAGAGGGCTATGGTGAAAAAGGAAATATCTTCCGTTCAAAACTGGAAAGAAGCTTTCTGAGAAACTGCTCTGTGTTCTGTTAGTTCATCTCACAGAGTTACATCTTTCCCTTCAAGAAGCCTTTCGCTAAGGCTGTTCTTGTGGAATTAGCAAAGGGATATTTGGAAGCCCTTAGAGGGCTATGGTGAAAAAGGAAATATCTTCCGTTCAAAACTGGAAAGAAGCTTTCTGAGAAACTGCTCTGTGTTCTCTGAATTCATCTCACAGAGTTACATCTTTCCCTTCAAGAAGCCTTTCGCTAAGGCTGTTCTTGTGGAACTGGCAAAGGGATATTTCGAAGCTCATAGAGGGCTCTGCTGAAAAAGGAAATATCTTCCGTTCAAAACTGGAAAGAAGCATTCTGAGAAACTGCTCTGTGTTCTCTGAATTCATCTCACAGAGTCACATCTATCCCTTCAAGAAGCCTTTCGCTAAGGCTGTTCTTGTGGGACTGGAAAGGGATATTTGGAAGCCCATAGAGGGCTATGGTGAAAAAGAAAATATCTTCCGTTCAAAACTGGAAAGAAGCTTTCTGAGAAACTGCTCTGTGTTCTGTTAATTCATATCACAGAGCTACATCTTTCCCTTCAAGAAGCCTTTCGCTAAGGCTGTTCTTGTGGAATTGGCAAAGTGATATTTGGAAGCCCATAAAGGGCTATGGTGAAAAAGGTAATATCTTCCGTTCAAAACTGGAAAGAAGGTTTCTGAGAAACTGTTCTGTGTTCTGTTAGTTCATCTCACAGAGTTACATCTTTCCCTTCAAGAAGCCTTTCGCTAAGGCTGTTCTTGTGGAACTGGCAAGGGGATATTGGGAAGCCCTTAGAGGGCTATGGTGAAAAAGGAAATATCTTCCGTTCAAAACTGGAAAGAAGATTTCTGAGAAACTGCTCTGTGGTCTGTTAGTTCATCTCACAGAGTTACATCTTTCCCTACAAGTAGCCTTTCGCTAAGGCTGTTCTAGTGGAACTGGCAAAGGGATATTTGGAAACCCATAGAGGGCTATGTTGAAAAAGGAAATATCTTCCGTTCAATACTGGAAAGAAGCTTTCTGAGAAACTGCTCTGTGTTCTCTGAATTCATCTCACAGAGTTACATCTTTCCCTTCAAGAAGCCTTTCGCTAAGGCTGTTCTTCTGGAATTGGCAAAGGGATATTTGGAAGCCCATAGAGGGCTATGGTGAAAAAGGAAATATCTTCCGTTCAAAACTGGAAAGAAGCTTTCTGAGAAACTGCTCTGTGTTCTCTGAATTCTTCTCACAGAGTTACATCTTTCCCTTCAAGAAGCCATTCGCTAAGGCTGTTCTTGTGGAACTGGCAAAGGGATATTTGGAAGCCCATAGAGGGCTATGGTGAAAAAGGAAATATCTTCCGTTCAAAACTGGAAAGAAGCTTTCCTAGAAACTGCTCTGTGTTCTGTTAGTTCATCTCACAGAGTTACATCTTTCCCTTCAAGAAGCCTTTCGCTAAGGCTGTTCTTGTGGAACTGGCAAAGGGATATTTGGAAGCCCATAGAGGGCTATGGTGAAAAAGGAAATATCTTCCGTTCAAAACTGGAAAGAAACTTTCTGTGAAACTGCTCTGTGTTCTCTGAATTCATCTCACAGAGTTACATCTTTCCCTTCAAGAAGCCTTTCGCTAAGGCTGTTCATGTGGAATTGGCAAAGTGATATTTGGAAGCCCATAAAGTGCTATGGTGAAAAAGGTAATATCTTCCGTTCAAAACTGGAAAGAAGCTTTCTGAGAAACTGTTCTGTGTTCTGTTAGTTCATCTCACAGAGTTACATCTTTCCCTTCAAGAAGCCTTTCGCTAAGGCTGTTCTTGTGGAACTGGCAAGGGGATATTGGGAAGCCCTTAGAGGGCTATGGTGAAAAAGGAAATATCTTCCGTTCAAAACTGGAAAGAAGATTTCTGAGAAACTGCTCTGTGTTCTGTTAGTTCATCTCACAGAGTTACATCTTTCCCTACAAGAAGCCTTTCGCTGAGGCTGTTCTAGTGGAACTGGCAAAGGGATATTTGGAAACCCATAGAGGGCTATGGTGAAAAAGGAAATACCTTCCGTTCAATACTGGAAAGAAGCTTTCTGAGAAACTGCTCTGTGTTCTGTTAATCCATCTCACAGAGTTACATCTTTCCCTTCAAGAAGCCTTTCGCTAAGGCTGTTCTTGTGGAATTGGCAAAGGGATATTTGGAAGCCCATAGAGGGCTATGGTGAGAAAGGAAATATCTTCCGTTCAAAACTGGAAAGAAGCTTTCTGAGAAACTGCTCTGTGTTCTGTTAGTTCATCTCACAGAGTTACATCTTTCCCTTCAAGAAGCCTTTCCCTAAGGCTGTTCTTGTGGAACAGGCAAAGGGATATTTGGAAGCCCATAGAGGGCTATGGTGAGAAAGGAAATATCTTCCGTTCAAAACTGGAAAGAAGCTTTCTGAGAAACTGCTCTGTGTTCTCTGAATTCATCTCACAGAGATTCATCTTTCCCTTCAAGTAGCCTTTCGCTAAGGCTGTTCTTGTGGAACTGGCAAAGGGATATTTGGAAGCCCATAGAGGGCTATGGTGAAAAAGGAAATATCTCCCGTTCAAAACTGGAAAGAAGCTTTCTGAGAAACTGCTCTGTGTTCTCTGAATTCATCTCACAGAGTTACATCTTTCCCTTCAAGAAGCCTTTCGCTAAGGCTGTTCTTGTGGAATTGGCAAAGGGATATTTGGAAGCCCATAGAAGGCTATGGTGAAAAAGGAAATATCTTCCGTTCAAAACTGGAAAGAAGCTTTCTGAGAAACTGTTCTGTGTTCTGTTAGTTCATCTCACAGAGTTACATCTTTCCCTTCAAGAAGCCTTTCGCTAAGGCTGTTCTTGTGGAATTAGCAAAGGGATATTTGGAAGCCCTTAGAGGGCTATGGTGAAAAAGGAAATATCTTCCGTTCAAAACTGGAAAGAAGCTTTCTGAGAAACTGCTCTGTGTTCTCTGAATTCATCTCACAGTGTTACATCTTTCCCTTCAAGAAGCCTTTCGCCTAGGCTGTTCTTCTGGAACTGGCAAAGGGATATTTGGAAGCCCAAAGAGGGCTATGGTGAAAAAGGAAATATCTTCCGTTCAAAACTGGAAAGAAGCTTTCTGACAAACTGCTCTGTGTTCTGTGAATTCATATCACAGAGGTACATCTTTACCTTCAAGAAGCCTTTCGCTAAGGCTGTTCTTGCGGAATTGGCAAAGGGATATTTGGAAGCTCATAGAGGGCTATGGTGAAAAAGGTAATATCTTCCGTTCAAAACTGGAAAGAAGCTTTCTGAGAAACTGCTCTGTGTTCTGTTAATTCATCTCTCGGAGATACATCTTTCCCTTCAAGAGGCCTTTTGCTAAGGCTGTTCTTATGGAATTGGCAAAGGGATATTTTGAAGCCCATAGAGGGCTATGGTGAAAAAGGAAATATCTTCCGTTGAAAACTGGAAAGAAGCTTTCTGAGAAACTGCTCTGTGTTCTCTGAATTCATCTCACAGAGTTACATCTTTCCCTTCAAGAAGCCTTTCGCTAAGGCTGTTCTTCTGGAATTGGCAAAGGGATATTTGGAAGCCCATAGAGGGCTATGGTGAAAAAGGAAATATCTTCCGTTCAAAACTGGAAAGAAGCTTTCTGAGAAACTGCTCTGTGTTCTGTTAGTTCATCTCACAGAGTTACATCTTTCCCTTCAAGAATCCTTTCGCTAAGGCTGTTCTTCTGGAATTGGCAAAGGGATATTTGGAAGCCCATAGAGGGCTAGGGTGAAAAAGGAAATATCTTCCGTTCAAAACTGGAAAGAAGCTTTCTGAGAAACTGCTCTGTGTTCTGTTAATTCATATCACAGAGCTACATCTTTCCCTTCAAGAAGCCTTTCGCTAAGGCTGTTCTTGTGGAATTGGCAAAGTGATATTTGGAAGCCCAAAAAGGGCTATGGTGAAAAAGGTAATATCTTCCGTTCAAAACTGGAAAGAAGCTTTCTGAGAAACTGTTCTGTGTTCTGTTAGTTCATCTCACAGAGTTACATCTTTCCCTTCAAGAAGCCTTTCGCTAAGGCTGTTCTTGTGGAACTGGCAAGGGGATATTGGGAAGCCCTTAGAGGGCTATGGTGAAAAAGGAAATATCTTCCGTTCAAGACTGGAAAGAAGCTTTCTGAGAAACTGCTCTGTGTTCTCTGAATTCATCTCACAGAGTTACATCTTTCCCTTCAAGAAGCCTTTCGCTAAGGCTGTTCTTCTGGAATTGGCAAAGGGATATTTGGAAGCCCATAGAGGGCTATGGTGAAAAAGGAAATATCTTCCGTTCAAAACTGGAAAGAAGCTTTCTGAGAAACTGCTCTGTGTTCTTTTAATTCATCTCACAGAGTTACATCGATCCCTTCAAGAAGCTTTTCGCTAAGGCTGTTCTTGTGGAATTGGCAAAGGGATATTTGGAAGCCCATAGAGGGCTATGGTGAAAAAGGAAATATCTTCCGTTCAAAACTGGAAAGAAGCTTTCTAAGAAACTGTTCTCTGTTCTGTTAGTTCGTCTCACAGAGTTACATCTTTCCCTTCAAGAAGCCTTTCGCTAAGGCTGTTCTTGTGGAATTAGCAAAGGGATATTTGGAAGCCCTTAGAGGGCTATGGTGAAAAAGGAAATATCTTCCGTTCAAAACTGGAAAGAAGCTTTCTGAGAAACTGCTCTGTGTTCTCTGAATTCATTTCACAGAGTTACATCTTTCTCTTCAAGAATCCTTTCGCTAAGGCTGTTCTTGTGGAACTAGCAAAGGGATATTTGGAAGCCCTTAGAGGGCTATGGTGAAAAAGGAAATATCTTCCGTTCAAAACTGGAAAGAAGATTTCTGAGAAACTGCTCTGTGTTCTGTTAGTTCAACTCACAGAGTTACATCTTTCCCTACAAGAAGCCTTTCGCTAAGGCTGTTCTAGTGGAACTGGCAAAGGGATATTTGGAAACCCATAGAGGGCTATGGTGAAAAAGGAAATATCTTACGTTCAATACTGGAAAGAAGCTTTCTTAGAAACTGCTCTGTGTTCTCTGAATTCATCTCACAGAGTTACATCTTTCCCTTCAAGAAGCCTTTCGCCTAGGCTGTTCTTCTGGAACTGTCAAAGGGATATTTGGAAGCCCATAGAGGGCTATGGTGAAAAAGGTAATATCTTCCGTTCAAAACTGGAAAGAAGCTTTCTGAGAAACTGCTCTGTGTTCTGTTAATTCATATCATAGAGCTACATCTTTCCCTTCAAGAAGCCTTTCGCTAAGGCTGTTCTTGTGGAATAGGCAAAGTGATATTTGGAAGCCCATAAAGGGCTATGGTGAAAAAGGTAATATCTTCCGTTCAAAACTGGAAAGAAGCTTTCTGAGAAACTGCTCTGTGTTCTGTTAGTTCATCTCACAGAGTTACATCTTTCCCTACAAGAAGCCTTTCGCTAAGGCTGTTCTAGTGGAACTGGCAAAGGGATATTTGGAAACCCATAGAGGGCTATGGTGAAAAAGGAAATATCTTCCGTTCAAAACTGGAAAGAAGCTTTCTGAGAAACTGCTCTGTGTTCTGTTATTTCATCTCACACAGTTACATCTTTCCCTTCAAGAAGCCTTTCCTTAAGGCTGTTCTTGTGGAACTGGCAAAGGGATATATGGAAGCCCATAGAGGGCTATGGTTAGAAAGGAAATATCTTCCGTTCAAAACTGGAAAGAAGCTTTCTGAGAAACTGCTCTGTGTTCTCTGAATTCATCTCACAGAGTTACATCTTTCCCTTCAAGAAGCCTTTCGCTAAGGCTGTTCTTGTGGAACTGGCAAAGGGATAATAGGAAGCCCATAGAGGGCTATGGTGAAAAAGGAAATATCTCCCGTTCAAAACTGGAAAGAAGCTTTCTGAGAAACTGCTCTGTGTTCTCTGAATTCATCTCACATAGTTACAAATTTCCCTTCAAGAAGCCTTTCGCTAAGGCTGTTCTTGTGGAATTGGCAAAGGGATATTTTGAAGCCCATACAGGGCTATGGTGAAAAAGGAAATATCTTCCGTTCAAACTGGAAAGAAGCTTTCTGAGAAACTGCTCTGTGTTCTGTTAATTCATCTCACAGAGTTACATCTTTCCCTTCAAGAAGCCTTTCGCTAAGGCTGTTCTTGTGGAACTGGCAAAGGGATATTTGGAAGCCCATAGAGGGCTATGGTGAAAAAGGAAATATCTTCCGTTCAAAACTGGAACGAAGCTTTCTGAGAAACTGTTCTGTGTTCTGTTAGTTCATCTCACAGAGTTACATCTTTCCCTTCAAGAAGCCTTTCGCTAAGGCTGTTCTTGTGGAACTAGCAAGGGGATATTGGGAAGCCCTTAGAGGGCTATGGTGAAAAAGGAAATATCTTCCGTTCAAAACTGGAAAGAAGATTTCTGAGAAACTGCTCTGTGTTCTGTTAGTTCATCTCACAGAGTTACATCTTTCCCTACAAGTAGCCTTTCGCTAAGGCTGTTCTAGTGGAACTGGCAAAGGGATATTTGGAAACCCATAGAGGGCTATGGTGAAAAAGGAGATACCTTCCGTTCAATACTGGAAAGAAGCTTTCTGAGAAACTGCTCTGTGTTCTCTGAATTCATCTCACAGAGTTACATCTTTCCCTTCAAGAAGCCTTTCGCTAAGGCTGTTCTTGTGGAATTGGCAAAGGGATATTTGGAAGCCCTTAGAGGGCTATGGTGAAAAAGGAAATAACTTCCGTTCAATACTGGAAAGAAGCTTTCTGAGAAACTGCTCTGTGTTCTCTGAATTCATCTCACAGAGTTACATTTTTCCCTTCAAGAAGCCTTTCGCTAAGGCTGTTCTTGTGGAACTGGCAAGGGGATATTGGGAAGCCCTTAGAGGGCTATGGTGAAAAAGGAAATATCTTCCGTTCAAAACTGGAAAGAAGATTTCTGAGAAACTGCTCTGTGTTCTGTTAGTTAATCTCACAGAGTTACATCTTTCCCTACAAGTAGCCTTTCGCTAAGGCTGTTCTAGTGGAACTGGCAAAGGGATATTTGGAAACCCATAGAGGGCTATGGTGAAAAAGGAGATACCTTCCGTTCAATACTGGAAAGAAGCTTTCTGAGAAACTGCTGTGTGTTCTCTGAATTCATCTCACAGAGTTACATCTTTCCCTTCAAGAAGCCTTTCGCTAAGGCTGTTCTTGTGGAATTGGCAAAGGGATATTTGGAAGCCCATAGAGGGCTATGGTGAAAAAGGAAATAACTTCCGTTCAAAACTGGAAATAAGCATTCTGAGAAACTGCTCTGTGTTCTCTGAATTCATCTCACAGAGTTACATCTTTCCCTTCAAGAAGCCTTTCGCTAAGGCTGTTCTTGTGGAACTGGCAAAGGGATATTTGGAAGCCCATAGAGGGCTATGGTGAGAAAGGAAATATCTTCCGTTCAAAACTGGAAAGAAGCTTTCTGAGAAACTGCTCTGTGTTCTCTGAATTCATCTCACAGAGTTACATCTTTCCCTTCAAGACGCCTTTCGCTAAGGCTGTTCTTGTGGAATTGGCAAAGTGATATTTGGAAGCCCATAGAGGGCTATGGTGAAAAAGGAAATATCTTCCGTTCAAAACTGGAAAGAAGCTTTCTGAGAAACTGTTCTGTGTTCTGTTAGTTCATCTCACAGAATTACATCTTTCCCTTCAAGAAGCCTTTCGCTAAGGCTGTTCTTGTGGAACTGGCAAAGGGATATTTCGAAGCTCATAGAGGGCTATGCTGAAAAAGGAAATATCTTCCGTTCAAAACTGGAAAGAAGCTTTCTGAGAAACTGCTCTGTGTTCTGTTAATTCATATCACAGAGCTACATCTTTCCCTTCAAGAAGCCTTTCGCTAAGGCTGTTCTTGTGGAATTGGCAAAGTGATATTTGGAAGCCCATAAAGGGCTATGGTGAAAAAGGTAATATCTTCCGTTCAAAACTGGAAAGAAGCTTTCTGAGAAACTGTTCTGTGTTCTGTTAGTTCATCTCACAGAGTTACATCTTTCCCTTCAAGAAGCCTTTCGCTAAGGCTGTTCTTGTGGAACTGGCAAGGGGATATTGGGAAGCCCTTAGAGGGCTATGGTGAAAAAGGAAATATCTTCCGTTCAAAACTGGAAAGAAGATTTCTGAGAAACTGCTCTGTGTTCTGTTAGTTCATCTCACAGAGTTACATCTTTCCCTACAAGTAGCCTTTCGCTAAGGCTGTTCTAGTGGAACTGGCAAAGGGATATTTGGAAACCCATAGAGGGCTATGGTGAAAAAGGAGATACCTTCCGTTCAATACTGGAAAGAAGCTTTCTGAGAAACTGCTCTGTGTTCTCTGAATTCATCTCACAGAGTTACATCTTTCCCTTCAAGAAGCCTTTCGCTAAGGCTGTTCTTGTGGAATTGGCAAAGGGATATTTGGAAGCCCTTAGAGGGCTATGGTGAAAAAGGAAATAACTTCCGTTCAATACTGGAAAGAAGCTTTCTGAGAAACTGCTCTGTGTTCTCTGAATTCATCTCACAGAGTTACATCTTTCCCTTCAAGAAGCCTTTCGCTAAGGCTGTTCTTGTGGAACTGGCAAGGGGATATTGGGAAGCCCTTAGAGGGCTATGGTGAAAAAGGAAATATCTTCCGTTCAAAACTGGAAAGAAGATTTCTGAGAAACTGCCCTGTGTTCTGTTAGTTCATCTCACAGAGTTACATCTTTCCCTACAAGTAGCCTTTCGCTAAGGCTGTTCTAGTGGAACTGGCAAAGGGATATTTGGAAACCCATAGAGGGCTATGGTGAAAAAGGAGATACCTTCCGTTCAATACTGGAAAGAAGCTTTCTGAGAAACTGCTCTGTGTTCTCTGAATTCATCTCACAGAGTTACATCTTTCCCTTCAAGAAGCCTTTCGCTAAGGCTGTTCTTGTGGAATTGGCAAAGGGATATTTGGAAGCCCTTAGAGGGCTATGGTGAAAAAGGAAATAACTTCCGTTCAAAACTGGAAATAAGCATTCTGAGAAACTGCTCTGTGTTCTCTGAATTCATCTCACAGAGTTACATCTTTCCCTTCAAGAAGCCTTTCGCTAAGGCTGTTCTTGTGGAACTGGCAAAGGGATATTTGGAAGCCCATAGAGGGCTATGGTGAGAAAGGAAATATCTTCCGTTCAAAACTGGAAAGAAGCTTTCTGAGAAACTGCTCTGTGTTCTCTGAATTCATCTCACAGAGTTACATCTTTCCCTTCAAGAAGCCTTTCGCTAAGGCTGTTCTTGTGGAACTGGCAAAGGGATATTTGGAAGCCCATAGAGGGCTATGGTGAAAAAGGAAATATCTCCCGTTCAAAACTGGAAAGAAGCTTTCTGAGAAACTGCTCTGTGTTCTCTGAATTCATCTCAAAGAGTTACATCTTTCCCTTCAAGACGCCTTTCGCTAAGGCTGTTCTTGTGGAATTGGCAAAGTGATATTTGGAAGCCCATAGAGGGCTATGGTGAAAAAGGAAATATCTTCCGTTCAAAACTGGAAAGAAGCATTCTGAGAAACTGTTCTGTGTTCTGTTAGTTCATCTCACAGAGTTACATCTTTCCCTTCAAGAAGCCTTTCGCTAAGGCTGTTCTTGTGGAACTGGCAAAGGGATATTTCGAAGCTCATAGAGGGCTATGCTGAAAAAGGAAATATCTTCCGTTCAAAACTGGAAAGAAGCTTTCTGAGAAACTGCTCTGTGTTCTGTTAATTCATATCACAGAGCTACATCTTTCCCTTCAAGAAGCCTTTCGCTAAGGCTGTTCTTGTGGAATTGGCAAAGTGATATTTGGAAGCCCATAAAGGGCTATGGTGAAAAAGGTAATATCTTCCGTTCAAAACTGGAAAGAAGCTTTCTGAGAAACTGTTCTGTGTTCTGTTAGTTCATCTCACAGAGTTACATCTTTCCCTTCAAGAAGCCTTTCGCTAAGGCTGTTCTTGTGGAACTGGCAAGGGGATATTGGGAAGCCCTTAGAGGGCTATGGTGAAAAAGGAAATATCTTCCTTTCAAAACTGGAAAGAAGATTTCTGAGAAACTGCTCTGTGTTCTGTTAGTTCATCTCACAGAGTTACATCTTTCCCTACAAGAAGCCTTTCGCTAAGGCTGTTCTAGTGGAACTGGCAAAGGGATATTTGGAAACCCATAGAGGGCTATGGTGAAAAAGGAAATACCTTACGTTCAATACTGGAAAGAAGCTTTCTGAGAAACTGCTCTGTGTTCTGTTAATCCATCTCACAGAGTTACATCTTTCCCTTCAAGAAGCCTTTCGCTAAGGCTGTTCTTGTGGAATTGGCAAAGGGATATTTGGAAGCCCATAGAGGGCTATGGTGAAAAAGGAAATATCTTCCGTTCAAAACTGGAAAGAAGCTTTCCTAGAAACTGCTCTGTGTTCTGTTAGTTCATCTCACAGAGTTACATCTTTCCCTTCAAGAAGCCTTTCGCTAAGGCTGTTCTTGTGGAACTGGCAAAGGGATATTTGGAAGCCCATAGAGGGCTATGGTGAAAAAGGAAATATCTTCCGTTCAAAACTGGAAAGAAACTTTCTGTGAAACTGCTCTGTGTTCTCTGAATTCATCTCACAGAGTTACATCTTTCCCTTCAAGAAGCCTTTCGCTGAGTCTGTTCTTGTGGAACTGGCAAGGGATATATCGAAGCTCATAGAGGGCTATGGTGAAAAAGTAAATATCTTCCGTTCAAAACTGGAAAGAAGCTTTCTGAGAAACTGCTCCGTGTTCTCTGAATTCATCTCACAGAGTTACATCTATCCCTTCAAGGAGCCTTTCGCTAAGGCTGATCTTGTGGGACTGGCAAAGGGATATTTGGAAGCCCATAGAGGGCTAGGGTGAAAAAGGAAATATCTTCCGTTCAAAACTGGAAAGAAGCTTTCTGAGAAACTGCTCTGTGTTCTGTTAATCCATCTCACAGAGTTACATCTTTCCCTTCAAGAAGCCTTTCGCTAAGGCTGTTCTTGTGGAATTGGCAAAGGGATATTTGGAAGCCCATAGAGGGCTATTGTGAGAAAGGAAATATCTTCCGTTCAAAACTGGAAAGAAGCTTTCTGAGAAACTGCTCTGTGTTCTCTGAATTCATCTCACAGAGTTTCATCTTTCCCTTCAAGAAGCCTTTCGCTAAGGCTGTTCTTGTGGAACTGGCAAAGGGATATTTGGAAGCCCATAGAGGGCTATGGTGAGAAAGGAAATATCTTCCGTTCAAAACTGGAAAGAAGCTTTCTGAGAAACTGCTCTGTGTTCTCTGAATTCATCTCACAGAGATTCATCTTTCCCTTCAAGTAGCCTTTCGCTAAGGCTGTTCTTGTGGAACTGGCAAAGGGATATTTGGAAGCCCATAGAGGGCTATGGTGAAAAAGGAAATATCTCCCGTTCAAAACTGGAAAGAAGCTTTCTGAGAAACTGCTCTGTGTTCTCTGAATTCATCTCACAGAGGTACATCTTTCCCTTCAAGAAGCCTTTCGCTAAGGCTGTTCTTGTGGAATTGGCAAAGGGATATTTGGAAGCCCATAGAGGGCTATGTTGAAAAAGGAAATATCTTCCTTTCAAAACTGGAAAGAAGCTTTCTGAGAAACTGCTCTGTGTTCTGTTAATTCATCTCACAGAGATACATCTTTCCCTTCAAGAGGCCTTTTGCTAAGGCTGTTCTTATGGAATTGGCAAAGGGATATTTTGAAGCCCATAGAGGGCTATGGTGAAAAAGGAAATATCTTCCGTTCAAAACTGGAAAGAAGCATTCTGAGAAACTGCTCTGTGTTCTCTGTATTCATCTCACAGAGTTACATCTTTCCCTTCAAGAAGCCTTTCGCTAAGGCTGTTCTTGTGGAATTGGCAAAGGGATATTTGGAAGCCCATAGAGGGCTATGGTGAAAAAGGAAATATCTTCCGTTCAAAACTGGAAAGAAGCTTTGTGAGAAACTGGTCTGTGTTCTCTGAATTCATCTCACAGAGTTACATCTTTCCCTTCAAGAAGCCTTTCGCTAAGGCTGTTCTTGTGGAACTGGCAAAGGGATATTTCGAAGCTCATAGAGGGCTATGGTGAAAAAGGAAATATCTTCGGTTCAAAACTGCAAAGAAGCTTTCTGAGAAACTGCTCTGTGTTCTGTTAATCCATCTCACAGAGTTACATCTTTCCCTTCAAGAAGCCTTTCGCTAAGGCTGTTCTTGTGGAACTGGCAAAGGGATATTTGGAAGCCCTTAGAGGGCTATGGTGAAAAAGGAAATATCTTCCGTTCAAAAGTGGAAAGAAGATTTCTGAGAAACTGCTCTGTGTTCGGTTAGTTCAACTCACAGAGTTACATCTTTCCCTACAAGAAGCCTTTCGCTAAGGCTGTTCTAGTGGAACTGGCAAAGGGATATTTGGAAACCCATAGAGGGCTATGGTGAAAAAGGAAATATCTTCCGTTCAATACTGGAAAGAAGCTTTCTGAGAAACTGCTCTGTGTTCCCTGAATTCATCTCACAGTGTTACATCTTTCCCTTCATGAAGCCTTTCGCCTAGGCTGTTCTTCTGGAACTGTCAAAGGGATATTTGGAAGCCCATAGAGGGCTATGGTGAAAAAGGAAATATCTTCCGTTCAAAACTGGAAAGAAGCTTTCTGAGAAACTGCTCTGTGTTCTCTGAATTCATCTCACAGAGTTACATCTTTCCCTTCAAGAAGCCTTTCGCTAAGGCTGTTCTTGTGGAATTGGCAAAGGGATATTTGGAAGCCCTTAGAGGGCTATGGTGAAAAAGGAAATAACTTCCGTTCAATACTGGAAAGAAGCTTTCTGAGAAACTGTTCTGTGTTCTGTTAGTTCATCTCACAGAGTTACATCTTTCCCTTCAAGAAGCCTTTCGCTAAGGCTGTTCTTGTGGAATTAGCAAAGGGATATTTGGAAGCCCTTAGAGGGCTATGGTGAAAAAGGAAATATCTTCCGTTCAAAACTGGAAAGAAGCTTTCTGAGAAACTGCTCTGTGTTCTCTGAATTCATTTCACAGAGTTACATCTTTCTCTTCAAGAAGCCTTTCGCTAAGGCTGTTCTTGTGGAACTAGCAAAGGGATATTTGGAAGCCCTTAGAGGGCTATGGTGAAAAAGGAAATATCTTCCGTTCAAAACTGGAAAGAAGATTTCTGAGAAACTGCTCTGTGTTCTGTTAGTTCAACTCACAGAGTTACATCTTTCCCTACAAGAAGCCTTTCGCTAAGGCTGTTCTAGTGGAACTGGCAAAGGGATATTTGGAAACCCATAGAGGGCTATGGTGAAAAAGGAAATATCTTACGTTCAATACTGGAAAGAAGCTTTCTGAGAAACTGCTCTGTGTTCTCTGAATTCATCTCACAGAGTTACATCTTTCCCTTCAAGAAGCCTTTCGCCTAGGCTGTTCTTCTGGAACTGTCAAAGGGATATTTGGAAGCCCTTAGAGGGCTATAGTGAAAAAGGTAATATCTTCCGTTCAAAACTGGAAAGAAGCTTTCTGAGAAACTGCTCTGTGTTCTCTGAATTCATCTCACAGAGTTACATCTATCCCTTCAAGAAGCCTTTCGCTAAGGCTGTTCTTGTGGGACTGTCAAAGGGATATTTGGAAGCCCATAGAGGGCTACGGTGAAAAAGAAAATATATTCCGTTCAAAACTGGAAAGAAGCTTTCTGAGAAACTGCTCTGTGTTCTGTTAATTCATATCACAGAGCTACATCTTTCCCTTCAAGAAGCCTTTCGCTAAGGCTGTTCTTGTGGAATAGGCAAAGGGATATTTGGAAGCCCATAAAGGGCTATGGTGAAAAAGGAAATATCTTCCGTTCAAAACTGGAAAGAAGCTTTCTGAGAAACTGTTCTGTGTTCTGTTATTTCATCTCACAGAGTTACATCTTTCCCTTCAAGAAGCCTTTCGCTAAGGCTGTTCTTGTGGAACTGTCAAAGGGATATTTGGAAGCCCATAGAGGGCTATGGTGAAAAAGGAAATAACTTCCGTTCAAAACTGGAAAGAAGATTTCTGAGAAACTGCTCTGTGTTCTGTTAGTTCATCTCACAGAGTTACATCTTTCCCTACAAGAAGCCTTTCGCTAAGGCTGTTCTAGTGGAACTGGCAAAGGGATATTTGGAAACCCATAGAGGGCTATGGTGAAAAAGGAAATATCTTCCGTTCAAAACTGGAAAGAAGCTTTCTGAGAAACTGCTCTGTGTTCTGTTATTTCATCTCACACAGTTACATCTTTCCCTTCAAGAAGCCTTTCCTTAAGGCTGTTCTTGTGGAACTGGCAAAGGGATATATGGAAGCCCATAGAGGGCTATGGTTAGAAAGGAAATATCTTCCGTTCAAAACTGGAAAGAAGCTTTCTGAGAAACTGCTCTGTGTTCTCTGAATTCATCTCACATAGTTACAAATTTCCCTTCAAGAAGCCTTTCGCTAAGGCTGTTCTTGTGGAATTGGCAAAGGGATATTTTGAAGCCCATACAGGGCTATGGTGAAAAAGGAAATATCTTCCGTTCAAACTGGAAAGAAGCTTTCTGAGAAACTGCTCTGTGTTCTGTTAATTCATCTCACAGAGATACATCTTTCCCTTCAAGAAGCCTTTCGCTAAGGCTGTTCTTGTGGAACTGGCAAAGGGATATTTGGAAGCCCATAGAGGGCTATGGTGAAAAAGGAAATATCTTCCGTTCAAAACTGGAACGAAGCTTTCTGAGAAACTGTTCTGTGTTCTGTTAGTTCATCTCACAGAGTTACATCTTTCCCTTCAAGAATCCTTTCGCTAAGGCTGTTCTTGTGGAATTAGCAAAGGGATATTTGGAAGCCCTTAGAGGGCTATGGTGAAAAAGGAAATATCTTCCGTTCAAAAGTGGAAAGAAGATTTCTGAGAAACTGCTCTGTGTTCGGTTAGTTCAACTCACAGAGTTACATCTTTCCCTACAAGAAGCCTTTCGCTAAGGCTGTTCTAGTGGAACTGGCAAAGGGATATTTGGAAACCCATAGAGGGCTATGGAGAAAAAGGAAATATCTTCCGTTCAATACTGGAAAGAAGCTTTCTGAGAAACTGCTCTGTGTTCCCTGAATTCATCTCACAGAGTTACATCTTTCCCTTCATGAAGCCTTTCGCCTAGGCTGTTCTTCTGGAACTGTCAAAGGGATATTTGGAAGCCCATAGAGGGCTATGGTGAAAAAGGAAATATCTTCCGTTCAAAACTGGAAAGAAGCTTTCTCAGAAACTGCTCTGTGTTCTGTTAATTCATATCACAGAGCTACATCTTTCCCTTCAAGAAGCCTTTCGCTAAGGCTGTTCTTGCGGAATTGGCAAAGGGATATTTGGAAGCCCATAGAGGGCTATGGTGAAAAAGGAAATATCTTCCGTTCAAAACTGGAAAGAAGCTTTCTGAGAAACTGCTCCGTGTTCTCTGAATTCATCTCACAGAGTTACATCTTTCCCTTCAAGAAGCTTTTCGCTAAGGCTGTTCTTGTGGAATTGGCAAAGTGATATTTGGAAGCCCATAGAGGGCTATGGTGAAAAAGGAAATATCTTCCGTACAAAACTGGAAGGAAGCTTTCTGAGAAACTGTTCTGTGTTCTGTTAGTTCATCTCACAGAGTTACATCTTTCCCTTCAAGAAGCCTTTCGCTAAGGCTGTTCTTGTGGAATTAGCAAAGGGATATTTGGAAGCCCTTAGAGGGCTATGGTGAAAAAGGAAATATCTTCCGTTCAAAACTGGAAAGAAGCTTTCTGAGAAACTGCTCTGTGTTCTCTGAATTCATGTCACAGTGTTACATCTTTCCCTTCAAGAAGCCTTTCGCCTAGGCTGTTCTTCTGGAACTGGCAAAGGGATATTTGGAAGCCCAAAGAGGGCTATGGTGAAAAAGGAAATATCTTCCGTTCAAAACTGGAAAGAAGCTTTCTGAGAAACTGCTCTGTGTTCTGTGAATTCATATCACTGAGCTACATCTTTACCTTCAAGAAGCCTTTCGCTAAGGCTGTTCTTGCGGAATTGGCAAAGGGATATTTGGAAGCCCATAGAGGGCTATGGTGAAAAAGGTAATATCTTCCGTTCAAAACTGGAAAGAAGCTTTCTGAGAAACTGCTCTGTGTTCTGTTAATTCATCTCTCGGAGATACATCTTTCCCTTCAAGAGGCCTTTTGCTAAGGCTGTTCTTATGGAATTGGCAAAGGGATATTTTGAAGCCCATAGAGGGCTATGGTGAAAAAGGAAATATCTTCCGTTGAAAACTGGAAAGAAGCTTTCTGAGAAACTGCTCTGTGTCCTCTGAATTCATCTCACAGAGTTACATCTTTCCCTTCAAGAAGCCTTTCGCTAAGGCTGTTCTTCTGGAATTGGCAAAGGGATATTTGGAAGCCCATAGAGGTCTAGGGTGAAAAAGGAAATATCTTCCGTTCAAAACTGGAAAGAAGCTTTCTGAGAAACTGCTCTGTGTTCTGTTAATCCATCTCACAGAGTTACATCTTTCCCTTCAAGAAGCCTTTCGCTAAGGCTGTTCTTGTGGAATTGGCAAAGGGATATTTGGAAGCCCATAGAGGGCTATGGTGAAAAAGGAAATATCTTCCGTTCAAAACTGGAAAGAAGCTTTCTGAGAAACTGCTCTGTGTTCTGTTAGTTCATCTCACAGAGTTACATCTTTCCCTTCAAGAAGCCTTTCGCTAAGGCTGTTCTTGTGGAATAGGCAAAGTGATATTTGGAAGCCCATAAATGGCTATGGTGAAAAAGGTAATATCTTCCGTTCAAAACTGGAAAGAAGCTTTCTGAGAAACTGTTCTGTGTTCTGTTAGTTCATCTCACAGAGTTACATCTTTCCCTTCAAGAAGCCTTTCGCTAAGGCTGTTCTTGTGGAACTGGCAAAGTTATATTTGGAAGCCCTTAGAGGGCTATGGTGAAAAAGGAAATAACTTCCGTTCAAAACTGGAAAGAAGATTTCTGAGAAACTGCTCTGTGTTCTGTTAGTTCATCTCACAGAGTTACATCTTTCCCTACAAGAAGCCTTTCGCTAAGGCTGTTCTAGTGGAACTGGCAAAGGGATATTTGGAAACCCATAGAGGGCTATGGTGAAAAAGGAAATATCTTCCGTTCAAAACTGGAAAGAAGCTTTCTGAGAAACTGCTCTGTGTTCTGTTATTTCATCTCACACAGTTACATCTTTCCCTTCAAGAAGCCTTTCCTTAAGGCTGTTCTTGTGGAACTGGCAAAGGGATATATGGAAGCCCATAGAGGGCTATGGTTAGAAAGGAAATATCTTCCGTTCAAAACTGGAAAGAAGCTTTCTGAGAAACTGCTCTGTGTTCTCTGAATTCATCTCACAGAGTTACATCTTTCCCTTCAAGAAGCCTTTCGCTTAGGCTGTTCTTGTGGAACTGGCAAAGGGATAATAGGAAGCCCATAGAGGGCTATGGTGAAAAAGGAAATATCTCCCGTTCAAAACTGGAAAGAAGCTTTCTGAGAAACTGCTCTGTGTTCTCTGAATTCATCTCACATAGTTACAAATTTCCCTTCAAGAAGCCTTTCGCTAAGGCTGTTCTTGTGGAATTGGCAAAGGGATATTTTGAAGCCCATACAGGGCTATGGTGAAAAAGGAAATATCTTCCGTTCAAACTGGAAAGAAGCTTTCTGAGAAACTGCTCTGTGTTCTGTTAATTCATCTCACAGAGATACATCTTTCCCTTCAAGAAGCCTTTCGCTAAGGCTGTTCTTGTGGAACTGGCAAAGGGATATTTCGAAGCTCATAGAGGGCTATAGTGAAAAAGGATATATCTTCGGTTCAAAACTGCAAAGAAGCTTTCTGAGAAACTGCTCTGTGTTCTGTTAATCCATCTCACAGAGTTACATCTTTCCCTTCAAGAAGCCTTTCGCTAAGGCTGGTCTTGTGGAACTGGCAAAGGGATATTTGGAAGCCCTTAGAGGGCTATGGTGAAAAAGGAAATATCTTCCGTTCAAAAGTGGAAAGAATATTTCTGAGAAACTGCTCTGTGTTCGGTTAGTTCAACTCACAGAGTTACATCTTTCCCTACAAGAAGCCTTTCGCTAAGGCTGTTCTAGTGGAACTGGCAAAGGGATATTTGGAAACCCATAGAGGGCTATGGTGAAAAAGGAAATATCTTCCGTTCAATACTGGAAAGAAGCTTTCTGAGAAACTGCTCTGTGTTCCCTGAATTCATCTCACAGAGTTACATCTTTCCCTTCAAGAAGCCTTTCGCCTAGGCTGTTCTTCTGGAACTGTCAAAGGGATATTTGGAAGCCCATAGAGGGCTATGGTGAAAAAGGTAATATCTTCTGTTCAAAACTGGAAAGAAGCTTTCTGAGAAACTGCTCTGTGTTCTGTTAATTCATATCATAGAGCTACATCTTTCCCTTCAAGAAGCCTTTCGCTAAGGCTGTTCTTGTGGAATAGGCAAAGTGATATTTGGAAGCCCATAAAGGGCTATGGTGAAAAAGGTAATATCTTCCGTTCAAAACTGGAAAGAAGCTTTCTGAGAAACTGCTCTGTGTTCTGTTAGTTCATCTCACAGAGTTACATCTTTCCCTACAAGAAGCCTTTCGCTAAGGCTGTTCTAGTGGAACTGGCAAAGGGATATTTGGAAACCCATAGAGGGCTATGGTGAAAAAGGAAATATCTTCCGTTCAAAACTGGAAAGAAGCTTTCTGAGAAACTGCTCTGTGTTCTGTTATTTCATCTCACACAGTTACATCTTTCCCTTCAAGAAGCCTTTCCTTAAGGCTGTTCTTGTGGAACTGGCAAAGGGATATATGGAAGCCCATAGAGGGCTATGGTTAGAAAGGAAATATCTTCCGTTCAAAACTGGAAAGAAGCTTTCTGAGAAACTGCTCTGTGTTCTCTGAATTCATCTCACAGAGTTACATCTTTCCCTTCAAGAAGCCTTTCGCTAAGGCTGTTCTTGTGGAACTGGCAAAGGGATAATAGGAAGCCCATAGAGGGCTATGGTGAAAAAGGAAATATCTCCCGTTCAAAACTGGAAAGAAGCTTTCTGAGAAACTGCTCTGTGTTCTCTGAATTCATCTCACATAGTTACAAATTTCCCTTCAAGAAGCCTTTCGCTAAGGCTGTTCTTGTGGAATTGGCAAAGGGATATTTTGAAGCCCATACAGGGCTATGGTGAAAAAGGAAATATCTTCCGTTCAAACTGGAAAGAAGCTTTCTGAGAAACTGCTCTGTGTTCTGTTAATTCATCTCACAGAGTTACATCTTTCCCTTCAAGAAGCCTTTCGCTAAGGCTGTTCTTGTGGAACTGGCAAAGGGATATTAGGAAGCCCATAGAGGGCTATGGTGAAAAAGGAAATATCTTCCGTTCAAAACTGGAACGAAGCTTTCTGAGAAACTGTTCTGTGTTCTGTTAGTTCATCTCACAGAGTTACATCTTTCCCTTCAAGAAGCCTTTCGCTAAGGCTGTTCTTGTGGAACTAGCAAGGGGATATTGGGAAGCCCTTAGAGGGCTATGGTGAAAAAGGAAATATCTTCCGTTCAAAACTGGAAAGAAGATTTCTGAGAAACTGCTCTGTGTTCTGTTAGTTCATCTCACAGAGTTACATCTTTCCCTACAAGTAGCCTTTCGCTAAGGCTGTTCTAGTGGAACTGGCAAAGGGATATTTGGAAACCCATAGAGGGCTATGGTGAAAAAGGAGATACCTTCCGTTCAATACTGGAAAGAAGCTTTCTGAGAAACTGCTCTGTGTTCTCTCAATTCATCTCACAGAGTTACATCTTTCCCTTCAAGAAGCCTTTCGCTAAGGCTGTTCTTGTGGAATTGGCAAAGGGATATTTGGAAGCCCTTAGAGGGCTATGGTGAAAAAGGAAATAACTTCCGTTCAATACTGGAAAGAAGCTTTCTGAGAAACTGCTCTGTGTTCTCTGAATTCATCTCACAGAGTTACATTTTTCCCTTCAAGAAGCCTTTCGCTAAGGCTGTTCTTGTGGAACTGGCAAGGGGATATTGGGAAGCCCTTAGAGGGCTATGGTGAAAAAGGAAATATCTTCCGTTCAAAACTGGAAAGAAGATTTCTGAGAAACTGCTCTGTGTTCTGTTAGTTAATCTCACAGAGTTACATCTTTCCCTACAAGTAGCCTTTCGCTAAGGCTGTTCTAGTGGAACTGGCAAAGGGATATTTGGAAACCCATAGAGGGCTATGGTGAAAAAGGAGATACCTTCCGTTCAATACTGGAAAGAAGCTTTCTGAGAAACTGCTGTGTGTTCTCTGAATTCATCTCACAGAGTTACATCTTTCCCTTCAAGAAGCCTTTCGCTAAGGCTGTTCTTGTGGAATTGGCAAAGGGATATTTGGAAGCCCATAGAGGGCTATGGTGAAAAAGGAAATAACTTCCGTTCAAAACTGGAAATAAGCATTCTGAGAAACTGCTCTGTGTTCTCTGAATTCATCTCACAGAGTTACATCTTTCCCTTCAAGAAGCCTTTCGCTAAGGCTGTTCTTGTGGAACTGGCAAAGGGATATTTGGAAGCCCATAGAGGGCTATGGTGAGAAAGGAAATATCTTCCGTTCAAAACTGGAAAGAAGCTTTCTGAGAAACTGCTCTGTGTTCTCTGAATTCATCTCACAGAGTTACATCTTTCCCTTCAAGACGCCTTTCGCTAAGGCTGTTCTTGTGGAATTGGCAAAGTGATATTTGGAAGCCCATAGAGGGCTATGGTGAAAAAGGAAATATCTTCCGTTCAAAACTGGAAAGAAGCATTCTGAGAAACTGTTCTGTGTTCTGTTAGTTCATCTCACAGAGTTACATCTTTCCCTTCAAGAAGCCTTTCGCTAAGGCTGTTCTTGTGGAACTGGCAAAGGGATATTTCGAAGCTCATAGAGGGCTATGCTGAAAAAGGAAATATCTTCCGTTCAAAACTGGAAAGAAGCTTTCTGAGAAACTGCTCTGTGTTCTGTTAATTCATATCACAGAGCTACATCTTTCCCTTCAAGAAGCCTTTCGCTAAGGCTGTTCTTGTGGAATTGGCAAAGTGATATTTGGAAGCCCATAAAGGGCTATGGTGAAAAAGGTAATATCTTCCGTTCAAAACTGGAAAGAAGCTTTCTGAGAAACTGTTCTGTGTTCTGTTAGTTCATCTCACAGAGTTACATCTTTCCCTTCAAGAAGCCTTTCGCTAAGGCTGTTCTTGTGGAACTGGCAAGGGGATATTGGGAAGCCCTTAGAGGGCTATGGTGAAAAAGGAAATATCTTCCTTTCAAAACTGGAAAGAAGATTTCTGAGAAACTGCTCTGTGTTCTGTTAGTTCATCTCACAGAGTTACATCTTTCCCTACAAGAAGCCTTTCGCTAAGGCTGTTCTAGTGGAACTGGCAAAGGGATATTTGGAAACCCATAGAGGGCTATGGTGAAAAAGGAAATACCTTACGTTCAATACTGGAAAGAAGCTTTCTGAGAAACTGCTCTGTGTTCTGTTAATCCATCTCACAGAGTTACATCTTTCCCTTCAAGAAGCCTTTCGCTAAGGCTGTTCTTGTGGAATTGGCAAAGGGATATTTGGAAGCCCATAGAGGTCTATGGTGAAAAAGGAAATATCTTCCGTTCAAAACTGGAAAGAAGCTTTCCTAGAAACTGCTCTGTGTTCTGTTAGTTCATCTCACAGAGTTACATCTTTCCCTTCAAGAAGCCTTTCGCTAAGGCTGTTCTTGTGGAACTGGCAAAGGGATATTTGGAAGCCCATAGAGGGCTATGGTGAAAAAGGAAATATCTTCCGTTCAAAACTGGAAAGAAACTTTCTGTGAAACTGCTCTGTGTTCTCTGAATTCATCTCACAGAGTTACATCTTTCCCTTCAAGAAGCCTTTCGCTGAGTCTGTTCTTGTGGAACTGGCAAGGGATATATCGAAGCTCATAGAGGGCTATGGTGAAAAAGTAAATATCTTCCGTTCAAAACTGGAAAGAAGCTTTCTGAGAAACTGCTCCGTGTTCTCTGAATTCATCTCACAGAGTTACATCTATCCCTTCAAGGAGCCTTTCGCTAAGGCTGATCTTGTGGGACTGGCAAAGGGATATTTGGAAGCCCATAGAGGGCTAGGGTGAAAAAGGAAATATCTTCCGTTCAAAACTGGAAAGAAGCTTTCTGAGAAACTGCTCTGTGTTCTGTTAATCCATCTCACAGAGTTACATCTTTCCCTTCAAGAAGCCTTTCGCTAAGGCTGTTCTTGTGGAATTGGCAAAGGGATATTTGGAAGCCCATAGAGGGCTATTGTGAGAAAGGAAATATCTTCCGTTCAAAACTGGAAAGAAGCTTTCTGAGAAACTGCTCTGTGTTCTCTGAATTCATCTCACAGAGTTTCATCTTTCCCTTCAAGAAGCCTTTCGCTAAGGCTGTTCTTGTGGAACTGGCAAAGGGATATTTGGAAGCCCATAGAGGGCTATGGTGAGAAAGGAAATATCTTCCGTTCAAAACTGGAAAGAAGCTTTCTGAGAAACTGCTCTGTGTTCTCTGAATTCATCTCACAGAGATTCATCTTTCCCTTCAAGTAGCCTTTCGCTAAGGCTGTTCTTGTGGAACTGGCAAAGGGATATTTGGAAGCCCATAGAGGGCTATGGTGAAAAAGGAAATATCTCCCGTTCAAAACTGGAAAGAAGCTTTCTGAGAAACTGCTCTGTGTTCTCTGAATTCATCTCACAGAGGTACATCTTTCCCTTCAAGAAGCCTTTCGCTAAGGCTGTTCTTGTGGAATTGGCAAAGGGATATTTGGAAGCCCATAGAGGGCTATGTTGAAAAAGGAAATATCTTCCTTTCAAAACTGGAAAGAAGCTTTCTGAGAAACTGCTCTGTGTTCTGTTAATTCATCTCACAGAGATACATCTTTCCCTTCAAGAGGCCTTTTGCTAAGGCTGTTCTTATGGAATTGGCAAAGGGATATTTTGAAGCCCATAGAGGGCTATGGTGAAAAAGGAAATATCTTCCGTTCAAAACTGGAAAGAAGCATTCTGAGAAACTGCTCTGTGTTCTCTGTATTCATCTCACAGAGTTACATCTTTCCCTTCAAGAAGCCTTTCGCTAAGGCTGTTCTTATGGAATTGGCAAAGGGATATTTGGAAGCCCATAGAGGGCTATGGTGAAAAAGGAAATATCTTCCGTTCAAAACTGGAAAGAAGCTTTGTGAGAAACTGGTCTGTGTTCTCTGAATTCATCTCACAGAGTTACATCTTTCCCTTCAAGAAGCCTTTCGCTAAGGCTGTTCTTGTGGAACTGGCAAAGGGATATTTCGAAGCTCATAGAGGGCTATGGTGAAAAAGGAAATATCTTCGGTTCAAAACTGCAAAGAAGCTTTCTGAGAAACTGCTCTGTGTTCTGTTAATCCATCTCACAGAGTTACATCTTTCCCTTCAAGAAGCCTTTCGCTAAGGCTGTTCTTGTGGAACTGGCAAAGGGATATTTGGAAGCCCTTAGAGGGCTATGGTGAAAAAGGAAATATCTTCCGTTCAAAAGTGGAAAGAAGATTTCTGAGAAACTGCTCTGTGTTCGGTTAGTTCAACTCACAGAGTTACATCTTTCCCTACAAGAAGCCTTTCGCTAAGGCTGTTCTAGTGGAACTGGCAAAGGGATATTTGGAAACCCATAGAGGGCTATGGTGAAAAAGGAAATATCTTCCGTTCAATACTGGAAAGAAGCTTTCTGAGAAACTGCTCTGTGTTCCCTGAATTCATCTCACAGTGTTACATCTTTCCCTTCATGAAGCCTTTCGCCTAGGCTGTTCTTCTGGAACTGTCAAAGGGATATTTGGAAGCCCATAGAGGGCTATGGTGAAAAAGGAAATATCTTCCGTTCAAAACTGGAAAGAAGCTTTCTGAGAAACTGCTCTGTGTTCTCTGAATTCATCTCACAGAGTTACATCTTTCCCTTCAAGAAGCCTTTCGCTAAGGCTGTTCTTGTGGAATTGGCAAAGGGATATTTGGAAGCCCTTAGAGGGCTATGGTGAAAAAGGAAATAACTTCCGTTCAATACTGGAAAGAAGCTTTCTGAGAAACTGTTCTGTGTTCTGTTAGTTCATCTCACAGAGTTACATCTTTCCCTTCAAGAAGCCTTTCGCTAAGGCTGTTCTTGTGGAATTAGCAAAGGGATATTTGGAAGCCCTTAGAGGGCTATGGTGAAAAAGGAAATATCTTCCGTTCAAAACTGGAAAGAAGCTTTCTGAGAAACTGCTCTGTGTTCTCTGAATTCATTTCACAGAGTTACATCTTTCTCTTCAAGAAGCCTTTCGCTAAGGCTGTTCTTGTGGAACTAGCAAAGGGATATTTGGAAGCCCTTAGAGGGCTATGGTGAAAAAGGAAATATCTTCCGTTCAAAACTGGAAAGAAGATTTCTGAGAAACTGCTCTGTGTTCTGTAAGTTCAACTCACAGAGTTACATCTTTCCCTACAAGAAGCCTTTCGCTAAGGCTGTTCTAGTGGAACTGGCAAAGGGATATTTGGAAACCCATAGAGGGCTATGGTGAAAAAGGAAATATCTTACGTTCAATACTGGAAAGAAGCTTTCTGAGAAACTGCTCTGTGTTCTCTGAATTCATCTCACAGAGTTACATCTTTCCCTTCAAGAAGCCTTTCGCCTAGGCTGTTCTTCTGGAACTGTCAAAGGGATATTTGGAAGCCCTTAGAGGGCTATAGTGAAAAAGGTAATATCTTCCGTTCAAAACTGGAAAGAAGCTTTCTGAGAAACTGCTCTGTGTTCTCTGAATTCATCTCACAGAGTTACATCTATCCCTTCAAGAAGCCTTTCGCTAAGGCTGTTCTTGTGGGACTGTCAAAGGGATATTTGGAAGCCCATAGAGGGCTACGGTGAAAAAGAAAATATATTCCGTTCAAAACTGGAAAGAAGCTTTCTGAGAAACTGCTCTGTGTTCTGTTAATTCATATCACAGAGCTACATCTTTCCGTTCAAGAAGCCTTTCGCTAAGGCTGTTCTTGTGGAATAGGCAAAGGGATATTTGGAAGCCCATAAAGGGCTATGGTGAAAAAGGTAATATCTTCCGTTCAAAACTGGAAAGAAGCTTTCTGAGAAACTGTTCTGTGTTCTGTTATTTCATCTCACAGAGTTACATCTTTCCCTTCAAGAAGCCTTTCGCTAAGGCTGTTCTTGTGGAACTGTCAAAGGGATATTTGGAAGCCCTTAGAGGGCTATGGTGAAAAAGGAAATAACTTCCGTTCAAAACTGGAAAGAAGATTTCTGAGAAACTGCTCTGTGTTCTGTTAGTTCATCTCACAGAGTTACATCTTTCCCTACAAGAAGCCTTTCGCTAAGGCTGTTCTAGTGGAACTGGCAAAGGGATATTTGGAAACCCATAGAGGGCTATGGTGAAAAAGGAAATATCTTCCGTTCAAAACTGGAAAGAAGCTTTCTGAGAAACTGCTCTGTGTTCTGTTATTTCATCTCACACAGTTACATCTTTCCCTTCAAGAAGCCTTTCCTTAAGGCTGTTCTTGTGGAACTGGCAAAGGGATATATGGAAGCCCATAGAGGGCTATGGTTAGAAAGGAAATATCTTCCGTTCAAAACTGGAAAGAAGCTTTCTGAGAAACTGCTCTGTGTTCTCTGAATTCATCTCACAGAGTTACATCTTTCCCTTCAAGAAGCCTTTCGCTAAGGCTGTTCTTGTGGAACTGGCAAAGGGATAATAGGAAGCCCATAGAGGGCTATGGTGAAAAAGGAAATATCTCCCGTTCAAAACTGGAAAGAAGCTTTCTGAGAAACTGCTCTGTGTTCTCTGAATTCATCTCACATAGTTACAAATTTCCCTTCAAGAAGCCTTTCGCTAAGGCTGTTCTTGTGGAATTGGCAAAGGGATATTTTGAAGCCCATACAGGGCTATGGTGAAAAAGGAAATATCTTCCGTTCAAACTGGAAAGAAGCTTTCTGAGAAACTGCTCTGTGTTCTGTTAATTCATCTCACAGAGATACATCTTTCCCTTCAAGAAGCCTTTCGCTAAGGCTGTTCTTGTGGAACTGGCAAAGGGATATTTGGAAGCCCATAGAGGGCTATGGTGAAAAAGGAAATATCTTCCGTTCAAAACTGGAACGAAGCTTTCTGAGAAACTGTTCTGTGTTCTGTTAGTTCATCTCACAGAGTTACATCTTTCCCTTCAAGAATCCTTTCGCTAAGGCTGTTCTTGTGGAATTAGCAAAGGGATATTTGGAAGCCCTTAGAGGGCTATGGTGAAAAAGGAAATATCTTCCGTTCAAAAGTGGAAAGAAGATTTCTGAGAAACTGCTCTGTGTTCGGTTAGTTCAACTCACAGAGTTACATCTTTCCCTACAAGAAGCCTTTCGCTAAGGCTGTTCTAGTGGAACTGGCAAAGGGATATTTGGAAACCCATAGAGGGCTATGGAGAAAAAGGAAATATCTTCCGTTCAATACTGGAAAGAAGCTTTCTGAGAAACTGCTCTGTGTTCCCTGAATTCATCTCACAGAGTTACATCTTTCCCTTCATGAAGCCTTTCGCCTAGGCTGTTCTTCTGGAACTGTCAAAGGGATATTTGGAAGCCCATAGAGGGCTATGATGAAAAAGGAAATATCTTCCGTTCAAAACTGGAAAGAAGCTTTCTCAGAAACTGCTCTGTGTTCTGTTAATTCATATCACAGAGCTACATCTTTCCCTTCAAGAAGCCTTTCGCTAAGGCTGTTCTTGCGGAATTGGCAAAGGGATATTTGGAAGCCCATAGAGGGCTATGGTGAAAAAGGAAATATCTTCCGTTCAAAACTGGAAAGAAGCTTTCTGAGAAACTGCTCCGTGTTCTCTGAATTCATCTCACAGAGTTACATCTTTCCCTTCAAGAAGCTTTTCGCTAAGGCTGTTCTTGTGGAATTGGCAAAGTGATATTTGGAAGCCCATAGAGGGCTATGGTGAAAAAGGAAATATCTTCCGTACAAAACTGGAAGGAAGCTTTCTGAGAAACTGTTCTGTGTTCTGTTAGTTCATCTCACAGAGTTACATCTTTCCCTTCAAGAAGCCTTTCGCTAAGGCTGTTCTTGTGGAATTAGCAAAGGGATATTTGGAAGCCCTTAGAGGGCTATGGTGAAAAAGGAAATATCTTCCGTTCAAAACTGGAAAGAAGCTTTCTGAGAAACTGCTCTGTGTTCTCTGAATTCATGTCACAGTGTTACATCTTTCCCTTCAAGAAGCCTTTCGCCTAGGCTGTTCTTCTGGAACTGGCAAAGGGATATTTGGAAGCCCAAAGAGGGCTATGGTGAAAAAGGAAATATCTTCCGTTCAAAACTGGAAAGAAGCTTTCTGAGAAACTGCTCTGTGTTCTGTGAATTCATATCACAGAGCTACATCTTTACCTTCAAGAAGCCTTTCGCTAAGGCTGTTCTTGCGGAATTGGCAAAGGGATATTTGGAAGCCCATAGAGGGCTATGGTGAAAAAGGTAATATCTTCCGTTCAAAACTGGAAAGAAGCTTTCTGAGAAACTGCTCTGTGTTCTGTTAATTCATCTCTCGGAGATACATCTTTCCCTTCAAGAGGCCTTTTGCTAAGGCTGTTCTTATGGAATTGGCAAAGGGATATTTTGAAGCCCATAGAGGGCTATGGTGAAAAAGGAAATATCTTCCGTTGAAAACTGGAAAGAAGCTTTCTGAGAAACTGCTCTGTGTCCTCTGAATTCATCTCACAGAGTTACATCTTTCCCTTCAAGAAGCCTTTCGCTAAGGCTGTTCTTCTGGAATTGGCAAAGGGATATTTGGAAGCCCATAGAGGTCTAGGGTGAAAAATTAAATATCTTCCGTTCAAAACTGGAAAGAAGCTTTCTGAGAAACTGCTCTGTGTTCTGTTAATCCATCTCACAGAGTTACATCTTTCCCTTCAAGAAGCCTTTCGCTAAGGCTTTTCCTGTGGAATTGGCAAAGGGATATTTGGAAGCCCATAGAGGGCTATGGTGAAAAAGGAAATATCTTCCGTTCAAAACTGGAAAGAAGCTTTCTGAGAAACTGCTCTGTGTTCTGTTAGTTCATCTCACAGAGTTACATCTTTCCCTTCAAGAAGCCTTTCGCTAAGGCTGTTCTTGTGGAATAGGCAAAGTGATATTTGGAAGCCCATAAAGGGCTATGGTGAAAAAGGTAATATCTTCCGTTCAAAACTGGAAAGAAGCTTTCTGAGAAACTGTTCTGTGTTCTGTTAGTTCATCTCACAGAGTTACATCTTTCCCTTCAAGAAGCCTTTCGCTAAGGCTGTTCTTGTGGAACTGGCAAAGGGATATTTGGAAGCCCTTAGAGGGCTATGGTGAAAAAGGAAATATCTTCCGTTCAAAACTGGAAAGAAGCTTTCTGAGAAACTGCTCTGTGTTCTCTGAATTCATCTCACAGAGTTACATCTTTCCCTTCAAGAAGCCTTTCGCTAAGGCTGTTCTTGTGGAACTGGCAAAGGGATATTTGGAAACCCATAGAGGGCTATGGTGAAAAAGGAAATATCTTCCGTTCAAAACTGGAAAGAAGCTTTCTGAGAAACTGCTCTGTGTTCTGTTATTTCATCTCACACAGTTACATCTTTCCCTTCAAGAAGCCTTTCCTTAAGGCTGTTCTTGTGGAACTGGCAAAGGGATATATGGAAGCCCATAGAGGGCTATGGTTAGAAAGGAAATATCTTCCGTTCAAAACTGGAAAGAAGCTTTCTGAGAAACTGCTCTGTGTTCTCTGAATTCATCTCACAGAGTTACATCTTTCCCTTCAAGAAGCCTTTCGCTTAGGCTGTTCTTGTGGAACTGGCAAAGGGATAATAGGAAGCCCATAGAGGGCTATGGTGAAAAAGGAAATATCTCCCGTTCAAAACTGGAAAGAAGCTTTCTGAGAAACTGCTCTGTGTTCTCTGAATTCATCTCACATAGTTACAAATTTCCCTTCAAGAAGCCTTTCGCTAAGGCTGTTCTTGTGGAATTGGCAAAGGGATATTTTGAAGCCCATACAGGGCTATGGTGAAAAAGGAAATATCTTCCGTTCAAACTGGAAAGAAGCTTTCTGAGAAACTGCTCTGTGTTCTGTTAATTCATCTCACAGAGATACATCTTTCCCTTCAAGAAGCCTTTCGCTAAGGCTGTTCTTGTGGAACTGGCAAAGGGATATTTCGAAGCTCATAGAGGGCTATAGTGAAAAAGGATATATCTTCGGTTCAAAACTGCAAAGAAGCTTTCTGAGAAACTGCTCTGTGTTCTGTTAATCCATCTCACAGAGTTACATCTTTCCCTTCAAGAAGCCTTTCGCTAAGGCTGGTCTTGTGGAACTGGCAAAGGGATATTTGGAAGCCCTTAGAGGGCTATGGTGAAAAAGGAAATATCTTCCGTTCAAAAGTGGAAAGAAGATTTCTGAGAAACTGCTCTGTGTTCGGTTAGTTCAACTCACAGAGTTACATCTTTCCCTACAAGAAGCCTTTCGCTAAGGCTGTTCTAGTGGAACTGGCAAAGGGATATTTGGAAACCCATAGAGGGCTATGGTGAAAAAGGAAATATCTTCCGTTCAATACTGGAAAGAAGCTTTCTGAGAAACTGCTCTGTGTTCCCTGAATTCATCTCACAGAGTTACATCTTTCCCTTCATGAAGCCTTTCGCCTAGGCTGTTCTTCTGGAACTGTCAAAGGGATATTTGGAAGCCCATAGAGGGCTATGGTGAAAAAGGAAATATCTTCCGTTCAAAACTGGAAAGAAGCTTTCTGAGAAACTGCTCTGTGTTCTGTTAATTCATATCACAGAGTTACATCTTTCCCTTCAAGAAGCCTTCCGCTAAGGCTGTTCTTGCGGAATTGGCAAAGGGATATTTGGAAGCCCATAGAGGGCTATGGTGAAAAAGGAAATATCTTCCGTTCAAAACTGGAAAGAAGCTTTCTGAGAAACTGCTCTGTGTTCTCTGAATTCATCTCACAGAGTTACATCTTTCCCTTCAAGAAGCCTTTCGCTAAGGCTGTTCTTGTGGAATTGGCAAAGTGATATTTGGAAGCCCATAGAGGGCTATGGTGAAAAAGGAAATATCTTCCGTTCAAAACTGGAAGGAAGCTTTCTGAGAAACTGTTCTGTGTTCTGTTAGTTCATCTCACAGAGTTACATCTTTCCCTTCAAGAAGCCTTTCGCTAAGGCTGTTCTTGTGGAATTAGCAAAGGGATATTTGGAAGCCCTTAGAGGGCTATGGTGAAAAAGGAAATATCTTCCGTTCAAAACTGGAAAGAAGCTTTCTGAGAAACTGCTCTGTGTTCTCTGAATTCATCTCACAGTGTTACATCTTTCCCTTCAAGAAGCCTTTCGCCTAGGCTGTTCTTCTGGAACTGGCAAAGGGATATTGGCAAGCCCAAAGAGGGCTATGGTGAAAAAGGAAATATCTTCCGTTCAAAACTGGAAAGAAGCTTTCTGAGAAACTGCTCTGTGTTCTGTGAATTCATATCACAGAGCTACATCTTTACCTTCAAGAAGCCTTTCGCTAAGGCTGTTCTTGCGGAATTGGCAAAGGGATATTTGGAAGCCCATAGAGGGCTATGGTGAAAAAGGTAATATCTTCCGTTCAAAACTGGAAAGAAGCTTTCAGAGAAACTGCTCTGTGTTCTGTTAATTCATCTCTCGGAGATACATCTTTCCCTTCAAGAGGCCTTTTGCTAAGGCTGTTCTTATGGAATTGGCAAAGGGATATTTTGAAGCCCATAGAGGGCTATGGTGAAAAAGGAAATATCTTCCGTTGAAAACTGGAAAGAAGCTTTCTGAGAAACTGCTCTGTGTTCTCTGAATTCATCTCACAGAGTTACATCTTTCCCTTCAAGAAGCCTTTCGCTAAGGCTGTTCTTCTGGAATTGGCAAAGGGATATTTGGAAGCCCATAGAGGGCTATGGTGAAAAAGGAAATATCTTCCGTTCAAAACTGGAAAGAAGCTTTCTGAGAAACTGCTCTGTGTTCTGTTAGTTCATCTCACAGAGTTACATCTTTCCCTTCAAGAATCCTTTCGCTAAGGCTGTTCTTCTGGAATTGGCAAAGGGATATTTGGAAGCCCATAGAGGGCTATGGTGAAAAAGGAAATATCTTCCGTTCAAAACTGGAAAGAAGCTTTCTGAGAAACTGCTCTGTGTTCTCTGAATTCATCTCACAGAGTTACATCTTTCCCTTCAAGAAGCCTTTCGCTAAGGCTGTTCTTGTGGAACTGGCAAAGGGATATTTCGAAGCTCATAGAGGGCTCTGCTGAAAAAGGAAATATCTTCCGTTCAAAACTGGAAAGAAGCATTCTGAGAAACTGCTCTGGGTTCTCTGAATTCATCTCACAGAGTCACATCTATCCCTTCAAGAAGCCTTTCGCTAAGGCTGTTCTTGTGGGACTGGAAAGGGATATTTGGAAGCCCATAGAGGGCTATGGTGAAAAAGAAAATATCTTACGTTCAAAACTGGAAAGAAGCTTTCTGAGAAACTGCCCTGTGTTCTGTTAATTCATATCACAGAGCTACATCTTTCCCTTCAAGAAGCCTTTCGATAAGGCTGTTCTTGTGGAATTGGCAAAGTGATATTTGGAAGCCCATAAAGGGCTATGGTGAAAAAGGTAATATCTTCCGTTCAAAACTGGAAAGAATCTTTCTGAGAAACTGTTCTGTGTTCTGTTAGTTCATCTCACAGAGTTACATCTTTCCCTTCAAGAAGCCTTTCGCTAAGGCTGTTCTTGTGGAACTGGCAAGGGGATATTTGGAAGCCCTTAGAGGGCTATGGTGAAAAAGGAAATATCTTCCGTTCAAGACTGGAAAGAAGCTTTCTGAGAAACTGCTCTGTGTTCTCTGAATTCATCTCACAGAGTTACATCTTTCCCTTCAAGAAGCCTTTCGCTAAGGCTGTTCTTCTGGAATTGGCAAAGGGATATTTGGAAGCCCATAGAGGGCTACGGTGAAAAAGGAAATATCTTCCGTTCAAAACTGGAAAGAAGCTTTCTGAGAAACTGCTCTGTGTTCTGTTAATTCATCTCACAGAGTTACATCTTTCCCTTCAAGAAGCCTTTCGCTAAGGCTGTTCTTGTGGAATTGGCAAAGGGATATTTGGAAGCCCATAGAGGGCTATGGTGAAAAAGGAAATATCTTCCGTTCAAAACTGGAAAGAAGCTTTCTGAGAAACTGTTCTGTGTTTTGTTAGTTCATCTCACAGAGTTACATCTTTCCCTTCAAGAAGCCTTTCGCTAAGGCTGTTCTTGTGGAATTAGCAAAGGGATATTTGGAAGCCCTTAGAGGGCTATGGTGAAAAAGGCAATATCTTCCGTTCAAAACTGGAAAGAAGCTTTCTGAGAAACTGCTCTGTGTTCTCTGAATTCATTTCACAGAGTTACATCTTTCTCTTCAAGAAGCCTTTCGCTAAGGCTGTTCATGTGGAACTAGCAAAGGGATATTTGGAAGCCCTTAGAGGGCTATGGTGAAAAAGGAAATATCTTCCGTTCAAAACTGGAAAGAAGATTTCTGAGAAACTGCTCTGTGTTCTGTTAGTTCAACTCACAGAGTTACATCTTTCCCTACAAGAAGCCTTTCGCTAAGGCTGTTCTAGTGGAACTGGCAAAGGGATATTTGGAAACCCATAGAGGGCTATGGTGAAAAAGGAAATATCTTACGTTCAATACTGGAAAGAAGCTTTCTGAGAAACTGCTCTGTGTTCTCTGAATTCATCTCACAGAGTTACATCTTTCCCTTCAAGAAGCCTTTCGCCTAGGCTGTTCTTCTGGAACTGTCAAAGGGATATTTGGAAGCCCATAGAGGGCTATGGTGAAAAAGGTAATATCTTCCGTTCAAAACTGGAAAGAAGCTTTCTGAGAAACTGCTCTGTGTTCTCTGAATTCATCTCACAGAGTTAAATCTATCCCTTCAAGAAGCCTTCGCTAAGGCTATTCTTGTGGGACTGTCAAAGGGATATTTGGAAGCCCATAGAGGGCTACGGTGAAAAAGAAAATATATTCCGTTCAAAACTGGAAAGAAGCTTTCTGAGAAACTGCTCTGTGTTCTGTTAATTCATATCACAGAGCTACATCTTTCCCTTCAAGAAGCCTTTCGCTAAGGCTGTTCTTGTGGAATTAGCAAAGGGATATTTGGAAGCCCTTAGAGGGCTATGGTGAAAAAGGAAATATCTTCCGTTCAAAACTGGAAAGAAGCTTTCTGAGAAACTGCTCTGTGTTCTGTTAATTCATCTCACAGAGTTACATCTTTCCCTTCAAGAAGCCTTTCGCTAAGGCTGTTCTTGTGGAATTGGCAAAGGGATATTTGGAAGCCCATAGAGGGCTATGGTGAAAAAGGAAATATCTTCCGTTCAAAACTGGAAAGAAGCTTTCTGAGAAACTGTTCTGTTTTCTGTTAGTTCATCTCACAGAGTTACATCTTTCCCTTCAAGAAGCCTTTCGCTAAGGCTGTTCTTGTGGAATTAGCAAAGGGATATTTGAAAGCCCTTAGAGGGCTATGGTGAAAAAGGAAATATCTTCCGTTCAAAACTGGAAAGAAGCTTTGTGAGAAACTGGTCTGTGTTCTCTGAATTCATCTCACAGAGTTACATCTTTCCCTTCAAGAAGCCTTTCGCTAAGGCTGTTTTTGTGGAACTGGCAAAGGGATATTTCGAAGCTCATAGAGGGCTATGGTGAAAAAGGAAATATCTTCGGTTCAAAACTGCAAAGAAGCTTTCTGAGAAACTGCTCTGTGTTCTGTTAATCCATCTCACAGAGTTACATCTTTCCCTTCAAGAAGCCTTTCGCTAAGGCTGTTCTTGTGGAAATGGCAAGGGGATATTTGGAAGCCCTTAGAGGGCTATGGTGAAAAAGGAAATATCTTCCGTTCAAAAGTGGAAAGAAGATTTCTGAGAAACTGCTCTGTGTTCGGTTAGTTCAACTCACAGAGTTACATCTTTCCCTACAAGAAGCCTTTCGCTAAGGCTGTTCTAGTGGAACTGGCAAAGGGATATTTGTAAACCCATAGAGGGCTATGGTGAAAAAGGAAATATCTTCCGTTCAATACTGGAAAGAAGCTTTCTGAGAAACTGCTCTGTGTTCCCTGAATTCATCTCACAGAGTTACATCTTTCCCTTCATGAAGCCTTTCGCCTAGGCTGTTCTTCTGGAACTGTCAAAGGGATATTTGGAAGCCCATAGAGGGCTATGGTGAAAAAGGAAATATCTTCCGTTCAAAACTGGAAAGAAGCTTTCTGAGAAACTGCTCTGTGTTCTGTTAATTCATATCACAGAGCTACATCTTTCCCTTCAAGAAGCCTTTCGCTAAGGCTGTTCTTGCGGAATTGGCAAAGGGATATTTGGAAGCCCATAGAGGGCTATGGTGAAAAAGGAAATATCTTCCGTTCAAAACTGGAAAGAAGCTTTCTGAGAAACTGCTCTGTGTTCTCTGAATTCATCTCACAGAGTTACATCTTTCCCTTCAAGAAGCCTTTCGCTAAGGCTATTCTTGTGGAATTGGCAAAGTGATATTTGGAAGCCCATAGAGGGCTATGGTGAAAAAGGAAATATCTTCCGTTCAAAACTGGAAGGAAGCTTTCTGAGAAACTGTTTTGTGTTCTGTTAGTTCATCTCACAGAGTTACATCTTTCCCTTCAAGAAGCCTTTCGCTAAGGCTGTTCTTGTGGAATTAGCAAAGGGATATTTGGAAGCCCTTAGAGGGCTATGGTGAAAAAGGAAATATCTTCCGTTCAAAACTGGAAAGAAGCTTTCTGAGAAACTGCTCTGTGTTCTCTGAATTCATCTCACAGTGTTACATCTTTCCCTTCAAGAAGCCTTTCGCCTAGGCTGTTCTTCTGGAACTGGCAAAGGGATATTTGGAAGCCCAAAGAGGGCTATGGTGAAAAAGGAAATATCTTCCTTTCAAAACTGGAAAGAAGCTTTCTGAGAAACTGCTCTGTGTTCTCTGAATTCATCTCACAGAGTTACATCTTTCCCTTCAAGAAGCCTTTCGCTAAGGCTGTTCTTGTGGAACTGGCAAAGGGATATTTGGAAGCCCATAGAGGGCTATGGTGAAAAAGGAAATATCTCCCGTTCAAAACTGGAAAGAAGCTTTCTGAGAAACTGCTCTGTGTTCTCTGAATTCATCTCACAGAGTTACATCTTTCCCTTCAAGAAGCCTTTCGCTAAGGCTGTTCTTGTGGAATTGGCAAAGGGATATTTGGAAGCCCATAGAGGGCTATGGTGAAAAAGGAAATATCTTCCGTTCAAAACTGGAAAGAAGCTTTCTGAGAAACTGTTCTGTGTTCTGTTAGTTCATCTCACAGAGTTACATCTTTCCCTTCAAGAAGCCTTTCGCTAAGGCTGTTCTTGTGGAATTAGCAAAGGGATATTTGGAAGCCCTTAGAGGGCTATGGTGAAAAAGGAAATATCTTCCGTTCAAAACTGGAAAGAAGCTTTCTGAGAAACTGCTCTGTGTTCTCTGAATTCATCTCACAGAGTTACATCTTTCCCTTCAAGAAGCCTTTCGCCTAGGCTGTTCTTCTGGAACTGGCAAAGGGATATTTGGAAGCCCATAGAGGGCTATGGTGAAAAAGGAAATATCTTCCGTTCAAAACTGGAAAGAAGCTTTCTGTGAAACTGCTCTGTGTTCTATGAATTCATCTCACAGAGTTACATCTTTCCCTTCAAGAAGCCTTTCGCTAAGGCTGTTCTTGCTGAATTGGCAAAGGGATATTTGGAAGCCCTTAGAGGGCTATGGTGAAAAAGGAAATAACTTCCGTTCAAAACTGGAAAGAAGCATTCTGGGAAACTGCTCTGTGTTCTCTGAATTCATCTCACAGAGTTACATCTTTCCCTTCAAGAAGCCTTTCGCTAAAGCTGTTCTTGTGGAACTGGCAAAGGGATATTTGGAAGCCCATAGAGGGCTATGGTGAAAAAGGAAATATCTTCCGTTCAATACTGGAAAGAAGCTTTCTGAGAAACTGCTCTGTGTTCTCTGAATTCATCTCACAGAGTTACATCTTTCCCTTCAAGAAGCCTTTCGCTAAGGCTGGTCTTGTGGAACTGGCAAAGGGATATTTGGAAGCCCATAGAGGGCTATGCTGAAAAAGAAAATATCTTCCGTTCAAAACTGGAAAGAAGCTTTCTGAGAAACTGCTCTGTGTTCTGTTAATTCATATCACAGAGCTACATCTTTCCCTTCAAGAAGCCTTACGCTAAGGCTGTTCTTGTGGAACTGACAAAGTGATATTTGGAAGCCCATAGAGGGCTATGGTGAAAAAGGAAATATCTTCCGTTCAAAACCGGAAAGAAGCTTTCTGAGTAACTGTTCTGTGTTCTGTTAGTTCATCTCACAGAGTTACATCTTTCCCGTCAAGAAGCCTTTCGCTAAGGCTGTTCTTGTGGAACTGGCAAAGGGATATTTGGAAGCCCATCGAGGGCTATGGTGAGAAAGGAAATATCTTCCGTTCAAAACTGGAAAGAAGCTTTCTGAGAAACTGCTCTGTGTTCTGTTAGTTCATCTCACAGAGTTACATCTTTCCCTTCAAGAAGCCTTTCGCTAAGGCTGTTCTTGTGGAACTGGCAAAGGGATATTTGGAAGCCCATAGAGGGCTATGGTGAGAAAGGAAATATCCTCCGTTCAAAACTGGATAGAAGCTTTCTGAGAAACGGCTCTGTGTTCTCTGAATTCATCTCACAGAGTTACATCTTTCCCTTCAAGAAGCCTTTCGCTAAGGCTGTTCTTGTGGAACTGGCAAAGGGATATTTGGAAGCCCATAGAGTGTTATGTTGAAAAAGGAAATACCTTCCGTTCAAAACTGGAAAGAAGCTTTCTGAGAAACTGCTCTGTGTTCTCTGAATTCATCTCACAGAGTTACATCTGTCCCTTCAAGAAGCCTTTCGCTAAGGCTGTTCTTGTGGAATTGGCAAAGGGATACTTGGAAGCCCATAGAGGGCTATGGTGAAAAAGGAAATATCTTCCGTTCAAAACTGGAAAGAAGCTTTCTGAGAAACTGCTCTGTGTTCTGTTAATTCATCTCACAGAGTTACATCTTTCCCTTCAAGAAGCCTTTCGCTAAGGCTGTTCTTGTGGAATTGGCAAAGGGATATTTGGAAGCCCATAGAGGGCTATGGTGAAAAAGGAAATATCTTCCGTTCAAAACTGGAAAGAATCTTTCTGAGAAACTGCTCTGTGTTCTGTTAATTAATATCACAGAGCTACATCTTTCCCTTCAAGAAGCCTTTCGCTAAGGCTGTTCTTTCGGAATTGGCAAAGGGATATTTGGAAGCCCATAGAGGGCTATGGTGAAAAAGGAAATATCTTCCGTTCAAAACTGGAAAGAAGCTTTCTGAGAAACTGCTCTGTGTTCTCTGAATTCATCTCACAGAGTTACATCTTTCCTTTCAAGAAGCCTTTCGCCTAGGCTGTTCTTATGGAACTGGCAAAGGGATATTTGGAAGCCCATAGAGGGCTATGGTGAAAAAGGAAATATCTTCCTTTCAAAACTGGAAAGAAGCTTTCTAAGAAACTGCTCTGTGTTCTGTTAATTCATATAACAGAGCTACATCTTTCCCTTCAAGAAGCCTTTCTCCAAGGCTGTTCTTCTGGAACTGGCAAAGGGATATTTGGAAGCCCATAGAGGGCTATGGTGAAAAAGGAAATATCTTCCGTTCAAAACTGGAAAGAAGCTTTCGGAGAAACTGCTCTGTGTTCTGTTAATTCATCTCACGGAGATACATCTTTCCCTTCAAGAATACTTTTGCTAAGGCTGTTCTTATGGAATTGGCAAAGGGATATTTTGAAGCCCATAGAGGGCTATGGTGAAAAAGGAAATATCTTCCGTTGAAAACTGGAAAGAAGCTTTCTGAGAAACTGCTCTGTGTTCTCTGAATTCATCTCACAGAGTTACATCTTTCCCTTCAAGAAGCCTTTCGCTAAGCCTGTTCTTCTGGAATTGGCAAAGGGATATTTGGAAGCCCATAGAGGGCTATGGTGAAAAAGGAAATATCTTCCGTTCAAAACTGGAAAGAAGCTTTCTGAGAAACTGCTCTGTGTTCTGTTAGTTCATCTCACAGAGTTACATCTTTCCCTTCAAGAAGCCTTTCGCTAAGGCTGTTCTTCTGGAATTGGCAAAGGGATATTTGGAAGCCCATAGAGGGCTAGGGTGAAAAAGGAAATATCTTCCGTTCAAAACTGGAAAGAAGCTTTCTGAGAAACTGCTCTGTGTTCTGTTAATCCATCTCACAGAGTTACATCTTTCCCTTCAAGAAGCCTTTCGCTAAGGCTGTTCTTGTGGAATTGGCAAAGGGATATTTGGAAGCCCATAGAGGGCTATGGTGAAAAAGGAAATATCTTCCGTTCAAAACTGGAAAGAAGCTTTCTGAGAAACTGCTCTGTGTTCTGTTAGTTCATCTCACAGAGTCACATCTATCCCTTCAAGAAGCCTTTCGCCAAGGCTGTTCTTGTGGGACTGGAAAGGGATATTTGGAAGCCCATAGAGGGCTATGGTGAAAAAGAAAATACCTTCCGTTCAAAACTGGAAAGAAGCTTTCTGAGAAACTGCTCTGTGTTCTGTTAATTCATATCACAGAGCTACATCTTTCCCTTCAAGAAGCCTTTCGCTAAGGCTGTTCTTGTGGAATTGGCAAAGTGATATTTGGAAGCCCATAAAGGGCTATGGTGAAAAAGGTAATATCTTCCGTTCAAAACTGGAAAGAAGCTTTCTGAGAAACTGTTCTGTGTTCTGTTAGTTCATCTCACAGAGTTACATCTTTCCCTTCAAGAAGCCTTTCGCTAAGGCTGTTCTTGTGGAACTGGCAAGGGGATATTGGGAAGCCCTTAGAGGGCTATGGTGAAAAAGGAAATATCCTCCGTTCAAAACTGGAAAGAAGATTTCTGAGAAACTGCTCTGTGTTCTCTGAATTCATCTCACAGAGTTACATCTTTCCCTTCAAGAAGCCTTTCGCCTAGGCTGTTCTTATGGAACTGGCAAAGGGATATTTGGAAGCCCATAGAGGGCTATGGTGAAAAAGGAAATATCTTCCTTTCAAAACTGGAAAGAAGCTTTCTGAGAAACTGCTCTGTGTTCTGTTAGTTCATCTCACAGAGCTACATCTTTCCCTTCAAGAAGCCTTTCGCTAAGGCTGTTCTTCTGGAATTGGCAAAGGGATATTTGGAAGCCCATAGAGGCCTATGGTGAAAAAGGAAATATCTTCCGTTCAAAACTGGAAAGAAGCTTTCTGAGAAACTGCTCTGTGTTCTCTGAATTCATGTCACAGAGATTCATCTTTCCCTTCAAGTAGCCTTTCGCTAAGGCTGTTCTTATGGAACTGGCAAAGGGATATTTGGAAGCCCATAGAGGGCTATGGTGAAAAAGGAAATATCTTCCGTTCAAAACTGGAAAGAAGCTTTCTGAGAAACTGTTCTGTGTTCTGTTAGTTCATCTCACAGAGTTACATCTTTCCCTTCAAGTAGCATTTCGCTAAGGCTGTTCTTGCTGTATTCGCAAAGGGATATTTGGAAGCCCTTAGAGGGCTATGGTGAAAAAGGAAATAACTTCCGTTCAAACAGGAAAGAAGCATTCTGAGAAACTGCTCTGTGTTCTCTGAATTCATCTCACAGAGTTACATCTTTCCCTTCAAGAAGCCTTTCGCTAAGGCTGTTCTTGTGGAACTGGCAAAGGGATATTTGGAAGCCCATAGAGGGCTATGGTGAAAAAGGAAATATCTTCCGTTCAATACTGGAAAGAAGCTTTCTGAGAAACTGCTCTGTGTTCTCTGAATTCATCTCACAGAGTTACATCTTTCCCTTCAAGAAGCCTTTCGCTAAGGCTGGTCTTGTGGAACTGGCAAAGGGATATTTGGAAGCCCATAGAGGGCTATGCTGAAAAAGAAAATATCTTCCGTTCAAAACTGGAAAGAAGCTTTCTGAGAAACTGCTCTGTGTTCTGTTAATTCATATCACAGAGCTACATCTTTCCCTTCAAGAAGCCTTTCGCTAAGGCTGTTCTTGTGGAATTGACAAAGTGATATTTGGAAGCCCATAGATTGCTATGGTGAAAAAGGAAATATCTTCCGTTCAAAACCGGAAAGAAGCTTTCTGAGTAACTGTTCTGTGTTCCGTTAGTTCATCTCACAGAGTTACATCTTTCCCGTCAAGAAGCCTTTCGCTAAGGCTGTTCTTGTGGAATTGGCAAAGGGATATTTGGAATCCCATCGAGGGCTATGGTGAGAAAGGAAATATCTTCCGTTCAAAACTGGAAAGAAGCTTTCTGAGAAACTGCTCTGTGTTCTGTTAGTTCATCTCACAGAGTTACATCTTTCCCTTCAAGAAGCCTTTCGCTAAGGCTGTTCTTGTGGAACTGGCAAAGGGATATTTGGAAGCCCATAGAGGGCTATGGTGAGAAAGGAAATATCTTCCGTTCAAAACTGGAAAGAAGCTTTCTGAGAAACTGCTCTGTGTTCTCTGAATTCATCTCACAGAGTTACATCTTTCCCTTCAAGAAGCCTTTCGCTAAGGCTGTTCTTGTGGAATTGGCAAAGGGATACTTGGAAGCCCATAGAGGGCTATGGTGAAAAAGGAAATATCTTCCGTTCAAAACTGGAAAGAAGCTTTCTGAGAAACAGCTCTGTGTTCTGTTAATTCATCTCACAGAGTTACATCTTTCCCTTCAAGAAGCCTTTCGCTAAGGCTGTTCTTGTGGAATTGGCAAAGGGATATTTGGAAGCCCATAGAGGGCTATGGTGAAAAAGGAAATATCTTCCGTTCAAAACTGGAAAGAAGCTTTCTGAGAAACTGTTCTGTGTTCTGTTAGTTCATCTCACCGAGTTACATCTTTCCCTTCAAGAAGCCTTTCGCTAAGGCTGTTCTTGTGGAATTAGCAAAGGGATATTTGGAAGTCCTTAGAGGGCTATGGTGAAAAAGGAAATATCTTCCGTTCAAAACTGGAAAGAAGCTTTGTGAGAAACTGGTCTGTGTTCTCTGAATTCATCTCACAGAGTTACATCTTTCCCTTCAAGAAGCCTTTCGCTAAGGCTGTTCTTGTGGAACTGGCAAAGGGATATTTCGAAGCTCATAGAGGGCTATGGTGAAAAAGGAAATATCTTCCGTTCAAAACTGGAAAGAAGCTTTCTGAGAAACTGCTCTGTGTTCTGTTAATCCATCTCACAGAGTTACATCTTTCCCTTCAAGAAGCCTTTCGCTAAGGCTGTTCTTGTGGAACTGGCAAAGGGATATTTGGAAGCCCTTAGATGGCTATGGTGAAAAAGGATATATCTTCCGTTCAAAAGTGGAAAGAAGATTTCTGAGAAACTGCTCTGTGTTCGGTTAGTTCAACTCACAGAGTTACATCTTTCCCTACAAGAAGCCTTTCGCTAAGGCTGTTCTAGTGGAACTGGCAAAGGGATATTTGGAAACCCATAGAGGGCTATGGTGAAAAAGGAAATATCTTCCGTTCAATACTGGAAAGAAGCTTTCTGAGAAACTGCTCTGTGTTCTCTAAATTCATCTCACTGAGTTACATCTTTCCCTTCATGAAGCCTTTCGCCTAGGCTGTTCTTCTGGAACTGTCAAAGGGATATTTGGAAGCCCATAGAGGGCTATGGTGAAAAAGGAAATATCTTCCGTTCAAAACTGGAAAGAAGCTTTCTGAGAAACTGCTCTGTGTTCTGTTAGTTCATCTCACAGAGTTACATCTTTCACTTCAAGAAGCCTTTCGCTAAGGCTGTTCTTGTGGAACTGGCAAAGGGATATTTGGAAGCTCATAGAGGGCTATGGTGAGAAAGGAAATATCTTCCGTTCAATACTGGAAAGAAGCTTTCTGAGAAACTGCTCTGTGTTCTCTGAATTCATCTCACAGAGTTACATCTTTCCCTTCAAGAAGCCTTTCGCTAAGGCTGTTCTTGCGGAATTGGCAAAGGGATATTTGGAAGCCCATAGAGGGCTATGGTGAAAAAGGAAATATCTCCCGTTCAAAACTGGAAAGAAGCTTTCTGAGAAACTGCTCTGTGTTCTCTGAATTCATCTCACATAGTTATATCTTTCCCTTCAAGAAGCCTTTCCCTAAGGCTGTTCTTGTGGAATTGGCAAAGTGATATTTGGAAGCCCATAGAGGGCTATGGTGAAAAAGGAAATATCTTCCGTTCAAAACTGGAAGGAAGCTTTCTGAGAAACTGTTCTGTGTTCTGTTAGTTCATCTCACAGAGTTACATCTTTCCCTTCAAGAAGCCTTTCGCTAAGCCTGTTCTTGTGGAATTAGCAAAGGGATATTTGGAAGCCCTTAGAGGGCTATGGTGAAAAAGGAAATATCTTCCGTTCAAAACTGGAAAGAAGCTTTCTGAGAAACTGCTCTGTGTTCTCTGAATTCATCTCACAGAGTTACATCTTTCCCTTCAAGAAGCCTTTCGCCTAGGCTGTTCTTCTGGAACTGGCAAAGGGATATTTTGAAGCCCATAGAGGGCTATGGTGAAAAAGGAAATATCTTCCGTTGAAAACTGGCAAGAAGCTTTCTGAGAAACTGCTCTGTGTTCTCTGAATTCATCTCACAGAGTTACATCTTTCCCTTCAAGAAGCCTTTCGCTAAGGCTGTTCTTCTGGAATTGGCAAAGGGATATTTGGAAGCCCATAGAGGGCTATGGTGAAAAAGGAAATATCTTCCGTTCAAAACTGGAAAGAAGCTTTCTGAGAAACTGCTCTGTGTTCTGTTAGTTCATCTCACAGAGTTACATCTTTCCCTTCAAGAAGCCTTTCGCTAAGGCTGTTCTTCTGGAATTTGCAAAGGGATATTTGGAAGCCCATAGAGGGCTAGGGTGAAAAAGGAAATATCTTCCGTTCAAAACTGGAAAGAAGCTTTCTGAGAAACTGCTCTGTGTTCTGTTAATCCATCTCACAGAGTTACATCTTTCCCTTCAAGAAGCCTTTCGCTAAGGCTGTTCTTGTGGAATTGGCAAAGGGATATTTGGAAGCCCATAGAGGGCTATGGTGAAAAAGGAAATATCTTCCGTTCAAAACTGGAAAGAAGCTTTCTGAGAAACTGCTCTGTGTTCTGTTAGTTCATCTCACAGAGTTACATCTTTCCCTTCAAGAAGCCTTTCGCTAAGGCTGTTCTTGTGGAACTGGCAAACGGATATTTGGAAGCCCATAGAGGGCTATGGTGAGAAAGGAAATATCTTCCGTTCAAAACTGGAAAGAAGCTTTCTGAGAAACTGCTCTGTGTTCTCTGAATTCATCTCACAGAGATTCATCTTTCCCTTCAAGTAGCCTTTCGCTAAGGCTTTTCTTGTGGAACTGGCAAAGGGATATTTGGAAACCCATAGAGGGCTATGGTGAAAAAGGAAATATCTCCCGTTCAAAACTGGAAAGAAGCTTTCTGAGAAACTGCTCTGTGTTCTCTGAATTCATCTCACAGAGTTACATCTTTCCCTTCAAGAAGCCTTTCGCTAAGGCTGTTCTTGTGGAATTGGCAAAGGGATATTTGGAAGCCCATAGAAGGCTATGGTGAAAAAGGAAATATCTTCCGTTCAAAACTGGAAAGAAGCTTTCTGAGAAACTGTTCTGTGTTCTGTTAGTTCATCTCACAGAGTTACATCTTTCCCTTCAAGAAGCCTTTCGCTAAGGCTGTTCTTGTGGAATTAGCAAAGGGATATTTGGAAGCCCTTAGAGGGCTATGGTGAAAAAGGAAATATCTTCCGTTCAAAACTGGAAAGAAGCTTTCTGAGAAACTGCTCTGTGTTCTCTGAATTCATCTCACAGAGTTACATCTTTCCCTTCAAGAAGCCTTTCGCTAAGGCTGTTCTTGTGGAGCTGGCAAAGGGATATTTCGAAGCTCATAGAGGGCTATGCTGAAAAAGGAAATATCTTCCGTTCAAAACTGGAAAGAAGCATTCTGAGAAACTGCTCTGTGTTCTCTGAATTCATCTCACAGAGTCACATCTATCCCTTCAAGAAGCCTTTCGCTAAGGCTGTTCTTGTGGGACTGGAAAGGGATATTTGGAAGCCCATAGAGGGCTATGGTGAAAAAGAAAATATCTTCCGTTCAAAACTGGAAAGAAGCTTTCTGAGAAACTGCTCTGTGTTCTGTTAATTCATATCACAGAGCTACATCTTTCCCTTCAAGAAGCCTTTCGCTATGGCTGTTCTTGTGGAATTGGCAAAGTGATATTTGGAAGCCCATAAAGGGCTATTGTGAAAAAGGTAATATCTTCCGTTCAAAACTGGAAAGAAGCTTTCTGAGAAACTGTTCTCTGTTCTGTTAGTTCATCTCACAGAGTTACATCTTTCCCTTCAAGAAGCCTTTCGCTAAGGCTGTTCTTGTGGAACTGGCAAGGGGATATTGGGAAGCCCTTAGAGGGCTATGGTGAAAAAGGAAATATCTTCCGTTCAAAACTGGAAAGAAGATTTCTGAGAAACTGCTCTGTGTTCTCTGAATTCATCTCACAGAGTTACATCTTTCCCTTCAAGAAGCCTTTCGCCTAGGCTGTTCTTATGGAACTGGCAAAGGGATATTTGGAAGCCCATAGAGGGCTATTGTGAAAAAGGAAATATCTTCCTTTCAAAACTGGAAAGAAGCTTTCTGAGATACTGCTCTGTGTTCTGTTAATTCATATCACAGAGCTACATCTTTCCCTTCAAGAAGCCTTTCGCTAAGGCTGTTCTTGCGGAATTGGCAAAGGGATATTTGGAAGCCCATAGAGGGCTATGGTGAAAAAGGAAATATCTTCCGTTCAAAACTGGAAAGAAGCTTTCCGAGAAACTGCTCTGTGTTCTGTTAATTCATCTCACAGAGATACATCTTTCCCTTCAAGAGGCCTTTTGCTAAGGCTGTTCTTATGGAATTGGCAAAGGGATATTTTGAAGCCCATAGAGGGCTATGGTGAAAAAGGAAATATCTTCCGTTCAAAACTGGAAAGAAGCTTTCTGAGAAACTGCTCTGTGTTCTCTGAATTCATCTCACAGAGTTACATCTTTCCCTTCAAGAAGCCTTTCGCTAAGGCTTTTCTTGTGGAATTGGCAAAGGGATATTTGGAAGCCCATAGAGGGCTATGGTGAAAAAGGAAATATCTACCGTTCAAAACTGGAAAGAAGCTTTCTGAGAAACTGCTATGTGTTCTGTTAATTCATCTCACAGAGTTACATCTTTCCCTTCAAGAAGCCTTTCGCTAAGGCTGTTCTTGTGGAATTGGCAAAGGGATATTTGGAAGCCCATAGAGGGCTATGGTGAAAAAGGAAATATCTTCCGTTCAAAACTGGAAAGAAGCTTTCTGAGAAACTGTTCTGTGTTCTGTTAGTTCATCTCACAGAGTTACATCTTTCCCTTCAAGAAGCCTTTCGCTAAGGCTGTTCTTGTGGAATTAGCAAAGGGATATTTGGAAGAACTTAGAGGGCTATGGTGAAAAAGGAAATATCTTCCGTTCAAAACTGGAAAGAAGCTTTGTGAGAAACTGGTCTGTGTTCTCTGAATTCATCTCACAGAGTTGCATCTTTCCCTTCAAGAAGCCTTTGGCTAAGGCTGTTCTTGTGGAACTGGCAAAGGGATATTTCGAAGCTCATAGAGGGCTATGGTGAAAAAGGAAATATCTTCGGTTCAAAATTGGAAAGAAGCTTTCTGAGAAACTGCTCTGTGTTCTGTTAATCCATCTCACAGAGTTACATCTTTCCCTTCAAGAAGCCTTTGGCTAAGGCTGTTCTTGTGGAACTGGCAAAGGGATATTTCGAAGCTCATAGAGGGCTATGGTGAAAAAGGAAATATCTTCGGTTCAAAATTGGAAAGAAGCTTTCTGAGAAACTGCTCTGTGTTCTGTTAATCCATCTCACAGAGTTACATCTTTCCCCTCAAGAAGCCTTTCGCTAAGGCTGTTCTTTGGAAGCCCATAGAGGGCTATGGTGAAAAAGGAAATATCTTCCGTTCAAAACTGGAAAGAAGCTTTCTGAGAAACTGCTCTGTGTTCTGTTAGTTCATCTCACAGAGTTACATCTTTCCCTTCAAGAAGCCTTTCGCTAAGGCTGTTCTTGTGGAACTGGCAAAGGGATATTTGGAAGCCCATAGAGGGCTATGGTGAGAAAGGAAATATCTTCCGTTCAAAACTGGAAAGAAGCTTTCTGAGAAACTGCTCTGTGTTCTCTGAATTCATCTCACAGAGTTACATCTTTCCCTTCAAGAAGCCTTTCGCTAAGGCTGTTCTTGTGGAATTGGCAAAGGGATATTTGGAAGCCCATAGAAGGCTATGGTGAAAAAGGAAATATCTTCCGTTCAAAACTGGAAAGAAGCTTTCTGAGAAACTGTTCTGTGTTCTGTTAGTTCATCTCACAGAGTTACATCTTTCCCTTCAAGAAGCCTTTCGCTAAGGCTGTTCTTGTGGAATTAGCAAAGGGATATTTGGAAGCCCTTAGAGGGCTATGGTGAAAAAGGAAATATCTTCCGTTCAAAACTGGAAAGAAGCTTTCTGAGAAACTGCTCTGTGTTCTCTGAATTCATCTCACAGAGTTACATCTTTCCCTTCAAGAAGCCTTTCGCTAAGGCTGTTCTTGTGGAGCTGGCAAAGGGATATTTCGAAGCTCATAGAGGGCTATGCTGAAAAAGGAAATATCTTCCGTTCAAAACTGGAAAGAAGCATTCTGAGAAACTGCTCTGTGTTCTCTGAATTCATCTCACAGAGTCACATCTATCCCTTCAAGAAGCCTTTCGCTAAGGCTGTTCTTGTGGGACTGGAAAGGGATATTTGGAAGCCCATAGAGGGCTATGGTGAAAAAGAAAATATCTTCCGTTCAAAACTGGAAAGAAGATTTCTGAGAAACTGCTCTGTGTTCTCTGAATTCATCTCACAGAGTTACATCTTTCCCTTCAAGAAGCCTTTCGCCTAGGCTGTTCTTATGGAACTGGCAAAGGGATATTTGGAAGCCCATAGAGGGCTATGGTGAAAAAGGAAATATCTTCCTTTCAAAACTGGAAAGAAGCTTTCTGAGAAACTGCTCTGTGTTCTGTTAATTCATATCACAGAGCTACATCTTTCCCTTCAAGAAGCCTTTCGCTAAGGCTGTTCTTGCGGAATTGGCAAAGGGATATTTGGAAGCCCATAGAGGGCTACGGTGAAAAAGGAAATATCTTCCGTTCAAAACTGGAAAGAAGCTTTCGGAGAAACTGCTCTGTGTTCTGTTAATTCATCTCACAGAGATACATCTTTCCCTTCAAGAGGCCTTTTGCTAAGGCTGTTCTTATGGAATTGGCAAAGGGATATTTTGAAGCCCATAGAGGGCTATGGTGAAAAAGGAAATATCTTCCGTTCAAAACTGGAAAGAACCTTTCTGAGAAACTGCTCTGTGTTCTCTGAATTCATCTCACAGAGTTACATCTTTCCCTTCAAGAAGCCTTTCGCTAAGGCTGTTCTTGTGGAATTGGCAAAGGGATATTTGGAAGCCCATAGAGGGCTATGGTGAAAAAGGAAATATCTTCCGTTCAAAACTGGAAAGAAGATTTCTGAGAAACTTCTATGTGTTCCGTTAATTCATCTCACAGAGTTACATCTTTCCCTTCAAGAAGCCTTTCGCTAAGGCTGTTCTTGTGGAATTGGCAAAGGGATATTTGGAAGCCCATAGAGGGCTATGGTGAAAAAGGAAATATCTTACGTTCAATACTGGAAAGAAGCTTTCTGAGAAACTGCTCTGTGTTCTCTGAATTCATCTCACAGAGTTACATCTTTCCCTTCATGAAGCCTTTCGCCTAGGCTGTTCTTCTGGAACTGTCAAAGGGATATTTGGAAGCCCATAGAGGGCTATGGTGAAAAAGGAAATATCTTCCGTTCAAAACTGGAAAGAAGCTTTCTGAGAAACTGCTCTGTGTTCTGTTAATTCATATCACAGAGCTACATCTTTCCCCTCACGAAGCCTTTCGCTAAGGCTGTTCTTGCGGAATTGGCAAAGGGATATTTGGAAGCCCATAGAGGGCTATGGTGAAAAAGGAAATATCTTCCGTTCAAAACTGGAAAGAAGCTTTCTGAGAAACTGCTCTGTGTTCTCTGAATTCATCTCACAGAGTTACATCTTTCCCTTCAAGAAGCCTTTCGCTAAGGCTGTTCTTCTGGAATTGGCAAAGGGATATTTGGAAGCCCATAGAGGGCTATGGTGAAAAAGGAAATATCTTCCGTTCAAAACTGGAAAGAAGCTTTCTGAGAAACTGCTCTGTGTTCTGTTAGTTCATCTCACAGAGTTACGTCTTTCCCTTCAAGAAGCCTTTCGCTAAGGCTGTTCTTCTGGAATTGGCAAAGGGATATTTGGAAGCCCATAGAGGGCTATGGTGAAAAAGGAAATATCTTCCGTTCAAAACTGGAAAGAAGCTTTCTGAGAAACTGCTCTGTCTTCTGTTAATCCATCTCACAGAGTTACATCTTTCCCTTCAAGAAGCCTTTCGCTAAGGCTGTTCTTGTGGAATTGGCAAAGGGATATTTGGAAGCCCATAGAGGGCTATGGTGAAAAAGGAAATATCTTCCGTTCAAAACTGGAAAGAAGCTTTCTGAGAAACTGCTCTGTGTTCTGTTAGTTCATCTCACAGAGTTACATCTTTCCCTTCAAGAAGCCTTTCGCTAAGGCTGTTCTTGTGGAACTGGCAAAGGGATATTTGGAAGCCCATAGAGGGCTATGGTGAGAAAGGAAATATCTTCCGTTCAAAACTGGAAAGAAGCTTTCTGAGAAACTGCTCTGTGTTCTCTGAATTCATCTCACAGAGTTACATCTTTCCCTTCAAGAAGCCTTTCGCCTAGGCTGTTCTTCTGGAACTGGCAAAGGGATATTTGGAAGCCCAAAGAGGGCTATGGTGAAAAAGGAAATATCTTCCGTTCAAAACTGGAAAGAAGCTTTCTGAGAAACTGCTCTGTGTTCTGTGAATTCATATCACAGAGCTACATCTTTACCTTCAAGAAGCCTTTCGCTAAGGCTGTTCTTGCGGAATTGGCAAAGGGATATTTGGAAGCCCATAGAGGGCTATGGTGAAAAAGGAAATATCTTCCGTTCAAAACTGGAAAGAAGCTTTCTGAGAAACTGCTCTGTGTTCTGTTAATTCATCTCACGGAGATACATCTTTCCCTTCAAGAGGCCTTTTGCTAAGGCTGTTCTTATGGAATTGGCAAAGGGATATTTTGAAGCCCATAGAGGGCTATGGTGAAAAAGGAAATATCTTCCGTTGAAAACTGGAAAGAAGCTTTCTGAGAAACTGCTCTGTGTTCTCTGAATTCATCTCACAGAGTTACATCTTTCACTTCAAGAAGCCTTTCGCTAAGGCTGTTCTTCTGGAATTGGCAAAGGGATATTTGGAAGCCCATAGAGGGCTATGGTGAAAAAGGAAATATCTTCCGTTCTAAACTGGAAGGAAGCTTTCTGAGAAACTGTTCTGTGTTCTGTTAGTTCATCTCACAGAGTTACATCTTTCCCTTCAAGAAGCCTTTCGCTAAGCCTGTTCTTGTGGAATTAGCAAAGGGATATTTGGAAGCCCTTAGAGGGCTATGGTGAAAAAGGAAATATCTTCCGTTCAAAACTGGAAAGAAGCTTTCTGAGAAACTGCTCTGTGTTCTCTGAATTCATCTCACAGAGTTACATCTTTCCCTTCAAGAAGCCTTTCGCCTAGGCTGTTCTTCTGGAACTGGCAAAGGGATATTTGGAAGCCCATAGAGGGCTATGGTGAAAAAGGAAATATCTTCCGTTCAAAACTGGAAAGAAGCTTTCTGAGAAACTGCTCTGTGTTCTGTGAATTCATATCACAGAGCTACATCTTTACCTTCAAGAAGCCTTTCGCTAAGACTGTTCTTGCGAATTGGCAAAGGGATATTTGGAAGCCCATAGAGGGCTATGGTGAAAAAGGAAATATCTTCCGTTCAAAACTGGAAAGAAGCTTTCTGAGAAACTGCTCTGTGTTGTGTTAATTCATCTCACGGAGATACATCTTTCCCTTCAAGAGGCCTTTTGCTAAGGCTGTTCTTATGGAATTGGCAAAGGGATATTTTGAAGCCCATAGAGGGCTATGGTGAAAAAGGAAATATCTTCCGTTGAAAACTGGAAAGAAGCTTTCTGAGAAACTGCTCTGTGTTCTCTGAATTCATCTCACACAGTTACATCTTTCCCTTCAAGAAGCCTTTCGCTAAGGCTGTTCTTCTGGAATTGGCAAAGGGATATTTGGAAGCCCATAGAGGGCTATGGTGAAAAACGAAATATCTTCCGTTCAAAACTGGAAAGAAGCTTTCTGAGAACCTGCTCTGTGTTCTGTTAGTTCATCTCACAGAGTTACATCCTTCCCTTCAAGAAGCCTTTCGCTAAGGCTGTTCTTCTGGAATTTGCAAAGGGATATTTGGAAGCCCATAGAGGGCTAGGGTGAAAAAGGAAATATCTTCCGTTCAAAACTGGAAAGAAGCTTTCTGAGAAACTGCTCTGTGTTCTGTTAATCCATCTCACAGAGTTACATCTTTCCCTTCAAGAAGCCTTTCGCTAAGGCTGTTCTTGTGGAATTGGCAAAGGGATATTTGGAAGCCCATAGAGGGCTATGGTGAAAAAGGAAATATCTTCCGTTCAAAACTGGAAAGAAGCATTCTGAGAAACTGCTCTCTGTTCTCTGAATTCATCTCACAGAGTCACATCTATCCCTTCAAGAAGCCTTTCGCTAAGGCTGTTCTTGTGGGACTGGAAAGGGATATTTGGAAGCCCATAGAGGGCTATGGTGAAAAAGAAAATATCATCCGTTCAAAACTAGAAAGAAGCTTTCTGAGAAACTGCTCTGTGTTCTGTTAATTCATATCACAGAGCTACATCTTTCCCTTCAAGAAGCCTTTCGCTAAGGCTGTTCTTGTGGAATTGGCAAAGTGGTATTTGGAAGCCCATAAAGGGCTATGGTGAAAAAGGTAATATCTTCCGTTCAAAACGGGAAAGAAGCTTTCTGAGAAACTGTTCTCTGTTCTGTTAGTTCATCTCACAGAGTTACATCTTTCCCTTCAAGAAGCCTTTCGCTAAGGCTGTTCTTGTGGAACTGGCAAGGGGATATTGGGAAGCCCTTAGAGGGCTATGGTGAAAAAGGAAATATCTTCCGTTCAAAACTGGAAAGAAGATTTCTGAGAAACTGCTCTGTGTTCTCTGAATTCATCTCACAGAGTTACATCTTTCCCTTGAAGAAGCCTTTCGCCTAGGCTGTTCTTATGGAACTGGCAAAGGGATATTTGGAAGCCCATAGAGGGCTATGGTGAAAAAGGAAATATCTTCCTTTCAAAACTGGAAAGAAGCTTTCTGAGAAACTGCTCTGTGTTCTGTTAATTCATATCACAGAGCTACATCTTTCCCTTCAAGAAGCCTTTCGCTAAGGCTGTTCTTGCGGAATTGGCAAAGGGATATTTGGAAGCCCATAGAGGGCTATGGTGAAAAAGGAAATATCTTCCGTTCAAAACTGGAAAGAAGCTTTCGGGGAAACTGCTCTGTGTTCTGTTAATTCATCACACAGAGATACATCTTTCCCTTCAAGAGGCCTTTTGCTAAGGCTGTTCTTATGGAATTGGCAAAGGGATATTTTGAAGCCCATAGAGGGCTCTGGTGAAAAAGGAAATATCTTCCGTTCAAAACTGGAAAGAAGCTTTCTGAGAAACTGCTCTGTGCTCTCTGAATTCATCTCACAGAGTTACATCTTTCCCTTCAAGAAGCCTTTCGCTAAGGCTGTTCTTGTGGAATTGGCAAAGGGATATTTGGAAGCCCATAGAGGGCTATGGTGAAAAAGGAAATATCTTCCGTTCAAACCTGGAAAGAAGCTTTCTGAGAAACTGCTCTGTGTTCTGTTAGTTCATCTCACAGAGTTACATCTTTCCCTTCAAGAAGCCTTTCGCTAAGGCTGTTCTTCTGGAATTGGCAAAGGGATATTTGGAAGCCCATAGAGGGCTATGGTGAAAAAGGAAATATCTTCCGTTCAAAACTGGAAAGAAGCTTTCTGAGAAACTGCTCTGTGTTCTGTTAGTTCATCTCACAGAGTTACATCTTTCCCTTCAAGAAGCCTTTCGCTAAGGCTGTTCTTCTGGAATTGGCAAAGGGATATTTGGAAGCCCATAGAGGGCTATGGTGAAAAAGGAAATATCTTCCGTTCAAAACTGGAAAGAAGCTTTCTGAGAAACTGCTCTGTCTTCTGTTAATCCATCTCACAGAGTTACATCTTTCCCTTCAAGAAGCCTATCGCTAAGGCTGTTCTTGTGGAATTGGCAAAGGGATATTTGGAAGCCCATAGAGGGCTATGGTGAAAAAGGAAATATCTTCCGTTCAAAACTGGAAAGAAGCTTTCTGAGAAACTGCTCTGTGTTCTGTTAGTTCATCTCACAGAGTTACATCTTTCCCTTCAAGAAGCCTTTCGCTAAGGCTGTTCTTGTGGAACTGGCAAAAGGATATTTGGAAGCCCATAGAGGGCTATGGTGAGAAAGGAAATATCTTCCGTTCAAAACTGGAAAGAAGCTTTCTGAGAAACTGCTCTGTGTTCTCTGAATTCATCTCACAGAGTTACATCTTTCCCTTCAAGAAGCCTTTCGCCTAGGCTGTTCTTCTGGAACTGGCAAAGGGATATTTGGAAGCCCAAAGAGGGCTATGGTGAAAAAGGAAATATCTTCCGTTCAAAACTGGAAAGAAGCTTTCTGAGAAACTGCTCTGTGTTCTGTGAATTCATATCACAGAGCTACATCTTTACCTTCAAGAAGCCTTTCGCTAAGGCTGTTCTTGCGGAATTGGCAAAGGGATATTTGGAAGCCCATAGAGGGCTATGGTGAAAAAGGAAATATCTTCCGTTCAAAACTGGAAAGAAGCTTTCTGAGAAACTGCTCTGTGTTCTGTTAATTCATCTCACGGAGATACATCTTTCCCTTCAAGAGGCCTTTTGCTAAGGCTGTTCTTATGGAATTGGCAAAGGGATATTTTGAAGCCCATAGAGGGCTATGGTGAAAAAGGAAATATCTTCCGTTGAAAACTGGAAAGAAGCTTTCTGAGAAACTGCTCTGTGTTCTCTGAATTCATCTCACAGAGTTACATCTTTCCCTTCAAGAAGCCTTTCGCTAAGGCTGTTCTTCTGGAATTGGCAAAGGGATATATGGAAGCCCATAGAGGGCTATGGTGAAAAAGGAAATATCTTCCGTTCAAAACTGGAAAGAAGCTTTCTGAGAAACTGCTCTGTGTTCTGTTAGTTCATCTCACAGAGTTACATCTTTCCCTTCAAGAATCCTTTCGCTAAGGCTGTTCTTCTGGAATTGGCAAAGGGATATTTGGAAGCCCATAGAGGGCTAGGGTGAAAAAGGAAATATCTTCCGTTCAAAACTGGAAAGAAGCTTTCTGAGAAACTGCTCTGTGTTCTGTTAGTCCATCTCACAGAGTTACATCTTTCCCTTCAAGAAGCCTTTTGCTAAGGCTGTTCTACTGGAATTTGCAAAGGGATATTTGGAAGCCCATAGAGGGCTATGGTGAAAAAGGAAATATCTTCCGTTCAAAACTGGAAAGAAGCTTTCTGAGAAACTGCTCTGTGTTCTGTTAGTTCATCTCACAGAGTTACATCTTTCCCTTCAAGAAGCCTTTCGCTAAGGCTGTTCTTGTGGAACTGGCAAAGGGATATTTGGAAGCCCATAGAGGGCTATGGTGAGAAAGGAAATATCTTCCGTTCAAAACTGGAAAGAAGCATTCTGAGAAACTGCTCTGTGTTCTCTGAATTCATCTCACAGAGTTACATCTTTCCCTTCAAGAAGCCTTTCGCTAAGGCTGTTCTTGTGGAGCTGGCAAAGGGATATTTCGAAGCTCATAGAGGGCTATGCTGAAAAAGGAAATATCTTCCGTTCAAAACTGGAAAGAAGCATTCTGAGAAACTGCTCTGTGTTCTCTGAATTCATCTCACAGAGTCACATCTATCCCTTCAAGAAGCCTTTCGCTAAGGCTGTTCTTGTGGGACTGGAAAGGGATATTTGGAAGCCCATAGAGGGCTATGGTGAAAAAGAAAATATCTTCCGTTCAAAACTGGAAAGAAGCTTTCTGAGAAACTGCTCTGTGTTCTTTAATTCATATCACAGAGCTACATCTTTCCCTTCAAGAAGCCTTTCGCTAAGGCTGTTCTTGTGGAATTGGCAAAGTGATATTTGGAAGCCCATAAAGGGCTATGGTGAAAAAGGTAATATCTTCCGTTCAAAACTGGAAAGAAGCTTTCTGAGAAACTGTTCTCTGTTCTGTTAGTTCATCTCACAGAGTTACATCTTTCCCTTCAAGAAGCCTTTCGCTAAGGCTGTTCTTGTGGAACTGGCAAGGGGATATTGGGAAGCCCTTAGAGGGCTATGGTGAAAAAGGAAATATCTTCCGTTCAAAACTGGAAAGAAGATTTCTGAGAAACTGCTCTGTGTTCTCTGAATTCATCTCACAGAGTTACATCTTTCCCTTCAAGAAGCCTTTCGCCTAGGCTGTTCTTATGGAACTGGCAAAGGGATATTTGGAAGCCCATAGAGGGCTATGGTGAAAAAGGAAATATCTTCCTTTCAAAACTGGAAAGAAGCTTTCTGAGAAACTGCTCTGTGTTCTGTTAATTCATATCACAGAGCTACATCTTTCCCTTCAAGAAGCCTTTCGCTAAGGCTGTTCTTGCGGAATTGGCAAAGGGATATTTGGAAGCCCATAGAGGGCTATGGTGAAAAAGGAAATATCTTCCGTTCAAAACTGGAAAGAAGCTTTCGGAGAAACTGCTCTGTGTTCTGTTAATTCATCTCACAGAGATACATCTTTCCCTTCAAGAGGCCTTTTGCTAAGGCTGTTCTTATGGAATTGGCAAAGGGATATTTTGAAGCCCATAGAGGGCTATGGTGAAAAAGGAAATATCTTCCGTTCAAAACTGGAAAGAACCTTTCTGAGAAACTGCTCTGTGTTCTCTGAATTCATCTCACAGAGTTACATCTTTCCCTTCAAGAAGCCTTTCGCTAAGGCTGTTCTTGTGGAATTGGCAAAGGGATATTTGGAAGCCCATAGAGGGCTATGGTGAAAAAGGAAATATCTTCCGTTCAAAACTGGAAAGAAGATTTCTGAGAAACTTCTATGTGTTCCGTTAATTCATCTCACAGAGTTACATCTTTCCCTTCAAGAAGCCTTTCGCTAAGGCTGTTCTTGTGGAATTGGCAAAGGGATATTTGGAAGCCCATAGAGGGCTATGGTGAAAAAGGAAATATCTTACGTTCAATACTGGAAAGAAGCTTTCTGAGAAACTGCTCTGTGTTCTCTGAATTCATCTCACAGAGTTACATCTTTCCCTTCATGAAGCCTTTCGCCTAGGCTGTTCTTCTGGAACTGTCAAAGGGATATTTGGAAGCCCATAGAGGGCTATGGTGAAAAAGGAAATATCTTCCGTTCAAAACTGGAAAGAAGCTTTCTGAGAAACTGCTCTGTGTTCTGTTAATTCATATCACAGAGCTACATCTTTCCCCTCACGAAGACTTTCGCTAAGGCTGTTCTTGCGGAATTGGCAAAGGGATATTTGGAAGCCCATAGAGGGCTATGGTGAAAAAGGAAATATCTTCCGTTCAAAACTGGAAAGAAGCTTTCTGAGAAACTGCTCTGTGTTCTCTGAATTCATCTCACAGAGTTACATCTTTCCCTTCAAGAAGCCTTTCGCTAAGGCTGTTCTTCTGGAATTGGCAAAGGGATATTTGGAAGCCCATAGAGGGCTATGGTGAAAAAGGAAATATCATCCGTTCAAAACTGGAAAGAAGCTTTCTGAGAAACTGCTCTGTGTTCTGTTAGTTCATCTCACAGAGTTACGTCTTTCCCTTCAAGAAGCCTTTCGCTAAGGCTGTTCTTCTGGAATTGGCAAAGGGATATTTGGAAGCCCATAGAGGGCTATGGTGAAAAAGGAAATATCTTCCGTTCAAAACTGGAAAGAAGCTTTCTGAGAAACTGCTCTGTCTTCTGTTAATCCATCTCACAGAGTTACATCTTTCCCTTCAAGAAGCCTTTCGCTAAGGCTGTTCTTGTGGAATTGGCAAAGGGATATTTGGAAGCCCATAGAGGGCTATGGTGAAAAAGGAAATATCTTCCGTTCAAAACTGGAAAGAAGCTTTCTGAGAAACTGCTCTGTGTTCTGTTAGTTCATCTCACAGAGTTACATCTTTCCCTTCAAGAAGCCTTTCGCTAACGCTGTTCTTGTGGAACTGGCAAAGGGATATTTGGAAGCCCATAGAGGGCTATGGTGAGAAAGGAAATATCTTCCGTTCAAAACTGGAAAGAAGCTTTCTGAGAAACTGCTCTGTGTTCTCTGAATTCATCTCACAGAGTTACATCTTTCCCTTCAAGAAGCCTTTCGCCTAGGCTGTTCTTCTGGAACTGGCAAAGGGATATTTGGAAGCCCAAAGAGGGCTATGGTGAAAAAGGAAATATCTTCCGTTCAAAACTGGAAAGAAGCTTTCTGAGAAACTGCTCTGTGTTCTGTGAATTCATATCACAGAGCTACATCTTTACCTTCAAGAAGCCTTTCGCTAAGGCTGTTCTTGCGGAATTGGCAAAGGGATATTTGGAAGACCATAGAGGGCTATGGTGAAAAAGGAAATATCTTCCGTTCAAAACTGGAAAGAAGCTTTCTGAGAAACTGCTCTGTGTTCTGTTAATTCATCTCACGGAGATACATCTTTCCCTTCAAGAGGCCTTTTGCTAAGGCTGTTCTTATGGAATTGGCAAAGGGATATTTTGAAGCCCATAGAGGGCTATGGTGAAAAAGGAAATATCTTCCGTTGAAAACTGGAAAGAAGCTTTCTGAGAAACTGCTCTGTGTTCTCTGAATTCATCTCACAGAGTTACATCTTTCACTTCAAGAAGCCTTTCGCTAAGGCTGTTCTTCTGGAATTGGCAAAGGGATATTTGGAAGCCCATAGAGGGCTATGGTGAAAAAGGAAATATCTTCCGTTCTAAACTGGAAGGAAGCTTTCTGAGAAACTGTTCTGTGTTCTGTTAGTTCATCTCACAGAGTTACATCTGTCCCTTCAAGAAGCCTTTCGCTAAGCCTGTTCTTGTGGAATTAGCAAAGGGATATTTGGAAGCCCTTAGAGGGCTATGGTGAAAAAGGAAATATCTTCCGTTCAAAACTGGAAAGAAGCTTTCTGAGAAACTGCACTGTGTTCTCTGAATTCATCTCACAGAGTTACATCTTTCCCTTCAAGAAGCCTTTCGCCTAGGCTGTTCTTCTGGAACTGGCAAAGGGATATTTGGAAGCCCATAGAGGGCTATGGTGAAAAAGGAAATATCTTCCGTTCAAAACTGGAAAGAAGCTTTCTGAGAAACTGCTCTGTGTTCTGTGAATTCATATCACAGAGCTACATCTTTACCTTCAAGAAGCCTTTCGCTAAGACTGTTCTTGCGAATTGGCAAAGGGATATTTGGAAGCCCATAGAGGGCTATGGTGAAAAAGGAAATATCTTCCGTTCAAAACTGGAAAGAAGCTTTCTGAGAAACTGCTCTGTGTTGTGTTAATTCATCTCACGGAGATACATCTTTCCCTTCAAGAGGCCTTTTGCTAAGGCTGTTCTTATGGAATTGGCAAAGGGATATTTTGAAGCCCATAGAGGGCTATGGTGAAAAAGGAAATATCTTCCGTTGAAAACTGGAAAGAAGCTTTCTGAGAAACTGCTCTGTGTTCTCTGAATTCATCTCACACAGTTACATCTTTCCCTTCAAGAAGCCTTTCGCTAAGGCTGTTCTTGTGGAATTGGCAAAGGGATATTTGGAAGCCCATAGAGGGCTATGGTGAAAAAGGAAATATCTTACGTTCAATACTGGAAAGAAGCTTTCTGAGAAACTGCTCTGTGTTCTCTGAATTCATCTCACAGAGTTACATCTTTCCCTTCATGAAGCCTTTCGCCTAGGCTGTTCTTCTGGAACTGTCAAAGGGATATTTGGAAGCCCATAGAGGGCTATGGTGAAAAAGGAAATATCTTCCGTTCAAAACTGGAAAGAAGCTTTCTGAGAAACTGCTCTGTGTTCTGTTAATTCATATCACAGAGCTACATCTTTCCCCTCACGAAGACTTTCGCTAAGGCTGTTCTTGCGGAATTGGCAAAGGGATATTTGGAAGCCCATAGAGGGCTATGGTGAAAAAGGAAATATCTTCCGTTCAAAACTGGAAAGAAGCTTTCTGAGAAACTGCTCTGTGTTCTCTGAATTCATCTCACAGAGTTACATCTTTCCCTTCAAGAAGCCTTTCGCTAAGGCTGTTCTTCTGGAATTGGCAAAGGGATATTTGGAAGCCCATAGAGGGCTATGGTGAAAAAGGAAATATCATCCGTTCAAAACTGGAAAGAAGCTTTCTGAGAAACTGCTCTGTGTTCTGTTAGTTCATCTCACAGAGTTACGTCTTTCCCTTCAAGAAGCCTTTCGCTAAGGCTGTTCTTCTGGAATTGGCAAAGGGATATTTGGAAGCCCATAGAGGGCTATGGTGAAAAAGGAAATATCTTCCGTTCAAAACTGGAAAGAAGCTTTCTGAGAAACTGCTCTGTCTTCTGTTAATCCATCTCACAGAGTTACATCTTTCCCTTCAAGAAGCCTTTCGCTAAGGCTGTTCTTGTGGAATTGGCAAAGGGATATTTGGAAGCCCATAGAGGGCTATGGTGAAAAAGGAAATATCTTCCGTTCAAAACTGGAAAGAAGCTTTCTGAGAAACTGCTCTGTGTTCTGTTAGTTCATCTCACAGAGTTACATCTTTCCCTTCAAGAAGCCTTTTGCTAACGCTGTTCTTGTGGAACTGGCAAAGGGATATTTGGAAGCCCATAGAGGGCTATGGTGAGAAAGGAAATATCTTCCGTTCAAAACTGGAAAGAAGCTTTCTGAGAAACTGCTCTGTGTTCTCTGAATTCATCTCACAGAGTTACATCTTTCCCTTCAAGAAGCCTTTCGCCTAGGCTGTTCTTCTGGAACTGGCAAAGGGATATTTGGAAGCCCAAAGAGGGCTATGGTGAAAAAGGAAATATCTTCCGTTCAAAACTGGAAAGAAGCTTTCTGAGAAACTGCTCTGTGTTCTGTGAATTCATATCACAGAGCTACATCTTTACCTTCAAGAAGCCTTTCGCTAAGGCTGTTCTTGCGGAATTGGCAAAGGGATATTTGGAAGACCATAGAGGGCTATGGTGAAAAAGGAAATATCTTCCGTTCAAAACTGGAAAGAAGCTTTCTGAGAAACTGCTCTGTGTTCTGTTAATTCATCTCACGGAGATACATCTTTCCCTTCAAGAGGCCTTTTGCTAAGGCTGTTCTTATGGAATTGGCAAAGGGATATTTTGAAGCCCATAGAGGGCTATGGTGAAAAAGGAAATATCTTCCGTTGAAAACTGGAAAGAAGCTTTCTGAGAAACTGCTCTGTGTTCTCTGAATTCATCTCACAGAGTTACATCTTTCACTTCAAGAAGCCTTTCGCTAAGGCTGTTCTTCTGGAATTGGCAAAGGGATATTTGGAAGCCCATAGAGGGCTATGGTGAAAAAGGAAATATCTTCCGTTCTAAACTGGAAGGAAGCTTTCTGAGAAACTGTTCTGTGTTCTGTTAGTTCATCTCACAGAGTTACATCTTTCCCTTCAAGAAGCCTTTCGCTAAGCCTGTTCTTGTGGAATTAGCAAAGGGATATTTGGAAGCCCTTAGAGGGCTATGGTGAAAAAGGAAATATCTTCCGTTCAAAACTGGAAAGAAGCTTTCTGAGAAACTGCACTGTGTTCTCTGAATTCATCTCACAGAGTTACATCTTTCCCTTCAAGAAGCCTTTCGCCTAGGCTGTTCTTCTGGAACTGGCAAAGGGATATTTGGAAGCCCATAGAGGGCTATGGTGAAAAAGGAAATATCTTCCGTTCAAAACTGGAAAGAAGCTTTCTGAGAAACTGCTCTGTGTTCTGTGAATTCATATCACAGAGCTACATCTTTACCTTCAAGAAGCCTTTCGCTAAGACTGTTCTTGCGAATTGGCAAAGGGATATTTGGAAGCCCATAGAGGGCTATGGTGAAAAAGGAAATATCTTCCGTTCAAAACTGGAAAGAAGCTTTCTGAGAAACTGCTCTGTGTTGTGTTAATTCATCTCACGGAGATACATCTTTCCCTTCAAGAGGCCTTTTGCTAAGGCTGTTCTTATGGAATTGGCAAAGGGATATTTTGAAGCCCATAGAGGGCTATGGTGAAAAAGGAAATATCTTCCGTTGAAAACTGGAAAGAAGCTTTCTGAGAAACTGCTCTGTGTTCTCTGAATTCATCTCACACAGTTACATCTTTCCCTTCAAGAAGCCTTTCGCTAAGGCTGTTCTTCTGGAATTGGCAAAGGGATATTTGGAAGCCCATAGAGGGCTATGGTGAAAAACGAAATGTCTTCCGTTCAAAACTGGAAAGAAGCTTTCTGAGAACCTGCTCTGTGTTCTGTTAGTTCATCTCACAGAGTTACATCTTTCCCTTCAAGAAGCCTTTCGCTAAGGCTGTTCTTCTGGAATTTGCAAAGGGATATTTGGAAGCCCATAGAGGGCTAGGGTGAAAAAGGAAATATCTTCCGTTCAAAACTGGAAAGAAGCTTTCTGAGAAACTGCTCTGTGTTCTGTTAATCCATCTCACAGAGTTACATCTTTCCCTTCAAGAAGCCTTTCGCTAAGGCTGTTCTTGTGGAATTGGCAAAGGGATATTTGGAAGCCCATAGAGGGCTATGGTGAAAAAGGAAATATCTTCCGTTCAAAACTGGAAAGAAGCATTCTGAGAAACTGCTCTCTGTTCTCTGAATTCATCTCACAGAGTCACATCTATCCCTTCAAGAAGCCTTTCGCTAAGGCTGTTCTTGTGGGACTGGAGAGGGATATTTGGAAGCCCATAGAGGGCTATGGTGAAAAAGAAAATATCTTCCGTTCAAAACTGGAAAGAAGCTTTCTGAGAAACTGCTCTGTGTTCTGTTAATTCATATCACAGAGCTACATCTTTCCCTTCAAGAAGCCTTTCGCTAAGGCTGTTCTTGTGGAATTGGCAAAGTGATATTTGGAAGCCCATAAAGGGCTATGGTGAAAAAGGTAATATCTTCCGTTCAAAACGGGAAAGAAGCTTTCTGAGAAACTGTTCTCTGTTCTGTTAGTTCATCTCACAGAGTTACATCTTTCCCTTCAAGAAGCCTTTCGCTAAGGCTGTTCTTGTGGAACTGGCAAGGGGATATTGGGAAGCCCTTAGAGGGCTATGGTGAAAAAGGAAATATCTTCCGTTCAAAACTGGAAAGAAGATTTCTGAGAAACTGCTCTGTGTTCTCTGAATTCATCTCACAGAGTTACATCTTTCCCTTGAAGAAGCCTTTCGCCTAAGCTGTTCTTATGGAACTGGCAAAGGGATATTTGGAAGCCCATAGAGGGCTATGGTGAAAAAGGAAATATCTTCCTTTCAAAACTGGAAAGAAGCTTTCTGAGAAACTGCTCTGTGTTCTGTTAATTCATATCACAGAGCTACATCTTTCCCTTCAAGAAGCCTTTCGCTAAGGCTGTTCTTGCGGAATTGGCAAAGGGATATTTGGAAGCCCATAGAGGGCTATGGTGAAAAAGGAAATATCTTCCGTTCAAAACTGGAAAGAAGCTTTCGGAGAAACTGCTCTGTGTTCTGTTAATTCATCACACAGAGATACATCTTTCCCTTCAAGAGGCCTTTTGCTAAGGCTGTTCTTATGGAATTGGCAAAGGGATATTTTGAAACCCATAGAGGGCTATGGTGAAAAAGGAAATATCTTCCGTTCAAAACTGGAAAGAAGCTTTCTGAGAAACTGCTCTGTGTTCTGTTAATCCATCTCACAGAGTTACATCTTTCCCTTCAAGAAGCCTTTCGCTAAGGCTGTTCTTGTGGAATTGGCAAAGGGATATTTGGAAGCCCATAGAGGGCTAAGGTGAGAAAGGAAATATCTTCCGTTCAAAACTGGAAAGAAGCTTTCTGAGAAACTGCTCTGTGTTCTGTTAGTTCATCTCACAGAGTTACATCTTTCCCTTCAAGAAGCCTTTCGCTAAGGCTGTTCTTCTGGAATTGGCAAAGGGATATTTGGAAGCCCATAGAGGGCTATGGTGAAAAAGGAAATATCTTCCGTTCAAAACTGGAAAGAAGCTTTCTGAGAAACTGCTCTGTGTTCTGTTAGTTCATCTCACAGAGTTACATCTTTCCCTTCAAGAAGCCTTTCGCTAAGGCTGTTCTTCTGGAATTGGCAAAGGGATATTTGGAAGCCCATAGAGGGCTATGGTGAAAAAGGAAATATCTTCCGTTCAAAACTGGAAAGAAGCTTTCTGAGAAACTGCTCTGTCTTCTGTTAATCCATCTCACAGAGTTACATCTTTCCCTTCAAGAAGCCTATCGCTAAGGCTGTTCTTGTGGAATTGGCAAAGGGATATTTGGAAGCCCATAGAGGGCTATGGTGAAAAAGGAAATATCTTCCGTTCAAAACTGGAAAGAAGCTTTCTGAGAAACTGCTCTGTGTTCTGTTAGTTCATCTCACAGAGTTACATCTTTCCCTTCAAGAAGCCTTTCGCTAAGGCTGTTCTTGTGGAACTGGCAAAAGGATATTTGGAAGCCCATAGAGGGCTATGGTGAGAAAGGAAATATCTTCCGTTCAAAACTGGAAAGAAGCTTTCTGAGAAACTGCTCTGTGTTCTCTGAATTCATCTCACAGAGTTACATCTTTCCCTTCAAGAAGCCTTTCGCCTAGGCTGTTCTTCTGGAACTGGCAAAGGGATATTTGGAAGCCCAAAGAGGGCTATGGTGAAAAAGGAAATATCTTCCGTTCAAAACTGGAAAGAAGCTTTCTGAGAAACTGCTCTGTGTTCTGTGAATTCATATCACAGAGCTACATCTTTACCTTCAAGAAGCCTTTCGCTAAGGCTGTTCTTGCGGAATTGGCAAAGGGATATTTGGAAGCCCATAGAGGGCTATGGTGAAAAAGGAAATATCTTCCGTTCAAAACTGGAAAGAAGCTTTCTGAGAAACTGCTCTGTGTTCTGTTAATTCATCTCACGGAGATACATCTTTCCCTTCAAGAGGCCTTTTGCTAAGGCTGTTCTTATGGAATTGGCAAAGGGATATTTGGAAGCCCATAGAGGGCTATGGTGAAAAAGGAAATATCTTCCGTTGAAAACTGGAAAGAAGCTTTCTGAGAAACTGCTCTGTGTTCTCTGAATTCATCTCACAGAGTTACATCTTTCCCTTCAAGAAGCCTTTCGCTAAGGCTGTTCTTCTGGAATTGGCAAAGGGATATATGGAAGCCCATAGAGGGCTATGGTGAAAAAGGAAATATCTTCCGTTCAAAACTGGAAAGAAGCTTTCTGAGAAACTGCTCTGTGTTCTGTTAGTTCATCTCACAGAGTTACATCTTTCCCTTCAAGAATCCTTTCGCTAAGGCTGTTCTTCTGGAATTGGCAAAGGGATATTTGGAAGCCCATAGAGGGCTAGGGTGAAAAAGGAAATATCTTCCGTTCAAAACTGGAAAGAAGCTTTCTGAGAAACTGCTCTGTGTTCTGTTAGTCCATCTCACAGAGTTACATCTTTCCCTTCAAGAAGCCTTTCGCTAAGGCTGTTCTTGTGGAATTGGCAAAGGGATATTTGGAAGCCCATAGAGGGCTATGGTGAAAAAGGAAATATCTTCCGTTCAAAACTGGAAAGAAGCTTTCTGAGAAACTGCTCTGTGTTCTGTTAGTTCATCTCACAGAGTTACATCTTTCCCTTCAAGAAGCCTTTCGCTAAGGCTGTTCTTGTGGAACTGGCAAAGGGATATTTGGAAGCCCATAGAGGGCTATGGTGAGAAAGGAAATATCTTCCGTTCAAAACTGGAAAGAAGCTTTCTGATAAACTGCTCTGTGTTCTCTGAATTCATCTCATAGAGATTCATCTTTCCCTTCAAGTAGCCTTTCGCTAAGGCTGTTCTTATGGAACTGGCAAAGTGATATTTGGAAGCCCATAGAGGGCTATGGTGAAAAAGGAAATATCTCCCGTTCAAAACTGGAAAGAAGCTTTCTGAGAAACTGCTCTGTGTTCTCTGAATTCATCTCACAGAGTTACATCTTTCCCTTCAAGAAGCCTTTCGCTAAGGCTGTTCTTGTGGAATTGGCAAAGGGATATTTGGAAGCCCATAGAGGGCTATGGTGAAAAAGGAAATATCTTCCGTTCAAAACTGGAAAGAAGGTTTCTGAGAAACTGTTCTGTGTTCTGTTAGTTCATCTCACAGAGTTACATCTTTCCCTTCAAGAAGCCTTTCGCTAAGGCTGTTCTTGTGGGATTAGCGAAGGGATATTTGGAAGCCCTTAGAGGGCTATGGTGAAAAAGGAAATATCTTCCGTTCAAAACTGGAAAGAAGCTTTCTGAGAAACTACTCTGTGTTCTCTGAATTCATCTCACAGAGTTACATCTTTCCCTTCAAGAAGCCTTTCGCTAAGGCTGTTCTTGTGGAACTGGCAAAGGGATATTTCGAAGCTCATAGAGGGCTATGCTGAAAAAGGAAATATCTTCCGTTCAAAACTGGAAAGAAGCATTCTGAGAAACTGCTCTGTGTTCTCTGAATTCATCTCACAGAGTCACATCTATCCCTACAAGAAGCCTTTCGCTAAGGCTGTCCTTGTGGGACTGGAAAGGGATATTTGGAAGCCCATAGAGGGCTATGGTGAAAAAGGAAATATCTTCCGTTCAAAACTGGAAAGAAGCTTTTTGAGAAACTGCTCTGTGTTCTGTTAGTTCATCTCACAGAGTTACATCTTTCCCTTCAAGAATCCTTTCGCTAAGTTTGTTCTTCTGGAATTGGCAAAGGGATATTTGGAAGCCCATAGAGTGCTATGGTGAAAAAGGAAATATCTTCCGTTCAAAACTGGAAAGAAGCTTTCTGAGAAACTGCTCTGTGTTCTGTTAGTCCATCTCACAGAGTTACATCTTTCCCTTCAAGAAGCCTTTCGCTAAGGCTGTTCTTGTGGAATTGGCAAAGGGATATTTGGAAGCCCATAGAGGGCTATGGTGAAAAAGGAAATATCTTCCGTTCAAAACTGGAAAGAAGCTTTCTGAGAAACTGCTCTGTGTTCTGTTAGTTCATCTCACAGAGTTACATCTTTCCCTTCAAGAAACCTTTCGCTAAGGCTGTTCTTGTGGAACTGGCAAAGGGATATTTGGAAGCCCATAGAGGGCTATGGTGAGAAAGGAAATATCTTCCGTTCAAAACTGGAAAGAAGCTTTCTGAGAAACTGCTCTGTGTTCTCTGAATTCATCTCACAGAGATTCATCTTTCCCTTCAAGTAGCCTTTCGCTAAGGCTGTTATTATGGAACTGGCAAAGGGATATTTGGAAGCCCATAGAGGGCTATGGTGAAAAAGGTAATATCTTCCGTTCAAAACTGGAAAGAAGCTTTCTGAGAAACTGCTCTGTGTTCTGTTAATTCATCTCACAGAGTTACATCTTTCCCTTCAAGAAGCCTTTCGCTAAGGCTGTTCTTGTGGAATTGGCAAAGGGATATTTGGAAGCCCATAGAGGGCTATGGTGAAAAAGGAAATATCTTCCGTTCAAAACTGGAAAGAAGCTTTCGGAGAAACTGTTCTGTGTTCTGTTAGTTCATCTCACAGAGTTACATCTTTCCCTTCAAGAAGCCTTTCGCTAAGGCTGTTCTTGTGGAATTAGCAAAGGGATATTTGGAAGCCCTTAGAGGGCTATGGTGAAAAAGGAAATATCTTCCGTTCAAAACTGGAAAGAAGCTTTGTGAGAAACTGTTCTGTGTTCTCTGAATTCATCTCACAGAGTTACATCTTTCCCTTCAAGAAGCCTTTCGCTAAGGCTGTTCTTGTGGAACTGGCAAAGGGATATTTCGAAGCTCATAGAGGGTTATGGTGAAAAAGGAAATATCTTCGGTTCAAAACTGGAAAGAAGCTTTCTGAGAAACTGCTCTGTGTTCTCTGAATTCATTTCACAGAGTTACATCTTTCCCTTCAAGAAGCCTTTCGCTAAGGCTGTTCTTGTGGAACTGGCAAAGGGATATTTGGAAGCCCTTAGAGGGCTATGGTGAAAAAGGAAATATCTTCCGTTCAAAACTGGAAAGAAGATTTCTGAGAAACTGTTCTGTGTTCTGTTAGTTCAACTCACTGTGTTACATCTTTCCCTACAAGAAGCCTTTCGCTAAGGCTGTTCTAGTGGAACTGGCAAAGGGATATTTGGAAACACATAGAGGGCTATGGTGAAAAAGGAAATATCTTCCGTTCAATACTGGAAAGAAGCTTTCTGAGAAACTGCTCTGTGTTCTCTGAATTCATCTCACAGAGTTACATCTTTCCCTTCAAGAAGCCCTTCGCCTAGGCTGTTCTTCTGGAACTGTCAAAGGGATATTTGGAAGCCCATAGAGGGCTATGGTTAGAAAGGGAATATCTTCCGTTCAAAACTGGAAAGAAGCTTTCTGAGAAACTGCTCTGTGTTCTCTGAATTCATCTCACATAGTTACATCTTTCCCTTCAAGAAGCCTTTCGCTAAGGCTGTTCTTTTGGAACTGGCAAAGGGATATTTGGAAACCCATAGAGGGCTATGGTGAAAAAGGAAATATCTTCCGTTCAAAACTGGAAAGAAGCTTTCTGAGAAACTGCTCTGTGTTCTCTGAATTCATCTCACAGAGTTACATCTTTCCCTTCAAGAAGCCTTTCGCTAAGGCTGTTCTTCTGGAACTGGCAAAGCGATATTTGGAAGCCCATAGAGGGCTATGGTGAAAAAGGAAATATCTTCCGTTCAAAACTGGAAAGAATCTTTCTGAGAAACTGCTCTGTGTTCTCTGAATTCTTCTCACAGAGTTACATCTTTAACTTCAAGAAGCCATTCGCTAAGGCTGTTCTTGTGGAACTGGCAAAGGGATATTTGGAACCCCATAGAGGGCTATGGTGAAAAAGGAAATATCTTCCGTTCAAAACTGGAAAGAAGCTTTCCTAGAAACTGCTCTGTGTTCTGTTAGTTCATCTCACAGAGTTACGTCTTTCCCTTCAAGAAGCCGTTCGCTAAGGCTGTTCTTGTGGAACTGGCAAAGGGATATTTGGAAGCCCATAGAGGGCTATGGTGGAAAAGGAAATATCTTCCGTTCAAAACTGGAAAGAAACTTTCTGTGAAACTGCTCTGTGTTCTCTGAATTCATCTCACAGAGTTACATCTTTCCCTTCAAGAAGCCTTTCGCTGAGTCTGTTCTTGTGGAACTGGCAAGGGATATATCGAAGCTCATAGAGGGCTATGGTGAAAAAGTAAATATCTTCCGTTCAAAACTGGAAAGAAGCTTTCTGAGAAACTGCTCCGTGTTCTCTGAATTCATCTCACAGAGTTACATCTATCCCTTCAAGAAGCCTTTCGCTAAGGCTGTTCTTGTGGGACTGGCAAAGGGATATTTGGAAGCCCATAGAGGGCTAGGGTGAAAACGGAAATATCTTCCGTTCAAAACTGGAAAGAAGCTTTCTGAGAAACTGCTCTGTGTTCTGTTAATCCATCTCACAGAGTTACATCTTTCCCTTCAAGAAGCCTTTCGCTAAGGCTGTTCTTGTGGAATTGGCAAAGGGATATTTGGAAACCCATAGAGGGCTAAGGTGAGAAAGGAAATATCTTCCGTTCAAAACTGGAAAGAAGCTTTCTGAGAAACTGCTCTGTGTTCTCTGAATTCATCTCACAGAGTTTCATCTTTCCCTTCAAGTAGCCTTTCACTAAGGCTGTTCTTGTGGAACTGGCAAAGGGATATTTGGAAGCCCATAGAGGGCTATGGTGAAAAAGGAAATATCTTCCGTTCAAAACTGGAAAGAAGCTTTCTGAGAAACTGCTCTGTGTTCTCTGAATTCATCTCACAGAGTTACATCTTTCCCTTCAAGAAGCCTTTCGCTAAGGCTGTTCTTCTGGAATTGGCAAAGGGATATTTGGAAGCCCATAGAGGGCTATGGTGAAAAAGGAAATATCTTCCGTTCAAAACTGGAAAGAAGCTTTCTGAGAAACTATTCTGTGTTCTGTTAGTTCATCTCACAGAGTTACATCTTTCCCTGCAAGAAGCCTTTCGCTAAGGCTGTTCTTGTGGAATTAGCAAAGGGATATTTGGAAGCCCTTAGAGGGCTATGGTGAAAAAGGAAATATCTTCCGTTCAAAACTGGAAAGAAGCTTTCTGAGAAACTGCTCTGTGTTCTCTGAATTCATCTCACAGAGTTACATCTTTCCCTTCAAGAAGCCTTTCGCTAAGGCTGTTCTTGTGGAACTGGCAAAGGGATATTTCGAAGCTCATAGGGGGCTATGCTGAAAAAGAAAATATCTTCCGTTCAAAACTGGAAAGAAGCATTCTGAGAAACTGCTCTGTGTTCTCTGAATTCATCTCACAGAGTCACATCTATCCCTTCAAGAAGCCTTTCGCTAAGGCTGTTCTTGTGGGACTGGCAAAGGGATATTTGGAAGCCCATAGAGGGCTATGGTGAAAAAGAAAATATCTTCCGTTCAAAACTGGAAAGAAGCTTTCTGAGAAACTGCTCTGTGTTCTGTTAATTCATATCACAGAGCTACATCTTTCCCTTCAAGAAGCCTTTCGCTAAGGCTGTTCTTGTGGAACTGGCAAAGGGATATTTCGAAGCTCATAGAGGACTATGGTGAAAAAGGAAATATCTTCGGTTCAAAACTGGAAAGAAGCTTTCTGAGAAACTGCTCTGTGTTCTCTGAATTCATTTCACAGAGTTAAATCTTTCCCTTCAAGAAGCCTTTCGCTAAGGCTGTTCTTGTGGAACTGGCAAAGGGATATTTGGAAGCCCTTAGAGGGCTAGGGTGAAAAAGGAAATATCTTCCGTTCAAAACTGGAAAGAAGATTTCTGAGAAACTGCTCTGTGTTCTGTTAGTTCAACTCACAGAGTTACATCTTTCCCTACAAGAAGCCTTTCGCTAAGGCTGTTCTAGTGGAACTGGCAAAGGGATATTTGGAAACCCATAGAGGGCTATGGTGAAAAAGGAAATATCTTCCGTTCAATACTGGAAAGAAGCTTTCTGAGAAACTGCTCTGTGTTCTCTGAATTCATCTCACCGTGTTACATCTTTCCCTTCAAGAAGCCTTTCGCCTAGGCTGTTCTTCTGGAACTGTCAAAGGGATATTTGGAAGCCCATAGAGGGCTATGGTGAAAAAGGTAATATCTTCCGTTCAAAACTGGAAAGAAGCTTTCTGAGAAACTGCTCTGTGTTCTCTGAAATCATCTCACAGAGTTACCTCTATCCCTCCAAGAAGCCTTTCGCTAAGGCTATTCTTGTGGGACTGTCAAAGGGATATTTGGAAGCCCATAGAGGTCTATGGTGAAAAAGAAAATATATTCCGTTCAAAACTGGAAAGAAGCTTTCTGAGAAACTGCTCTGTGTTCTGTTAATTCATATAACAGAGCTACATCTTTCCCTTCAAGAAGCCTTTCGCTAAGGCTGTTCTTGTGGAACTGGCAAAGGGATATTTGGAAGCCCTAAGAGGGCTATGGTGAAAAAGGAAATAACTTCCGTTCAAAACTGGAAAGAAGATTTCTGAGAAACTGCTCTGTGTTCTGTTAGTTCATCTCACAGAGTTACATCTTTCCCTACAAGAAGCCTTTCGCTAAGGCTGTTCTAGTGGAACTGGCAAAGGGATATTTGGAAACCCATAGAGGGCTATGGTGAAAAAGGAAATATCTTCCGTTCAAAACTGGAAAGAAGCTTTCTGAGAAACTGCTCTGTGTTCTGTTAGTTCATCTCACACAGTTACATCTTTCCCTTCAAGAAGCCTTTCCTTAAGGCTGTTCTTGTGGAACTGGCAAAGGGATATATGGAAGCCCATAGAGGGCTATGGTTAGAAAGGAAATATCTTCCGTTCAAAACTGGAAAAAAACTTTCTGTGAAACTGCTCTGTGTTCTCTGAATTCATCTCACAGAGTTACATCTTTCCCTTCAAGAAGCCTTTCGCTGAGTCTGTTCTTGTGGAACTGGCAAGGGATATATCGAAGCTCATAGAGGGCTATGGTGAAAAAGTAAATATCTTCCGTTCAAAACTGGAAAGAAGCTTTCTGAGAAACTGCTCCGTGTTCTCTGAATTCATCTCACAGAGTTACATCTATCCCTTCAAGAAGCCTTTCGCTAAGGCTGTTCTTGTGGGACTGGCAAAGGGATATTTGGAAGCCCATAGAGGGCTAGGGTGAAAAAGAAAATATCTTCCGTTCAAAACTGGAAAGAAGCTTTCTGAGAAACTGCTCTGTGTTCTGTTAGTTCATCTCACAGAGTTACATCTTTCCCTTCAAGAAGCCTTTCGCTAAGGCTGTTCTTGTGGAATTAGCAAAGGGATATTTGGAAGCCCTTAGAGGGCTATGGTGAAAAAGGAAATATCTTCCGTTGAAAACTGGAAAGAAGCTTTCTGAGAAACGGCTCTGTGTTCTCTGAATTCATCTCACAGAGTTACATCTTTCCTTTCAAGAAGCCTTTCGCTAAGGCTGTTCTTGTGGAACTGGCAAAGGGATATTTCGAAGCTCATAGAGGGCTATGCTGAAAAAGAAAATATCTTCCGTTCAAAACTGGAAAGAAGCATTCTGAGAAACTGCTCTGTGTTCTCTGAATTCATCTCACAGAGTCACATTTATCCCTTCAAGAAGCCTTTCGCTATGGCTGTTCTTGTGGGACTGGCAAAGGGATATTTGGAAGCCCATAGAGGGCTATGGTGAAAAAGAAAATATCTTCCGTTCAAAACTGGAAAGAAGCTTTCTGAGAAACTGCTCTGTGTTCTGTTAATTCATATCACAGAGCTACATCTTTCCCTTCAAGAAGCCTTTCGCTAAGGCTGTTCTTGTGGAATTGGCAAAGTGATATTTGGAAGCCCATAAAGGGCTATGGTGAAAAAGGTAATATCTTCCGTTCAAAACTGGAAAGAAGCTTTCTGAGAAACTGTTCTGTGTTCTGTTAGTTCATCTCACAGAGTTACATCTTTCCCTTCAAGAAGCCTTTCGCTAAGGCTGTTCTTGTGGAACTGGCAAGGGGATATTGGGAAGCCCTTAGAGGGCTATGGTGAAAAAGGAAATATCTTCCGTTCAAAACTGGAAAGAAGATTTCTGAGAAACTGCTCTGTGTTCTGTTAGTTCATCTCACAGAGTTACATCTTTCCCTACAAGAAGCCTTTCGCTAAGGCTGTTCTAGTGGAACTGGCAAAGGGATATTTGGAAACCCATAGAGGGCTATGGTGAAAAAGGAAATACCTTCCGTTCAATACTGGAAAGAAGCTTTCTGAGAAACTGCTCTGTGTTCTCTGAATTCATCTCACAGAGTTACAACTTTCCCTTCAAGAAGCCTTTCGCTAAGGCTGTTCTTGTGGAATTGGCAAAGGGATATTTGGAAGCCCTTAGAGGGCTATGGTGAGAAAGGAAATATCTTCCGTTCAAAACTGGAAAGAAGCTTTCTGAGAAACTGCTCTGTGTTCTCTGAATTCATCTCACAGAGTTACATCTTTCCATTCAAGAAGCCTTTCGCTAAGGCTGTTCTTGTGGAACTGGCAAAGGGATATTTGGAAGCCCATAGAGGGCTATGGTGAAAAAGGAAATATCTCCCGTTCAAAACTGGAAAGAAGCTTTCTGAGAAACTGCTCTGTGTTCTCTGAATTCATCTCACACAGTTACATCTTTCCCTTCAAGAAGCCTTTCGCTAAGGCTGTTCTTGTGGAATTGGCAAAGTGATATTTGGAAGCCCATAGAGCGCTATGGTGAAAAAGGAAATATCTTCCGTTCAAAACTGGAAAGAAGCTTTCTGAGAAACTGTTCTGTGTTCTGTTAGTTCATCTCACAGAGTTACATCTTTCCCTTCAAGAAGCCTTTCGCTAAGGCTGTTCTTGTGGAACTGGCAAAGGGATATTTCGAAGCTCATAGAGGGCTATGCTGAAAAAGGAAATATCTTCCGTTCAAAACTGGAAAGAAGCATTCTGAGAAACTGCTCTGTGTTCTCTGAATTCATCTCACAGAGTCACATCTATCCCTTCAAGAAGCCTTTCGCTAAGGCTGTTCTTGTGGGACTGGCAAAGGGATATTTGGAAGCAAATAGAGGGCTATGGTGAAAAAGAAAATATCTTCCGTTCAAAACTGGAAAGAAGCTTTCTGAGAAACTGCTCTGTGTTCTGTTAATTCATATCACAGAGCTACATCTTTCCCTTCAAGAAGCCTTTCGCTAAGGCTGTTCTTGTGGAATTGGCAAAGTGATATTTGGAAGCCCATAAAGGGCGATGGTGAAAAAGGTAATATCTTCCGTTCAAAACTGGAAAGAAGTTTTCTGAGAAACTGTTCTGTGTTCTGTTAGTTCATCTCACAGAGTTACATCTTTCCCTTCAAGAAGCCTTTCGCTAAGGCTGTTCTTGTGGAACTGGCAAGGGGATATTGGGAAGCCCTTAGAGGGCTATGGTGAAAAAGGAAATATCTTCCGTTCAAAACTGGAAAGAAGATTTCTGAGAAACTGCTCTGTGTTCTCTTAGTTCATCTCACAGAGTTACATCTTTCCCTACAAGAAGCCTTTCGCTAAGGCTGTTCTAGTGGAACTGGCAAAGGGATATTTGGAAACCCATAGAGGGCTATGCTGAAAAAGGAAATACCTTCCGTTCAATACTGGAAAGAAGCTTTCTGAGAAACTGCTCTGTGTTCTCTGAATTCATCTCACAGAGTTACATCTTTCCCTTCAAGAAGCCTTTCGCCTAGCCTGTTCTTATGGAACTGGCAAAGGGATATTTGGAAGCCCATAGAGGGCTACGGTGAAAAAGGAAATATCTTGCGTTCAAAACTGGAAAGAAGCTTTCTGAGAAACGGCTCTGTATTCTGTTAATCCATCTCACAGAGTGACATCTTTCCCTTCAAGAAGCCTTTCGCTAAGGCTGTTCTTGTGGAATTGGCAAAGGGATATTTGGAAGCCCATAGAGGGCTATGGTGAAAAAGGAAATATCTTCCGTTCAAAACTGGAAAGAAGCTTTCTGAGAAACTGCTCTGTGTTCTGTTAGTTCATCTCACAGAGTTACATCTTTCCCTTCAAGAAACCTTTCGCTAAGGCTGTTCTTGTGGAACTGGCAAAGGGATATTTGGAAGCCCATAGAGGGCTATGGTGAGAAAGGAAATATCTTCCGTTCAAAACTGGAAAGAAGCTTTCTGAGAAACTGCTCTGTGTTCTCTGAATTCATCTCACAGAGATTCATCTTTCCCTTCAAGTAGCCTTTCGCTAAGGCTGTTATTATGGAACTGGCAAAGGGATATTTGGAAGCCCATAGAGGGCTATGGTGAAAAAGGTAATATCTTCCGTTCAAAACTGGAAAGAAGCTTTCTGAGAAACTGCTCTGTGTTCTGTTAATTCATCTCACAGAGTTACATCTTTCCCTTCAAGAAGCCTTTCGCTAAGGCTGTTCTTGTGGAATTGGCAAAGGGATATTTGGAAGCCCATAGAGGGCTATGGTGAAAAAGGAAATATCTTCCGTTCAAAACTGGAAAGAAGCTTTCGGAGAAACTGTTCTGTGTTCTGTTAGTTCATCTCACAGAGTTACATCTTTCCCTTCAAGAAGCCTTTCGCTAAGGCTGTTCTTGTGGAATTAGCAAAGGGATATTTGGAAGCCCTTAGAGGGCTATGGTGAAAAAGGAAATATCTTCCGTTCAAAACTGGAAAGAAGCTTTGTGAGAAACTGTTCTGTGTTCTCTGAATTCATCTCACAGAGTTACATCTTTCCCTTCAAGAAGCCTTTCGCTAAGGCTGTTCTTGGGGAACTGGCAAAGGGATATTTCGAAGCTCATAGAGGGTTATGGTGAAAAAGGAAATATCTTCGGTTCAAAACTGGAAAGAAGCTTTCTGAGAAACTGCTCTGTGTTCTCTGAATTCATTTCACAGAGTTACATCTTTCCCTTCAAGAAGCCTTTCGCTAAGGCTGTTCTTGTGGAACTGGCAAAGGGATATTTGGAAGCCCTTAGAGGGCTATGGTGAAAAAGGAAATATCTTCCGTTCAAAACTGGAAAGAAGATTTCTGAGAAACTGTTCTGTGTTCTGTTAGTTCAACTCACTGTGTTACATCTTTCCCTACAAGAAGCCTTTCGCTAAGGCTGTTCTAGTGGAACTGGCAAAGGGATATTTGGAAACACATAGAGGGCTATGGTGAAAAAGGAAATATCTTCCGTTCAATACTGGAAAGAAGCTTTCTGAGAAACTGCTCTGTGTTCTCTGAATTCATCTCACAGAGTTACATCTTTCCCTTCAAGAAGCCCTTCGCCTAGGCTGTTCTTCTGGAACTGTCAAAGGGATATTTGGAAGCCCATAGAGGGCTATGGTTAGAAAGGGAATATCTTCCGTTCAAAACTGGAAAGAAGCTTTCTGAGAAACTGCTCTGTGTTCTCTGAATTCATCTCACATAGTTACATCTTTCCCTTCAAGAAGCCTTTCGCTAAGGCTGTTCTTTTGGAACTGGCAAAGGGATATTTGGAAACCCATAGAGGGCTATGGTGAAAAAGGAAATATCTTCCGTTCAAAACTGGAAAGAAGCTTTCTGAGAAACTGCTCTGTGTTCTCTGAATTCATCTCACAGAGTTACATCTTTCCCTTCAAGAAGCCTTTCGCTAAGGCTGTTCTTCTGGAACTGGCAAAGCGATATTTGGAAGCCCATAGAGGGCTATGGTGAAAAAGGAAATATCTTCCGTTCAAAACTGGAAAGAATCTTTCTGAGAAACTGCTCTGTGTTCTCTGAATTCTTCTCACAGAGTTACATCTTTAACTTCAAGAAGCCATTCGCTAAGGCTGTTCTTGTGGAACTGGCAAAGGGATATTTGGAACCCCATAGAGGGCTATGGTGAAAAAGGAAATATCTTCCGTTCAAAACTGGAAAGAAGCTTTCCTAGAAACTGCTCTGTGTTCTGTTAGTTCATCTCACAGAGTTACGTCTTTCCCTTCAAGAAGCCGTTCGCTAAGGCTGTTCTTGTGGAACTGGCAAAGGGATATTTGGAAGCCCATAGAGGGCTATGGTGGAAAAGGAAATATCTTCCGTTCAAAACTGGAAAGAAACTTTCTGTGAAACTGCTCTGTGTTCTCTGAATTCATCTCACAGAGTTACATCTTTCCCTTCAAGAAGCCTTTCGCTGAGTCTGTTCTTGTGGAACTGGCAAGGGATATATCGAAGCTCATAGAGGGCTATGGTGAAAAAGTAAATATCTTCCGTTCAAAACTGGAAAGAAGCTTTCTGAGAAACTGCTCCGTGTTCTCTGAATTCATCTCACAGAGTTACATCTATCCCTTCAAGAAGCCTTTCGCTAAGGCTGTTCTTGTGGGACTGGCAAAGGGATATTTGGAAGCCCATAGAGGGCTAGGGTGAAAACGGAAATATCTTCCGTTCAAAACTGGAAAGAAGCTTTCTGAGAAACTGCTCTGTGTTCTGTTAATCCATCTCACAGAGTTACATCTTTCCCTTCAAGAAGCCTTTCGCTAAGGCTGTTCTTGTGGAATTGGCAAAGGGATATTTGGAAACCCATAGAGGGCTAAGGTGAGAAAGGAAATATCTTCCGTTCAAAACTGGAAAGAAGCTTTCTGAGAAACTGCTCTGTGTTCTCTGAATTCATCTCACAGAGTTTCATCTTTCCCTTCAAGTAGCCTTTCACTAAGGCTGTTCTTGTGGAACTGGCAAAGGGATATTTGGAAGCCCATAGAGGGCTATGGTGAAAAAGGAAATATCTTCCGTTCAAAACTGGAAAGAAGCTTTCTGAGAATCTGCTCTGTGTTCTCTGAATTCATCTCACAGAGTTACATCTTTCCCTTCAAGAAGCCTTTCGCTAAGGCTGTTCTTCTGGAATTGGCAAAGGGATATTTGGAAGCCCATAGAGGGCTATGGTGAAAAAGGAAATATCTTCCGTTCAAAACTGGAAAGAAGCTTTCTGAGAAACTATTCTGTGTTCTGTTAGTTCATCTCACAGAGTTACATCTTTCCCTGCAAGAAGCCTTTCGCTAAGGCTGTTCTTGTGGAATTAGCAAAGGGATATTTGGAAGCCCTTAGAGGGCTATGGTGAAAAAGGAAATATCTTCCGTTCAAAACTGGAAAGAAGCTTTCTGAGAAACTGCTCTGTGTTCTCTGAATTCATCTCACAGAGTTACATCTTTCCCTTCAAGAAGCCTTTCGCTAAGGCTGTTCTTGTGGAACTGGCAAAGGGATATTTCGAAGCTCATAGGGGGCTATGCTGAAAAAGAAAATATCTTCCGTTCAAAACTGGAAAGAAGCATTCTGAGAAACTGCTCTGTGTTCTCTGAATTCATCTCACAGAGTCACATCTATCCCTTCAAGAAGCCTTTCGCTAAGGCTGTTCTTGTGGGACTGGCAAAGGGATATTTGGAAGCCCATAGAGGGCTATGGTGAAAAAGAAAATATCTTCCGTTCAAAACTGGAAAGAAGCTTTCTGAGAAACTGCTCTGTGTTCTGTTAATTCATATCACAGAGCTACATCTTTCCCTTCAAGAAGCCTTTCGCTAAGGCTGTTCTTGTGGAACTGGCAAAGGGATATTTCGAAGCTCATAGAGGACTATGGTGAAAAAGGAAATATCTTCGGTTCAAAACTGGAAAGAAGCTTTCTGAGAAACTGCTCTGTGTTCTCTGAATTCATTTCACAGAGTTACATCTTTCCCTTCAAGAAGCCTTTCGCTAAGGCTGTTCTTGTGGAACTGGCAAAGGGATATTTGGAAGCCCTTAGAGGGCTAGGGTGAAAAAGGAAATATCTTCCGTTCAAAACTGGAAAGAAGATTTCTGAGAAACTGCTCTGTGTTCTGTTAGTTCAACTCACAGAGTTACATCTTTCCCTACAAGAAGCCTTTCGCTAAGGCTGTTCTAGTGGAACTGGCAAAGGGATATTTGGAAACCCATAGAGGGCTATGGTGAAAAAGGAAATATCTTCCGTTCAATACTGGAAAGAAGCTTTCTGAGAAACTGCTCTGTGTTCTCTGAATTCATCTCACCGAGTTACATCTTTCCCTTCAAGAAGCCTTTCGCCTAGGCTGTTCTTCTGGAACTGTCAAAGGGATATTTGGAAGCCCATAGAGGGCTATGGTGAAAAAGGTAATATCTTCCGTTCAAAACTGGAAAGAAGCTTTCTGAGAAACTGCTCTGTGTTCTCTGAAATCATCTCACAGAGTTACCTCTATCCCTCCAAGAAGCCTTTCGCTAAGGCTATTCTTGTGGGACTGTCAAAGGGATATTTGGAAGCCCATAGAGGTCTATGGTGAAAAAGAAAATATATTCCGTTCAAAACTGGAAAGAAGCTTTCTGAGAAACTGCTCTGTGTTCTGTTAATTCATATAACAGAGCTACATCTTTCCCTTCAAGAAGCCTTTCGCTAAGGCTGTTCTTGTGGAACTGGCAAAGGGATATTTGGAAGCCCTAAGAGGGCTATGGTGAAAAAGGAAATAACTTCCGTTCAAAACTGGAAAGAAGATTTCTGAGAAACTGCTCTGTGTTCTGTTAGTTCATCTCACAGAGTTACATCTTTCCCTACAAGAAGCCTTTCGCTAAGGCTGTTCTAGTGGAACTGGCAAAGGGATATTTGGAAACCCATAGAGGGCTATGGTGAAAAAGGAAATATCTTCCGTTCAAAACTGGAAAGAAGCTTTCTGAGAAACTGCTCTGTGTTCTGTTAGTTCATCTCACACAGTTACATCTTTCCCTTCAAGAAGCCTTTCCTTAAGGCTGTTCTTGTGGAACTGGCAAAGGGATATATGGAAGCCCATAGAGGGCTATGGTTAGAAAGGAAATATCTTCCGTTCAAAACTGGAAAAAAACTTTCTGTGAAACTGCTCTGTGTTCTCTGAATTCATCTCACAGAGTTACATCTTTCCCTTCAAGAAGCCTTTCGCTGAGTCTGTTCTTGTGGAACTGGCAAGGGATATATCGAAGCTCATAGAGGGCTATGGTGAAAAAGTAAATATCTTCCGTTCAAAACTGGAAAGAAGCTTTCTGAGAAACTGCTCCGTGTTCTCTGAATTCATCTCACAGAGTTACATCTATCCCTTCAAGAAGCCTTTCGCTAAGGCTGTTCTTGTGGGACTGGCAAAGGGATATTTGGAAGCCCATAGAGGGCTAGGGTGAAAAAGAATATATCTTCCGTTCAAAACTGGAAAGAAGCTTTCTGAGAAACTGCTCTGTGTTCTGTTAGTTCATCTCACAGAGTTACATCTTTCCCTTCAAGAAGCCTTTCGCTAAGGCTGTTCTTGTGGAATTAGCAAAGGGATATTTGGAAGCCCTTAGAGGGCTATGGTGAAAAAGGAAATATCTTCCGTTGAAAACTGGAAAGAAGCTTTCTGAGAAACGGCTCTGTGTTCTCTGAATTCATCTCACAGAGTTACATCTTTCCTTTCAAGAAGCCTTTCGCTAAGGCTGTTCTTGTGGAACTGGCAAAGGGATATTTCGAAGCTCATAGAGGGCTATGCTGAAAAAGAAAATATCTTCCGTTCAAAACTGGAAAGAAGCATTCTGAGAAACTGCTCTGTGTTCTCTGAATTCATCTCACAGAGTCACATTTATCCCTTCAAGAAGCCTTTCGCTATGGCTGTTCTTGTGGGACTGGCAAAGGGATATTTGGAAGCCCATAGAGGGCTATGGTGAAAAAGAAAATATCTTCCGTTCAAAACTGGAAAGAAGCTTTCTGAGAAACTGCTCTGTGTTCTGTTAATTCATATCACAGAGCTACATCTTTCCCTTCAAGAAGCCTTTCGCTAAGGCTGTTCTTGTGGAATTGGCAAAGTGATATTTGGAAGCCCATAAAGGGCTATGGTGAAAAAGGTAATATCTTCCGTTCAAAACTGGAAAGAAGCTTTCTGAGAAACTGTTCTGTGTTCTGTTAGTTCATCTCACAGAGTTACATCTTTCCCTTCAAGAAGCCTTTCGCTAAGGCTGTTCTTGTGGAACTGGCAAGGGGATATTGGGAAGCCCTTAGAGGGCTATGGTGAAAAAGGAAATATCTTCCGTTCAAAACTGGAAAGAAGATTTCTGAGAAACTGCTCTGTGTTCTGTTAGTTCATCTCACAGAGTTACATCTTTCCCTACAAGAAGCCTTTCGCTAAGGCTGTTCTAGTGGAACTGGCAAAGGGATATTTGGAAACCCATAGAGGGCTATGGTGAAAAAGGAAATACCTTCCGTTCAATACTGGAAAGAAGCTTTCTGAGAAACTGCTCTGTGTTCTCTGAATTCATCTCACAGAGTTACAACTTTCCCTTCAAGAAGCCTTTCGCTAAGGCTGTTCTTGTGGAATTGGCAAAGGGATATTTGGAAGCCCTTAGAGGGCTATGGTGAGAAAGGAAATATCTTCCGTTCAAAACTGGAAAGAAGCTTTCTGAGAAACTGCTCTGTGTTCTCTGAATTCATCTCACAGAGTTACATCTTTCCATTCAAGAAGCCTTTCGCTAAGGCTGTTCTTGTGGAACTGGCAAAGGGATATTTGGAAGCCCATAGAGGGCTATGGTGAAAAAGGAAATATCTCCCGTTCAAAACTGGAAAGAAGCTTTCTGAGAAACTGCTCTGTGTTCTCTGAATTCATCTCACACAGTTACATCTTTCCCTTCAAGAAGCCTTTCGCTAAGGCTGTTCTTGTGGAATTGGCAAAGTGATATTTGGAAGCCCATAGAGCGCTATGGTGAAAAAGGAAATATCTTCCGTTCAAAACTGGAAAGAAGCTTTCTGAGAAACTGTTCTGTGTTCTGTTAGTTCATCTCACAGAGTTACATCTTTCCCTTCAAGAAGCCTTTCGCTAAGGCTGTTCTTGTGGAACTGGCAAAGGGATATTTCGAAGCTCATAGAGGGCTATGCTGAAAAAGGAAATATCTTCCGTTCAAAACTGGAAAGAAGCATTCTGAGAAACTGCTCTGTGTTCTCTGAATTCATCTCACAGAGTCACATCTATCCCTTCAAGAAGCCTTTCGCTAAGGCTGTTCTTGTGGGACTGGCAAAGGGATATTTGGAAGCAAATAGAGGGCTATGGTGAAAAAGAAAATATCTTCCGTTCAAAACTGGAAAGAAGCTTTCTGAGAAACTGCTCTGTGTTCTGTTAATTCATATCACAGAGCTACATCTTTCCCTTCAAGAAGCCTTTCGCTAAGGCTGTTCTTGTGGAATTGGCAAAGTGATATTTGGAAGCCCATAAAGGGCGATGGTGAAAAAGGTAATATCTTCCGTTCAAAACTGGAAAGAAGTTTTCTGAGAAACTGTTCTGTGTTCTGTTAGTTCATCTCACAGAGTTACATCTTTCCCTTCAAGAAGCCTTTCGCTAAGGCTGTTCTTGTGGAACTGGCAAGGGGATATTGGGAAGCCCTTAGAGGGCTATGGTGAAAAAGGAAATATCTTCCGTTCAAAACTGGAAAGAAGATTTCTGAGAAACTGCTCTGTGTTCTCTTAGTTCATCTCACAGAGTTACATCTTTCCCTACAAGAAGCCTTTCGCTAAGGCTGTTCTAGTGGAACTGGCAAAGGGATATTTGGAAACCCATAGAGGGCTATGCTGAAAAAGGAAATACCTTCCGTTCAATACTGGAAAGAAGCTTTCTGAGAAACTGCTCTGTGTTCTCTGAATTCATCTCACAGAGTTACATCTTTCCCTTCAAGAAGCCTTTCGCCTAGCCTGTTCTTATGGAACTGGCAAAGGGATATTTGGAAGCCCATAGAGGGCTACGGTGAAAAAGGAAATATCTTGCGTTCAAAACTGGAAAGAAGCTTTCTGAGAAACGGCTCTGTATTCTGTTAATCCATCTCACAGAGTGACATCTTTCCCTTCAAGAAGCCTTTCGCTAAGGCTGTTCTTGTGGAATTGGCCAGGGGATATTTGGAAGCCCATAGAGGGCTATGGTGAAAAAGGAAATATCTTCCGTTCAAAACTGGAAAGAAGCTTTCTGAGAAACTGCTCTGTGTTCTGTTAGTTCATCTCACAGAGTTACATCTTTCCCTTCAAGAAGCCTTTCGCTAAGGCTGTTCTTGTGGAACTGGCAAAGGGATATTTGGAAGCCCATAGAGGGCTATGGTGAGAAAGGAAATATCTTCCGTTCAAAACTGGAAAAAAGCTTTCTGAGAAACTGCTCTGTGTTCTCTGAATTCATCTCACAGAGTCACATCTATCCCTTCAAGAAGCCTTTCTCTAAGGCTGTTCTTGTGGTACTGGCAAAGGGATATTTCGAAGCTCATAGAGGGCGATGCTGAAAAAGGAAATATCTTCCGTTCAAAACTGGAAAGAAGCATTCTGAGAAACTGCTCTGTGTTCTCTGAATTCATCTCACAGGGTCACATCTATCCCTTCAAGAAGCCTTTCGCCTAGGCTGTTCTTCTGGAACTGGCAAAGGGATATTTGGAATCCCATAGAGGGCTATGGTGAAAAAGGAAATATCTTCCGTTCAAAACTGGAAAGAAGCTTTCTGAGAAACTGCTCTGTGTTCTCTGAATTCATCTCACAGAGTTACATCTTTCCCTTCAAGAGGCCTTTCGCCTAGGCTGTTCTTCTGGAACTGGCAAAGGGATATTTGGAAGCCCATAGAGGGCTATGGTGAAAAAGGAAATATCTTCCGTTCAAAACTGGAAAGAAGCTTTCTGAGAAACTGCTCTGTGTTCTGTGAATTCATATCACAGAGCTACATCTTTACCTTCAAGAAGCCTTTTGCTAAGGCTGTTCTTGCGGAGTTGGCAAAGGGATATTTGGAAGCCCATAGAGGGCTATGGTGAAAAAGGAAATATCTTCCGTTCAAAACTGTAAAGAAGCTTTCTGAGAAACTGCTCTGTGTTCTGTTAATTCATCTCACGGAGATACATCTTTCCCTTCAAGAGGCCTTTTGCTAAGGCTGTTCTTGTGGAATTGGCAAAGGGATATTTTGAAGCCCATAGAGGGCTATGGTGAAAAAGGAATTATCTTCCGCTGAAAACTGGAAAGAAGCTTTATGAGAAACTGCTCTGTGTCCTCTGAATTCATCTCACAGAGTTACATCTTTCCCTTCAAGAAGCCTTTCGCTAAGGCTGTTCTTGTGGAACTGGCAAGGGGATATTGGGAAGCCCTTAGAGGGCTATGGTGAAAAAGGAAATATCTTCCGTTCAAAACTGGAAAGAAGATTTCTGAGAAACTGCTCTGTGTTCTGTTAGTTCATCTCATAGAGTTACATCTTTCCCTACAAGAAGCCTTTCGCTAAGGCTGTTCTAGTGGAACTGGCAAAGGGATATTTGGAAACCCATAGAGGGCTATGGTGAAAAAGGAAATATCTTCCGTTCAATACTGGAAAGAAGCTTTCTGAGAAACTGCTCTGTGTTCTCTGAATTCATCTCACAGAATTACATCTTTCCCTTCAAGAAGCCTTTCGCTAAAGCTGTTCTTCTGGAATTGGCAAAGGGATATTTGGAAGCCCATAGAGGGCTATGGTGAAAAAGGAAATATCTTCCGTTCAAAACTGGAAAGAAGCTTTCTGAGAAACTGCTCCGTGTTCTGTTAATTCATCTCACAGAGTTACATCTTTCCCTTCAAGAAGCCTTTCGCTAAGGCTGTTCTTGTGGAATTGGCAAAGTGATATTTGGAAGCCCATAGAGGGCTATGGTGAAAAAGGAAATATCTTCCGTTCAAAACTGGAAAGAAGCTTTCTGAGAAACTGCTCTGTGTTCTGTTAGTTCATCTCACACAGTTACATCTTTCCCTTCAAGAAGCCTTTCCTTAAGGCTGTTCTTGTGGAACTGGCAAAGGGATATTTGGAAGCCCATAGAGGGCTATGGTGAGAAAGGAAATATCTTCCGTTGAAAACTGGAAAGAAGCTTTCTGAGAAACTGCTCTGTGTTCTCTGAATTCATCTCACAGAGTTACATCTTTCCCTTCAAGAAGCCTTTCGCTAAGGCTGTTCTTGTGGAACTGGCAAAGGGATAATAGGAAGCCCATAGAGGACTATGGTGAAAAATTAAATATCTCCCGTTCAAAACTGGAAAGAAGCTTTCTGAGAAACTGCTCTGTGTTCCCTGAATTCATCTCACAGAGTTACATCTTTCCCTTCAAGAAGAATTTCGCTAAGTCTGTTCTTGTGGAATTGGCAAAGGGATATTTTGAAGCCCATACAGGGCTATGGTGAAAAAGGAAATATCTTCCGTTCAAAACTGGAAAGAAGCTTTCTGAGAAACTGCTCTGTGTTCTCTGAATTCATCTCACAGAGTTACATCTTTCCCTTCAAGAAGCCTTTCGCTAAGTCTGTTCTTCTGGAATTGGCAAAGGGATATTTGGAAGCCCTTAGAGGGCTATGGTGAAAAAGGAAATATCTTCCGTTCAAAACTGGAAAGAAGCTTTCTGAGAAACTGCTCTGTGTTCTGTTAATTCATCTCACAGAGTTACATCTTTCCCTTCAAGAAGCCTTTCGCTAAGGCTGTTCTTGTGGAATTGGCAAAGTGATATTTGGAAGCCCATAGAGGGCTATGGTGAAAAAGGAAATATCTTCCGTTCAAAACTGGAAAGAAGCTTTCTGAGAAACTGCTCTGTGTTCTGTTAGTTCATCTCACACAGTTACATCTTTCCCTTCAAGAAGCCTTTCCTTAAGGCTGTTCTTGTGGAACTGGCAAAGGGATATTTGGAAGCCCATAGAGGGCTATGGTGAGAAAGGAAATATCTTCCGTTCAAAACTGGAAAGAAGCTTTCTGAGAAACTGCTCTGTGTTCTCTGAATTCATCTCACAGAGTTACATCTTTCCCTTCAAGAAGCCTTTCGCTAAGGCTGTTCTTGTGGAACTGGCAAAGGGATAATAGGAAGCCCATAGAGGGCTATGGTGAAAAAGGAAATATCTCCCGTTCAAAACTGGAAAGAAGCTTTCTGAGAAACTGCTCTGTGTTCTCTGAATTCATCTCACAGAGTTACATCTTTCCCTTCAAGAAGCCTTTCGCTTAGGCTGTTCTTGTGGAATTGGCAAAGGGATATTTTGAAGCCCATACAGGGCTATGGTGAAAAAGAAAATATCTTCAGTTCAATCTGGAAAGAAGCTTTCTGAGAAACTGCTCTGTGTTCTCTTAATTCATCTCACAGAGATACATCTTTCCCTTCAAGAATCCTTTCGCTAAGGCTGTTCTTGTGGAATGAGCAAAGGGATATTTGGAAGCCCTTAGAGGGCTATGGTGAAAAAGGAAATATCTTCCGTTCAAAACTGGAAAGAAACTTTCTGGGAAACTGCTCTGTGTTCTCTGAATTCTTCTCAAAGAGTTACATCTTTCCCTTCAAGAAGCCTTTCGCTAAGGCTGTTCTTGTGGAACTGGCAAAGGGATATTTGGAAACAAATAGAGGGCTATGGTGAAAAAGGAAATATCTTCCGTTCAAAACTGGAAAGAAGCTTTCTGAGAAACTGCTCTGTGTTCTCTGAATTCATCTCACAGAGTTACATCTTTCCCTTCAAGAAGCCTTTCGCTAAGGCTGTTCTTGTGGAATTGGCAAAGTGATATTTGGAAGCCCATAGAGGGCTAGGGTGAAAAAGGAAATATCTTCCGTTCAAAACTGGAAAGAAGCTTTCCTAGAAACTGCTTTGTGTTCTGTTAGTTCATCTCACAGAGTTACATCTTTCCCTTCAAGAAGCCTTTCGCTAAGGCTGTTCTTGTGAAACTGGCAAATTGATATTTGGAAGCCCATAGAGGGCTATGGTGAAAAAGGAAATATCTTCCGTTCAAAACTGGAAAGAAGCTTTCTGAGAAACTGCTCTGTGTTCTCTGAATTCATCTCACAGAGTTACATCTTTCCCTTCAAGAAGCCTTTCGCTAAGGCTGTTCTTGTGGAACTGGCAAAGGGATATTAGGAAGCCCATAGAGGGCTATGGTGAAAAAGGAAATATCTCCCGTTCAAAACTGGAAAGAAGCTTTCTGAGAAACTGCTCTGTGTTCTATGAATTCATCTCACAGAGTTACATCTTTCCCTTCAAGAAGCCTTTCGCTAAGGCTGTTCTTGTGGAACTGGCAAAGGGATATTTCGAAGCTCATAGAGGGCTATGGTGAAAAAGGAAATATCTTCCATTCAAAACTTGAAAGAAGCTTTCTGAGAAACTGCTCTGTGTTCTCTGAATTCATCTCACAGAGTTACATCTATCCCTTCAAGAAGCCTTTCGCTAAGGCTATTCTTGTGGGACTGGCAAAGGGATATTTGGAAGCCCATAGAGGGCTAAGGTGAAAAAGAAAATATATTCCGTTCAAAACTGGAAAGAAGCTTTCTGAGAAACTGCTCTGTGTTCTGTTAATTCATATCACAGAGCTACATCTTTCCCTTCAAGAAGCCTTTCGCTAAGGCTGTTCTTGTGGAATTGGCAAAGTGATATTTGGAAGCCCATAAAGGGCTAAGGTGAAAAAGGTAATATCTTCCGTTCAAAACTGGAAAGAAGCTTTCTGAGAAACTGCTGTGTGTTCTGTTAGTTCATCTCACACAGTTACATCTTTCCCTTCAAGAAGCCTTTCGCTAAGGCTGTTCTTGTGGAATTAGCAAAGGGATATTTGGAAGCCCTTAGAGGGCTATGGTGAAAAAGGAAATATCTTCCGTTCAAAACTGGAAAGAAGATTTCTGAGAAACTGCTCTGTGTTCTGTTAGTTCATCTCACAGAGTTACATCTTTCCCTACAAGAAGCCTTTCTCTAAGGCTGTTCTAGTGGAACTGGCAAAGGGATATTTGGAAACCCATAGAGGGCTATGGGGAAAAAGGAAATATCTTCCGTTCAATACTGGAAAGAAGCTTTCTGAGAAACTGCTCTGTGTTCTCTGAATTCATCTCACAGAGTTACATCTTTCCCTTCAAGAAGCCTTTCACCTAGGCTGTTCTTATGGAACTGGCAAAGGGATATTTGGAAGCCCATAGAGGGCTATGCTGAAAAAGGAAATATCTTCCGTTCAAAACTGGAAAGAAGCTTTCTGAGAAACGGCTCTGTGTTCTCTGAATTCATCCTACAGAGTTACATCTTTCCCTTCAAGAAGCCTTTCGCTAAGGCTGTTCTTGTGGAATTGGCAAAGGGATATTTGGAAGCCCATAGAGGACTATGGTGAAAAAGGAAATATCTTCCGTTCAAAACTGGAAAGAAGCTTTCTGAGAAACTGCTCTGTGTTCTGTTAATTCATCTCACAGAGTTACATCTTTCCCTTCAAGAAGCCTTTTGCTAAGGCTGTTCTTGTGGAATTGGCAAAGTTATATTTTGAAGCCCATAGAGGGCTATGGTGAAAAAGGAAATATCTTCCGTTCAAAACTGGAAAGAAGCTTTCTGAGAAACTGCTCTGTGTTCTATGAATTCATCTCACAGAGTTACATCTTTCCCTTCAAGAAACCTTTCGCTAAGGCTGTTCTTGTGGAATTGGCAAAGGGATATTTGGAAGCCCTTAGAGGGCTATGGTGAAAAAGGAAATAACTTCCGTTCAAAACTGGAAAGAAGCATTCTGAGAAACTGCTCTGTGTTCTCTGAATTCATCTCACAGAGTTACATCTTTCCCTTCAAGAAGCCTTTCGCTAAGGCTGTTCTTGTGGAATTGGCAAAGGGATATTTGGAAGCCCAAAGAGGGCTATGGTGAAAAAGGAAATATCTTCCGTTCAAAACTGGAAAGAAGCTTTCTGAGAAACTCTTCTGTGTTCTGTTAGTTCATCTCACAGAGTTACATCTTTCCCTTCAAGAAGCCTTTCGCTAAGGCTGTTCTTGTGGAATTAGCAAAGGGATATTTGGAAGCCCTTAGAGGGCTATGGTGAAAAAGGAAATATCTTCCGTTCAAAACTGGAAAGAAGCTTTCTGAGAAACTGCTCTGTGTTCTCTGAATTCATCTCACAGAGTTACATCTTTCCCTTCAAGAAGCCTTTCGCTAAGGCTGTTCTTGTGGAACTGGCAAAGGGATATTTCGAAGCTCATAGAGGGCTATGCTGAAAAAGGAAATATCTTCCGTTCAAAACTGGAAAGAAGCATTCTGAGAAACTGCTCTGTGTTCTCTGAATTCATCTCACAGAGTCACATCTATCCCTTCAAGAAGCCTTTCGCTAAGGCTGTTCTTGTGGGACTTGCAAAGGGATATTTGGAAGCCCATAGAGGGCTATGCTGAAAAAGAAAATATCTTCCGTTCAAAACTGGAAAGAAGCTTTCTGAGAAACTGCTCTGTGTTCTGTTAATTCATATCACAGAGCTACATCTTTCCCTTAAAGAAGCCTTTCGCTAAGGCTGTTCTTGTGGAATTGGCAAAGTGATATTTGGAAGCCCATAAAGGGCTATGGTGAAAAAGGTAATATCTTCCGTTCAAAACTGGAAAGAAGCTTTCTGAGAAACTGTTCTGTGTTCTGTTAGTTCATCTCACAGAGTTACATCTTTCCCTTCAAGAAGCCTTTCGCTAAGGCTGTTCTTGTGGAACTGGCAAGGGGATATTTGGAAGCCCTTAGAGGGCTATGGTGAAAAAGGAAATATCTTCCGTTCAAAACTGGAAAGAAGCTTTCTGAGAAACTGCTCTGTGTTCTGTGAATTCATATCACAGAGCTACATCTTTCCCTTCAAGAAGCCTTTCGCTAAGGCTGTTCTTGCGGAATTGGCAAAGGGATATTTGGAAGCCCATAGAGGGCTATGGTGAAAAAGGAAATATCTTCCGTTCAAAACTGGAAAGAAGCTTTCTGAGAAACTGCTCTGTGTTCTGTTAATTCATCTCACGGAGATACATCTTTCCCTTCAAGAGGCCTTTTGCTAAGGCTGTTCTTATGGAATTGGCAAAGGGATATTTTGAAGCTCATAGAGGGCTATGGTGAAAAAGGAAATATCTTCCGTTGAAAACTGGAAAGAAGCTTTCTGAGAAACTGCTCTGTGTTCTGTTAGTTCATCTCAAAGAGTTACATCTTTCCCTTCAAGAAGCCTTTCGCTAAGGCTGTTCTTCTGGAATTGGCAAAGGGATATTTGGAAGCCCATAGAGGGCTATGGTGAAAAAGGAAATATCTTCCGTTCAAAACTGGAAAGAAGCTTTCTGAGAAATTGCTCTGTGTTCTGTTAGTTCATCTCACAGAGTTACATCTTTCCCTTCAAGAAGCCTTTCGCTAAGGCTGTTCTTCTGGAATTGGCAAAGGGATATTTGGAAGCCCATAGAGGGCTAGGGTGAAAAAGGAAATATCTTCCGTTCAAAACTGGAAAGAAGCTTTCTGAGAAACTGCTCTGTGTTCTGTTAATCCATCTCACAGAGTTACATCTTTCCCTTCAAGAAGCCTTTCGCTAAGGCTGTTCTTGTGGAACTGGCAAAGGGATATTTGGAAGCCCATAGAGGGCTATGGTGAGAAAGGAAATATCTTCCGTTCAAAACTGGAAAGAAGCTTTCTGAGAAACTGCTCTGTGTTCTCTGAATTCATCTCACAGAGTTACATCTTTCCCTTCAAGAAGCCTTTCGCTAAGGCTGTTCTTGTGGAACTGGCAAAGGGATATTAGGAAGCCCATAGAGGGCTATGGTGAAAAAGGAAATATCTCCCGTTCAAAACTGGAAAGAAGCTTTCTGAGAAACTGCTCTGTGTTCTATGAATTCATCTCACAGAGTTACATCTTTCCCTTCAAGAAGCCTTTCGCTAAGGCTGTTCTTGTGGAACTGGCAAAGGGATATTTCGAAGCTCATAGAGGGCTATGGTGAAAAAGGAAATATCTTCCGTTCAAAACTTGAAAGAAGCTTTCTGAGAAACTGCTCTGTGTTCTCTGAATTCATCTCACAGAGTTACATCTATCCCTTCAAGAAGCCTTTCGCTAAGGCTATTCTTGTGGGACTGGCAAAGGGATATTTGGAAGCCCATAGAGGGCTAAGGTGAAAAAGAAAATATATTCCGTTCAAAACTGGAAAGAAGCTTTCTGAGAAACTGCTCTGTGTTCTGTTAATTCATATCACAGAGCTACATCTTTCCCTTCAAGAAGCCTTTCGCTAAGGCTGTTCTTGTGGAATTGGCAAAGTGATATTTGGAAGCCCATAAAGGGCTAAGGTGAAAAAGGTAATATCTTCCGTTCAAAACTGGAAAGAAGCTTTCTGAGAAACTGCTGTGTGTTCTGTTAGTTCATCTCACACAGTTACATCTTTCCCTTCAAGAAGCCTTTCGCTAAGGCTGTTCTTGTGGAATTAGCAAAGGGATATTTGGAAGCCCTTAGGGGCCTATGGTGAAAAAGGAAATATCTTCCGTTCAAAACTGGAAAGAAGCTTTCTGAGAAACTGCTCTGTGTTCTGTTAATTCATATCACAGAGCTACATCTTTCCCTTCAAGAAGCCTTTCGCTAAGGCTGTTCTTGCGGAATTGGCAAAGGGATATTTGGAAGCCCTTAGAGGGCTATGGTGAAAAAGGAAATATCTTCCGTTCAAAACTGGAAAGAAGCTTTGTGAGAAACTGCTCTGTGTTCTCTGAATTCATCTCACAGAGTTACATCTTTCCCTTCAAGAAGCCTTTCGCTAAGGCTGTTCTTGTGGAACTGGCAAAGGGATATTTCGAAGCTCATAGAGGGCTATGGTGAAAAAGGAAATATCTTCCGTTCAAAACTGGAAAGAAGCTTTCTGAGAAACTGCTCTGTGTTCTCTGAATTCATCTCACAGAGTTACATCTATCCCTTCAAGAAGCCTTTCGCTAAGGCTATTCTTGTGGGACTGGCAAAGGGATATTTGGAAGCCCATAGAGGGCTAAGGTGAAAAAGAAAATATATTCCGTTCAAAACTGGAAAGAAGCTTTCTGAGAAACTGCTCTGTGTTCTGTTAATTCATATCACAGAGTTACATCTTTCCCTTCAAGAAGCCTTTCGCTAAGGCTGTTCTTTTGGAATTAGCAAAGGGATATTTGGAAGCCCTTAGAGGGCTATGGTGAAAAAGGAAATATCTTCCGTTCAAAACTGGAAAGAAGCTTTCTGAGAAACTGCTCTGTGTTCTCTGAATTCATTACACAGAGTTACATCTTTCCCTTCAAGAAGCCTTTCGCTAAGGCTGTTCTTGTGGAATTGGCAAAGGGATATTTGGAAGCCCATAGAGGACTATGGTGAAAAAGGAAATATCTTCCGTTCAAAACTGGAAAGAAGCTTTCTGAGAAACTGCTCTGTGTTCTCTGAATTCATCTCACAGAGTTACATCTTTCCCTTCAAGAAGCCTTTTGCTAAGGCTGTTCTTGTGGAATTGGCAAAGTTATATTTGGAAGCCCATAGAGGGCTATGGTGAAAAAGGAAATATCTTCCGTTCAAAACTGGAAAGAAGCTTTCTGAGATACTGCTCTGTGTTCTATGAATTCATCTCACAGAGTTACATCTTTCCCTTCAAGAAGCCTTTCGCTAAGGCTGTTCTTGTGGAATTGGCAAAGGGATATTTGGAAGCCCTTAGAGGGCTATGGTGAAAAAGGAAATAACTTCCGTTCAAAACTGGAAAGAAGCATTCTGAGAAACTGCTCTGTGTTCTCTGAATTCATCTCACAGAGTTACATCTTTCCCTTCAAGAAGCCTTTCGCTAAGGCTGTTCTTGTGGAATTGGCAAAGTGATATTTGGAAGCCCATAGAGGGCTATGGCGAAAAAGGAAATATCTTCCGTTCAAAACTGGAAAGAAGCTTTCTGAGAAACTGTTCTGTGTTCTGCTAGTTCATCTCACAGAGTTACATCTTTCCCTTCAAGAAACCTTTCGCTAAGGCTGTTCTTGTGGAATTAGCAAAGGGATATTTGGAAGCCCTTAGAGGGCTATGGTGAAAAAGGAAACATCTTCCGTTCAAAACTGGAAAGAAGCTTTCTGAGAAACTGCTCTGTGTTCTCTGAATTCATCTCACAGAGTTACATCTTTCCCTTCAAGAAGCCTTTCGCTAAGGCTGTTCTTGTGGAACTGGGAAAGGGATATTTGGAAGCCCATAGAGGGCTATGGTGAAAAAGGAAATATCTTCCGTTCAAAACTGGAAAGAAGCTTTCTGAGAAACTGCTCTGTGTTCTGTGAATTCATATCACAGAGCAACATCTTTCCCTTCAAGAAGCCTTTCGCTAAGGCTGTTCTTGCGGAATTGGCAAAGGGATATCTGGAAGCCCATAGAGGGCTAAGGTGAAACAGGAAATATCTTCCGTTCAAAACTGGAAAGAAGCTTTCTGAGAAACTGCTCTGTGTTCTGTTAATTCATCTCACGGAGATACATCTTTCCCTTCAAGAGGCCTTTTGCTAAGGCTGTTCTTGTGGAACTGGCAAAGGGATATTTCGAAGCTCATAGAGGGCTCTGCTGAAAAAGGAAATATCTTCCGTTCAAAACTGGAAAGAAGCATTCTGAGAAACTGCTCTGTGTTCTCTGAATTCATCTCACAGAGTCACATCGATCCCTTCAAGAAGCCTTTCGCCTAGGCTGTTCTTCTGGAACTGGCAAAGGGATATTTGGAAGCCCATAGAGGGCTATGGTGAAAAAGGAAATATCTTCCTTTCAAAACTGGAAAGAAGCTTTCTGAGAAACTGCTCTGTGTTCTGTTAATTCATATCACAGAGCTACATCTTTCCCTTCAAGAAGCCTTTCGCTAAGGCTGTTCTTGTGGAATTGGCAAAGTGATATTTGGAAGCCCATAAAGAGCTATGGTGAAAAAGGTAATATCTTCCGTTCAAAACCGGAAAGAAGCTTTCTGAGAAACTGTTCTGTGTTCTGTTAGTTCATCTCACAGAGTTACATCTTTCCCTTCAAGAAGCCTTTCGCTAAGGCTGTTCTTGTGGAACTGGCAAAGGGATATTTGGAAGCCCTTAGAGGGCTATGGTGAAAAAGGAAATATCTTCCGTTCAAAACTGGAAAGAAGATTTCTGAGAAACTGCTCTGTGTTCTGTTAGTTCATCTCACAGAGTTACATCTTTCCCTACAAGAAGCCTTTCGCTAAGGCTGTTCTTGTGGAATTGGCAAAGTGATATTTGGAAGCCCATAGAGGGCTATGGCGAAAAAGGAAATATCTTCCGTTCAAAACTGGAAAGAAGCTTTCTGAGAAACTGTTCTGTGTTCTGCTAGTTCATCTCACAGAGTTACATCTTTCCCTTCAAGAAACCTTTCGCTAAGGCTGTTCTTGTGGAATTAGCAAAGGGATATTTGGAAGCCCTTAGAGGGCTATGGTGAAAAAGGAAATATCTTCCGTTCAAAACTGGAAAGAAGCTTTCTGAGAAACTGCTCTGTGTTCTCTGAATTCATCTCACAGAGTTACATCTTTCCCTTCAAGAAGCCTTTCGCTAAGGCTGTTCTTGTGGAACTGGCAAAGGGATATTTGGAAGCCCATAGAGGGCTATGGTGAAAAAGGAAATATCTTCCGTTCAAAACTGGAAAGAAGCTTTCTGAGAAACTGCTCTGTGTTCTGTGAATTCATATCACAGAGCAACATCTTTCCCTTCAAGAAGCCTTTCGCTAAGGCTGTTCTTGCGGAATTGGCAAAGGGATATTTGGAAGCCCATAGAGGGCTATGGTGAAAAAGGAAATATCTTCCGTTCAAAACTGGAAAGAAGCTTTCTGAGAAACTGCTCTGTGTTCTGTTAATTCATCTCACGGAGATACATCTTTCCCTTCAAGAGGCCTTTTGCTAAGGCTGTTCTTATGGAATTGGCAAAGGGATATTTTGTAGCCCATAGAGGGCTATGGTGAAAAAGGAAATATCTTCCGTTCAAAACTGGAAAGAAGCTTTCTGAGAAACTGCTCTGTGTTCTCTGAATTCATCTCAAAGAGTTACATCTTTCCCTTCAAGAAGCCTTTCGCTAAGGCTGTTCTTCTGGAATTGGCAAAGGGATATTTGGAAGCCCATAGAGGGCTATGGTGAAAAAGGAAATATCTTCCGTTCAAAACTGGAAAGAAGCTTTCTGAGAAACTGCTCTGTGTTCTCTGAATTCATCTCACAGAGTTACATCTATCCCTTCAAGAAGCCTTTCGCTAAGGCTGTTCTTGTGGAATTGGCAAAGTGATATTTGGAAGCCCATAAAGGGCTATGGTGAAAAAGGTAATATCTTCCGTTCAAAACCGGAAAGAAGCTTTCTGAGAAACTGTTCTGTGTTCTGTTAGTTCATCTCACAGAGTTACATCTTTCCCTTCAAGGAGCCTTTCGCTAAGGCTGTTCTTGTGGAATTGGCAAAGGGATATTTGGAAGCCCATAGAGGGCTATGGTGAAAAAGGAAATATCTTCCGTTCAAAACTGGAAAGAAGCTTTCTGAGAAACTGTTCTGTGTTCTGTTAGTTCATCTCACAGAGTTACATCTTTCCCTTCAAGAAGCCTTTCGCTAAGGCTGTTCTTGTGGAATTAGCAAAGGGATATTTGGAAGCCCTTAGAGGGCTATGGTGAAAAAGGAAATATCTTCCGTTCAAAACTGGAAAGAAGCTTTCTGAGAAACTGCTCTGTGTTCTCTGAATTCATCTCACAGAGTTACATCTTTCCCTTCAAGAAGCCTTTCGCTAAGGCTGTTCTTGTGGAACTGGCAAAGGGATATTTCGAAGCTCATAGAGGGCTATGGTGAAAAAGGAAATATCTTCCGTTCAAAACTGGAAAGAAGCATTCTGAGAAACTGCTCTGTGTTCTCTGAATTCATCTCACAGAGTCACATCTATCCCTTCAAGAAGCCTTTCGCTAAGGCTGTTCTTGTGGGACTGGCAAAGGGATATTTGGAAGCCCATAGAGGGCTATGGTGAAAAAGAAAATATCTTCCGTTCAAAACTGGAAAGAAGCTTTCTGAGAAACTGTTCTGTGTTCTGTTAGTTCATCTCACAGAGTTACATCTTTCCCTTCAAGAAGCCTTTCGCTAAGGCTGTTCTTGTGGAACTGGCAAGGGGATATTTGGAAGCCCTTAGAGGGCTATGGTGAAAAAGGAAATATCTTCCGTTCAAAACTGGAAAGAAGATTTATGAGAAACTGCTCTGTGTTCTGTTAGTTCATCTCACAGAGTTACATCTTTCCCTACAAGAAGCCTTTCGCTAAGGCTGTTCTAGTGGAACTGGCAAAGGGATATTTGGAAACCCATAGAGGGCTATGGGGAAAAAGGAAATATCTTCCGTTCAATACTGGAAAGAAGCTTTCTGAGAAACTGCTCTGTGTTCTCTGAATTCATCTCACAGAGTTACATCTTTCCCTTCAAGAAGCCTTTCGCTAAGGCTGTTCTTGTGGAACTGGCAAAGGGATATTAGGAAGCCCATAGAGGGCTATGGTGAAAAAGGAAATATCGCCCGTTCAAAACTGGAAAGAAGCTTTCTGAGAAACTGCTCTGTGTTCTATGAATTCATCTCACAGAGTTACATCTTTCCCTTCAAGAAGCCTTTCGCTAAGGCTGTTCTTGTGGAACTGGCAAAGGGATATTTCGAAGCTCATAGAGGGCTATGGTGAAAAAGGAAATATCTTCCGTTCAAAACTTGAAAGCAGCTTTCTGAGAAACTGCTCTGTGTTCTCTGAATTCATCTCACAGAGTTACATCTATCCCTTCAAGAAGCCTTTCGCTAAGGCTATTCTTGTGGGACTGGCAAAGGGATATTTGGAAGCCCATAGAGGGCTAAGGTGAAAAAGAAAATATATTCCGTTCAAAACTGGAAAGAAGCTTTCTGAGAAACTGCTCTGTGTTCTGTTAATTCATATCACAGAGCTACATCTTTCCCTTCAAGAAGCCTTTCGCTAAGGCTGTTCTTGTGGAATTGGCAAAGTGATATTTGGAAGCCCATAAAGGGCTATGGTGAAAAAGGTAATATCTTCCGTTCAAAACTGGAAAGAAGCTTTCTGAGAAACTGCTGTGTGTTCTGTTAGTTCATCTCACACAGTTACATCTTTCCCTTCAAGAAGCCTTTCGCTAAGGCTGTTCTTGTGGAATTAGCAAAGGGATATTTGGAAGCCCTTAGAGGGCTATGGTGAAAAAGGAAATATCTTCCGTTCAAAACTGGAAAGAAGCTTTCTGAGAAACTGCTCTGTGTTCTGTTAATTCATATCACAGAGCTACATCTTTCCCTTCAAGAAGCCTTTCGCTAAGGCTGTTCTTGCGGAATTGGCAAAGGGATATTTGGAAGCCCTTAGAGGGCTATGGTGAAAAAGGAAATATCTTCCGTTCAAAACTGGAAAGAAGCTTTGTGAGAAACTGCTCTGTGTTCTCTGAATTCATCTCACAGAGTTACATCTTTCCCTTCAAGAAGCCTTTCGCTAAGGCTGTTCTTGTGGAACTGGCAAAGGGATATTTCGAAGCTCATAGAGGGCTATGGTGAAAAAGGAAATATCTTCCGTTCAAAACTGGAAAGAAGCTTTCTGAGAAACTGCTCTGTGTTCTCTGAATTCATCTCACAGAGTTACATCTATCCCTTCAAGAAGCCTTTCGCTAAGGCTATTCTTGTGGGACTGGCAAAGGGATATTTGGAAGCCCATAGAGGGCTAAGGTGAAAAAGAAAATATATTCCGTTCAAAACTGGAAAGAAGCTTTCTGAGAAACTGCTCTGTGTTCTGTTAATTCATATCACAGAGCTACATCTTTCCCTTCAAGAAGCCTTTCGCTAAGGCTGTTCTTGTGGAATTGGCAAAGTGATATTTGGAAGCCCATAAAGGGCTATGGTGAAAAAGGAAATATCTTCCGTTCAAAACTGGAAAGAAGCTTTCTGAGAAACTGCTCTGTGTTCTGTTAATCCATCTCACAGAGTTACATCTTTCCCTTCAAGAAGCCTTTCGCTAAGGATGTTCTTGTGGAATTGGCAAAGGGATATTTGGAAGCCCATAGAGGGCTATGGTGAAAAAGGAAATATCTTCCGTTCAAAACTGGAAAGAAGCTTTCTGAGAAACTGTTCTGTGTTCTGTTAGTTCATCTCACAGAGTTACATCTTTCCCTTCAAGAAGCCTTTCGCTAAGGCTGTTCTTGTGGAATTAGCAAAGGGATATTTGTAAGCCCTTAGAGGGCTATGGTGAAAAAGGAAATATCTTCCGTTCAAAACTGGAAAGAAGCTTTCTGAGAAACTGCTCTGTGTTCTCTGAATTCATCTCACAGAGTTACATCTTTCCCTTCAAGAAGCCTTTCGCTAAGGCTGTTCTTGTGGAATTGGCAAAGGGATATTTGGAAGCCCATAGAGGACTATGGTGAAAAAGGAAATATCTTCCGTTCAAAACTGGAAAGAAGCTTTCTGAGAAACTGCTCTGTGTTCTGTTAATTCGTCTCACAGAGTTACATCTTTCCCTTCAAGAAGCCTTTTGCTAAGGCTGTTCTTGTGGAATTGGCAAAGTTATATTTGGAAGCCCATAGAGGGCTATGGTGAAAAAGGAAATATCTTCCGTTCAAAACTGGAAAGAAGCTTTCTGAGAAACTGCTCTGTGTTCTATGAATTCATCTCACAGAGTTACATCTTTCCCTTCAAGAAGCCTTTCGCTAAGGCTGTTCTTGTGGAATTGGCAAAGGGATATTTGGAAGCCCTTAGAGGGCTATGGTGAAAAAGGAAATAACTTCCGTTCAAAACTGGAAAGAAGCATTCTGAGAAACTGCTCTGTGTTCTCTGAATTCATCTCACAGAGTTACATCTTTCCCTTCAAGAAGC